>NC_056747.1:941410750-941695750 GCF_019279795.1 Protopterus annectens
TACTAGGAACCACATCAGATGTCTCTTCTCATAATGAAGGAGCAGTGACTGCACTACAAAATCCCCTTATATTAGTCTTTTATTGAGTCTGCCATGTTGAGGGAGCATATATGTTATATAATCATTTCAGTACTTAAAGCTTGTGATTGTATCAGAGAATGGGGACATAGACTGAACAGTAAACATCATTTGGGCTGTAGTTCTTTCTTAATATAGAGTTCCTAAAATGAATTCATTGCACATGTGCACATCTGTCTAGACACTACTGCTGTGTGCAACCTACTCCGCAGCATCTAACAGCTTTAAAAAACATGCAGACTACAAAATGTACCTCTTAACTTTCGATCCAAAACAGATATCACAACCCCAAGTGAACTGCATCAAGCATTCAATGTATCCAACTTGCAGTATTCCATTAGGAGCAGTATGAAAAAAAGCATATCAAACATATCACATAAGGGGCCATTCACAATTGAGGGCAGTATAGAGGTATCAAACTACTGTTACACATGCATGAAAGTGCTAGGTTGTGTGACTGATAAACACAGAGAGTTACGAAAGTAAGGTAGAAGACAAGCAGTTCAGATCAGGATGCAATGCAATTGACATTTTTGCAGTGAGACAAATAGTTGAGAAAAAAGCTAGAGGTCAGGAAAAAGTCCAACTGGGCAATCCTACACTTGAAGAAAGCATAAAAGGTTACAAGAAAGCTGACTTGGGAAGTCCTGCAGTGGTTTGAAGTCCCAGACAAATTGTTAGACTGAGTACAGTCTGTATACAAGGACTCAATGACATAAGTAAGAACAGTGTTTGGCCTCAAAGAAGTGTTCCTAATGGGAGTGGGTGTGCATCAGGGTTCAACTCTGAGCCAACTCCTGCTCATACTGACGATAGACTACATTTGTAAACTCTTTGGAGAAGACATAAACAAAGCTGTTGTATGCAGATGATGTGGAATTACAAGCAAACTCTAAAAAAGAACATCAACAAATGACAAGAGAAATGAATACAAAATTGAAGGCACAAAGGATGAAAATGAGTACAGCTGTCAGGGCAGCAAATACGGAAATCAGAAGTAGCTGAAAAATGAGATAGAAGGGAAAATAGCTGAACAGGTTAACATCTTCAAGTACCTAAGAGAGGTGGTTGAGGAGAAGCTGAAAAGTAAGATGTACAAAGCGGTGGTGAGACCAGTATTTTGCACAAAAAGGAAATCTAAGCACTTTAGACAGAGCAGTTGAAGAAGAAAGAGGTGATGGAGATGAATTGTTTTAATGGATGGTAGGATGCACATTGTGGGACAGATGAAAAAATTATGACACCAGAGCAGAAACCAAAGTAGCATCAACTCTAGAGAAGCTAAAAGAACAGATTATGGCGTTTCTAGCACATGTGCAGGAAAGCAGAAGATGATCTAGTGACAAAGATTTGGCAGTGGCAGGAAGAAGGCAAGAGGAAATGGGGCTGTCCAGCAAATGAATGGATGAATGGCGTGAAGGACTTGTGACAGTCGGGCATTACTGTTCAAGAAGGCAGGAGAATGGTAATGAATTGAGAGAGGTGGCGACAGTTGACACAACACCCTGAACCCATTTAGAAAAAGTGAAAAGGGGCATTGATGATGATGATCATGTGTATCACATGCCAAATTTATAACCAAACATTTTAGTGAAACGTACACTAAAAGATCCACATTTGTATTCCAGCCGTCTGCTTCACCCAGCTTATGCCTGAAAATTACAACCTATGATCAGCATAACCATATGGCTTCCTAAATACATGTATAAACAAATCAGTAAACATGCTGATAAATAAATTCATAAAAAAATGTAACCTGGTGTAGAAGATTTGTGCTTGTGAGGTACCTGACAAACTGCAAAGCGAAAAAAATCACTATTACATGTGAAAGATGAATTTAGAGCAGTATTAATTTTTCATTTGTTAACCACTTCATGTTATACTGACTGCATTCCTACATTGTAGAAATGATGAATAGTACAATAAAAAACAGCAATGGTCAGAAAACCCTTTTCAGGCATGATCCAGGCCTACTGGCAAGCAAACCAGGTAAAAAAAGCGATGTACAAAAACAGTAAGTTATGTACTCACCATAATGTTAGATGTATGTAGTCCATCTCACCTCACACTCTTCACCTGTGGGTTCGGAGCCGAATGTTGTCTCCAACTCGGCCTATTTACTAGCTTGAAAGTCTTTGATTGGCTGGGCTAAGAAGGTATCCCACAATACACTGCTCCACATCCCCAGATTTAGTTTGCTGCCAATTGAAGTATCGTATCCATAGCCCAAACGCACACCCACGCACATAACAACGAGGTCCAACAAATTATCCAAAGGGACTCTGTAACATCAGAAGTACAAGGAGATCCTCCAAATCCTCCAGGTGTGGGGGACGGTGGGGGGTAATGAAGAATGTGAGGCGAGATGGACTACATACATCTAATGTTATGGTGAGTACATAACTTACTGATGTTATGTAGTCCTATCTCGCCTACATTCTTCACCTGTGGGATAGCGTCCCTAGCACCTACATCCTGGGTGGCTCAATGGAAAATACTCCTGAGCACTGTGGAGCCAAAAGATGATCTGCCCCTGGACACCACATCCAATTTGTAATGGGAAACAGATGTGTGAGGAGAAGCCCATGTTGCAGCCGCACATATATCATCCATCGATAACCTAGCCTGAAAGGCTGTGGAAGTGGAAACTGCTCTGGTAGAGTGTGCTCTGACTGGAAAGGGCAGGCTCTTTCCCCCTGCCTGATAAATAAAGGAGACGCAACCAGCTATCCACCTACAGATGGTGACCTTGGAAACCGCATACCCCAAGCGATTCTCTGAGAATGAGACGAAGAGCTGGTCTGACGTCCGCCAATCTTTAGTCCTGTGTAGATAAAAGCATAGTTGCCTATGAGCATCCAACAGATGAAACTGGTACTCTGCCTTATTGGGGAAGTTGGGGAAGAAGACCGGCAGCTCAATGGACTGATTAATATTAGATAAAGAAACCACTTTGGGAAGAAAGGACGGATTTGGTCTGAGAGAGACTCTATCTCTATGGAATATCAACTATGGAGGCTTGACTGAGAGGGCCTGCAGTTCTGATACTCGTCTAGCCAATGTGATAGCTATCAAAAAGGCAGATTTCCATGTAAGAAATTTTAAATCGCAGGAAGCCGCGGGCTCAAAGGTTGGGAGAGTGAGAGCCTGCAGAACAAAACTGAGGTCCCAGGGCATAACAGGTTGAGATACAGGGGGACGAAGGAGAAGAGTGCCTTTCAGGAATGCTTTACACAGCCTGTGTGCCATTAAGCTAGGTTCATAAGCCACACGATAATTTGAAATAGCCGCCAGCTGAACTTTGATGGTGGCTGAGGCAGACCCTTGGTAGAATAAATGAGACAGAAATTCCAAAACAGAATCAATGTGGGCTGTGTAGGGGTCAACACCTCTGGAATGGGCCCATATCGAAAACCTTTTCCACTTGCTAGAGTAGATCTTCCTAGTGGATGGTTTATGAGAAGACAAAAGAATATGGACTACGTCTGGAGAAAAATCGTGACACCTGACTACGGATGGAATTGGAGCAGCCAGGCGGTCAGCTGGAGGGTCTCCAGGGAGGAGTGGAGCTGTCCCGACATATGTGTCAGCAAGTCTGGACGGGGGTCCAGAGTCCAAGGAGCATCCACGATGTAAGGTTGAAGGAAGGGGAACTTTAAGTTATGTACTTACCATAACGATAGATGTATGTGATCCATCTCGCCTACATTCATAACTGATGGGCTCGGAGCCGAGAATCGGCTCAGACTCGGCCGATACACTAGCACGAAGTCTCTCATTGGCTGGGCCAACCCCCTTATCCCAGGATGCACCACACCCAAACCCCCAGATCTTGTTTGCCCCACAACAACTCACTCACATGTGCCACTCCGACTGTACAATAGTGTTTCCTCCAGATCCAACAGGTAGGGGGAAGGAGGGCGGGTACGTAAGAATGTAGGCGAGATGGATCACATACATCTATCGTTATGGTAAGTACATAACTAAAAGATGTAATGCGATCCTATCTCGCCTACATTCATAACTGATGGGACAGCGTCCCTAGCACCTAGATCCTGGGAGGCTCACTGGAAAACACTCCTGAGCACTATGGAACCAAAGGACGCCCGACCTCTAGAGGCCATGTCCAGTTTGTAATGAGAAATAAAAGTATGTGGAGAAGCCCATGTGGCCGCTGCACATATCTCATCCACCGACAGTCTGACGTGGAAGGCCACTGAAGTTGCCATAGCCCTAGTAGAATGCGCTCTAACTGGAAATGGAAGGTCTCTTCCTGTTGATGCATAAATAAATGAATCACAATCCCTAATCCACCTAGCAACAGTGGTCTTAGTTACTGCTTTGCCAATCCTGTTAACTGCAAAGGCCACAAACAACTGGTCTGATTTCCTCTGCTGCTGTGTCCTATCCAAGTAAAACCTCAGTTGTCTATGCACATCCAACTGATGAAGTCTGTATTCTGCCTTGTTGGAAAATTTTGGAAAGAAAACTGGTAGCTCTATAGATTGCTGCAGACAAAGAGCAGAAGAAACCTTCGGAAGAAATGACGGGTTTAGTCTTAGAGATACTCTATTCCTTGTGAAAGATCAGATAAGGGGGCTTAACAGAGAGGGCTTGAAGCTCCGAAACTCTTCTGGCTGAAGTAATAGCTACCAAGAAGGCAGTCTTCCAAGATAAGAACTTTTGCTCACAAGTGGCCGCCTGCTCGAAGGGATGAGACGTCAAGGCTCCTAAAACTACATTCAAATCCCATGGCAAAACAGGTTGCAACACTGAGGGGCGAAGCAACCAAGCTCCCTTAAGAAATGCCTTACACAACTTATGACTCATGAGTGAAGGCTCAAAGGCAACATGATAATTAGAAATCGCTGCCAATTGGACTTTAAGCGTGGAGACAGCGGAACCCTGTCTAAAAAGAGTTGCCAAAAAATCTAATACTGTGGACACCGGGGCTGTCAGAGGGTCAAGGTTGTGCTTCTGGGCCCAAAATGCAAACCTTTTCCATTTATTAGAATATATCTCCTTAGTGGAAGCTCTGTGAGAAGAAGACAGAATCCGGACCACCTCAGGCGAAAGGATATGCTGTCTGACTAAGGTCGGAAGTGGAGCAGCCAAGCAGTTAGCTTGAGAGTTCGCAGTGATGGATGGGCCTGACCTGACTGAAGAGTCAGGAGGTCTGGAACTGGGTCCAGAATCCAAGGATCCTTTACTGCATACTTCCGAAGGAAAGGAAACCAAACTTGGCGGGGCCAGTGTGGTGCGATCAAAATCATGCTGCTTCCCAAGCAGATCGCCTTCTGAATCACCTATGGCAGTAGTGGGACCAGAGGGAAGGCGTAGAGCAGACCAGAGGGCCAACTTTGGACTAGAGCGTCCATGGGTGACTCCCCCTGGGGGGAATCAGGGAGAAGAAATTGCTGCACTTCGCGTTCCAGGGGCTGGCAAAAAGGTCGCAACAGGGAACCCCCCACTTGGAGAAGATCTGAGCCGCTACTCGGTCGTTCAGGGACCACTCGTGAGGAATCAGCCTGTCTGCCATCACATTGGACTCCCCCGGAATGTGCGTTGCCACTAGAAATCTCTGGGAAGCAATCGCCCAGTTCCAAACTCTCATGGCTTCTCTGCAAAGAGGATAAGACCTGGTTCCTCCCTGCTTGTTCAGGTACCATACAACCTCCGTATTGTCTGACAAGATTGCGATGGTACCCCTGGGAAGAGAGCTGTGAAGTGCCTGCAATGCTAGAAGCACTGCCCTCATTTCCAGAACATTGATATGTAAGTGGGTTTCGAGATCCTGCCATGTGCCTTGAACCGTCCTGTCCAGATAATGCCCCCCCCCCCCGGTGGGGGGATCAGCGAGAAGTAGCTGCTGCATTTCACATTGAGGGGACTGGCAAACAGGTCGCAGCAAAGCTGACCCCATTTGCTGAATATGCTGTCCGCCACTCGGTGGTTCAGGGACCACTCGTAAGGCATGAGGATCGCCCTGCTTAGCCTGTCTGCAGTAACATTGGTCTTCCCCGGGATATGCATTGCCACCAAGGCCCGCTGGGAAGCTATTGCCCAGTTCCACACTCTCATGGCCTCCCTGCAAAAGGGGTACAATCTGGTTCCTCCTTGCTTGTTGAGATACCACACTACTGACATGTTGTCTGAGTGTATCGCAATAGTCCCTAGAGGGAGGACATCCTGAAGTGCCTGCAATGCTAGGAGCACTGCCCTCATCTCCAGGACATTTATGTGCAAGTCTATCTCATGCTCCTGCCATGTGCCTTGGACCATCCTGCCGAGATAATGCCCTCCCCACCCTATCCGGGAGGCGTCCGTGGTCACTGTGGCTACCGGGTTGGGTGGAACAAAGGGTTTCCCTACGTCTAAGTTGTTGGTGCATAGCCACCAACTGAGGTCCTGCTTGCATTTGCCTGTGATTAAGATAGGATGGGATAGCGGTAGTCTTTGGAAGGAATATTGGGCGAATAGGAGCCATTGTAGGATCCTCATATGTAACCTCTCTAACGGGACCATCATGATAGAGAACGCCATTGTCCCCAGTAACTGAAGAACTAGTCTTGCCCTCACACGTGTCAGAGGCATTATCATCTGAACCTGTCGTCGTAACCCTGTGATCCTCTCCATAGGTAGGAATGCTCTCAACCGAAAAGTGTCCAACTCTGCTCCTATAAATGAGACACGCTGTGAGGGTAGCAAGGCAGATTTTTTTTCCAGTTTATTGTGATGCCTAACTGGTGACAAAGATCGATGGTAGTATCTCTGTTTTGAAGAAGATGCTTGGTGGGAGCGGATAGGAGCCAGTCGTCCAGGTAAGGAAACACCTGGAATCCTTGACGTCTCAGGTGAGCCATCACCACTGTCATGCACTTGGTGAACACCCTGGGGGCTGTGGTGAGACCAAAGGGCATGGCTCAAAACTGGAAGTGCCTGGCTCCCAGCTGGAAGCGTAGATGACATCTGGATGCTCTGTCCATTTTGATGTGGTAATAAGCATCCTTCAGGTCGATGGAGCACATCCATACTTCTTTTCCCAACAACGGGAGAATCGACTGTAGCGTGACCATCCGGAATTTGGACTTGTGTATGTAATGATGGAGTCGGCTGAGATCCAAAATGGGTCTCGGGTCCCCCGTTCTTTTCGGCACCAAAAATAATCTCGAGTAAGTCCCTAATCCGATCTGGTCTGGTGGGACTGGTTGGATGACTCCTTTTTCTAGCAGCTGAGAAACCTCTGTTGCTGCATGACCCCTTTGACTGGGTGGAACGTCTGGGATCCTTTTGACGAGAGGGGGTGTGGAGTGAAATGGGATGGTGTAACCTCCGGCGATTATCCCTAATACCCATCTGTCCTGGGTGATGTTGACCCAGGCTTCCGGATCCGGGAAATTCAACCCCCGACTGGCTCCGGAGAAGCACAGCCGGGCACACCCTCAGGAATGAGAGTATGGGGAATCACGAAAGGAATCGCAGTCCCCAGAAATGTGGGGCCCCCTCTGCCTCTGGGGCGACGTCTCCCTGAGTATGACCCCCTCCCCTGCCTCAGAGGGGGGGGGTTCACCCTGTGCGGTAGGAAAAAACCTTTGTGATTTTTTGAACCACATCTTTCCCCCTCGCTGAGCCTTGGGATAAGGTCTCGACGGGAGGGAAAAACGGACTCCCACGGCAGACATGGTCTTACCCTCTTGCTCGCACCTGGTGAGTGTGTCTTTCACTTTGGTCCCGAACAAGGCGAAACCATCGAAGGGGGCATCAGTAAAGAAAGACTTAAAGGCCTCCGCAATGTGACACAGGCGTAGCCAGGCTTGCCTCCTGAGGGCCACCCCTGAGCTAGCTGCCCTACTAGCTCCCTCGGCCGCGTACAAAATCAGTCGCATGGACGAGTTAGCAATGGAGTGGAGGGTAGAGAGCTGAGCATTGACAGTCTGAGCCACCGCCTCAGGCACGTTACCCGTCAGAGTTTCTCCTAACTCCTTAAGGAGATCTCTCTGGAGCCGCGTGAAATGAGACAAAATTCAGTGACCGCAAGGTAAAGGTCGCTGAAGACAGTGTACTCTTCCTGTACCGATCCATAGTCCTGGACTCCTTGTTAGGAGGATGGACCGAAGAGGAAGACTCAGCAACTTCCTTCTGAGTGGCAGCCGCCACCACCATAGCATCTACCGGGACTCCCTTTGTTAAAAATTCTTTCCCCTGGGGAGCAGACAAAAATGTGTTGGGGTGTCGAGGAACAGGCTCCACGGAGTCAGGAGTCTCCCACACCCTTTGACAAATAGGTTCATAGGTTCATACTAGGCTATCTGCCCGAGGGCATTTATAAGCCTAGCCCATAGTTTTGTGGCTTACGCCACCCCTTTAGTTTGGAGAAACTATGCCCATTATTTTGCTGTGCCTCTGTCGAGCAGTGACACTGAGGTAACCCCTGGGGTGTATCTGCGATCTCCCATCCATTGGTCAAGATTCCTCTTGAACAAGGCCAGCGAGGTGCTCTGCCTCACATAAACCGGGATTTTGTTCCACAGCATAGGGAGTCTTTGGGTGATGAATCTATCCCTCCAGCACGTCCTATTAATAACCGTGTCGAGGTTTAAGTCTCCCGCCCTTGTGGCTCTGAGGGATCTAGATTTTTTGAGATGAAGCATGTTCATCAAATCTGGGTTTGACATGGCCTTGTATGTCAGGCATAGGTCACCTCTGAGCAAGCGGTAAGCAACTGAATATAACTGGAGTTCTTTCAGTCGGGCAGCAAAAGACAGATTTTTGAGACCCTTTATCCTTATGGTGAGGAACTTTTGTGGCCTCTCCAGCTGCTGCAAGTGTCGGGTCAGATACATTCCGAATGGGGCATTGTACTCGATCATTGGTCTGATGAGTGATGAGTATAGGGAGACTATGACTTCCCTTGATCTAGATGTGAAACCCTTCATGATAAGGTGGGCAATGTAGAAGGTCTTCCTAACTACTTTAGCAATATGAGTGTCGAATGAAAGGCTACTGTCAAATAAGGTCCAGGAGCTCGTCGAAGGGTGGAGACACCCAGGAGGCGGAGGGCTGAGCGCCAAATGCCTTAAGGAATACTGACTCCACCTCAGAGGGGGTTTTGGAGGGCCAGTCTCCTCTTTGTTTCAAGATCTCCAGGATTTCGGAGAATGAAACATCCTCAGAGGAAGACTTAGGGGACCCCTCCCATTCCTTGAGGTCAATATCGGAAGTGAGAGACTCGTCCTGGGAGTTACGTGCTTATTCTTGCATGATTTCTTTCTGGGGGGTTCCTCAGGCACAGGCTCTGAGGGCCCCTCAGAAAGAAGGGGACCACTCATGGGAGTATCCTTAGGCCCTGGCGCTCTGCTATCCAAGGATAGGTGGGTGTCAGAAGCTCTCGCTGGTGTTGTGGGGGACAGAAGAACCGATCCGAGAGAAGTAGCTGACCTAGCCAGCGCGCTCTACATAGCCTCGAAAGCAGGACCTCCTGAATCGGAGGACCAACCGCCTTCCAAGGCCATGATCGGGACCGGTGTGCCCGCAGCCAAGGCACCGAGAGGGAGGCTCGGAACCGAAGGAAGTTCTGTGGCGTCCCCCTCGGGCCCGACCGAGGAGACCCGAGTCTCGAAACCTGTGGATGGAACTGACAAGGTCGGAGCCGATGCGGGCACCGATAAACCCCCCTGGGGGATCGGAGCCAGTGCAGGAACGTCCCTCGGAGCGGAGCTTACCGGCTCCGACAACAAGGATGTGCTCGGAGGAGGAATAGCAGGAACAACTAACAGAGCTGGCTTCGGAGCCGACTGGTTCGGAGCCGAGAAAAGTTTGGCCAACACCGGCGACTGGAGAAGCCTCTGCACCACCCTATCCACATCCAAATCGGAAAGCCTGAAGGATTTGGAGGAAATGGATGAAGACCTACATCTCCTGTCTGGAGAACCTTGCCTCAAACTTGGCGACCGGCTCCAAATCAGTTCAAAAATTATCAGAGCGGACGCAGACTCAGTCGACACAGCTACCTCCTGTGGTCCTGAAGACAGTGGAGCCGAGGAAGCAGACTCTACAATGGTAATTTTACAAGGTGGCTCCGAAGCAATAGATAGAGCCGGAGACCTTTTCTTGGATTTGGAGGATTTAGACTTCGACTGGGAGCTGGGAATCGAACCTAAATCCTCCTCAAAGGACGGTTTTAGCAGTCCCTTTAGGATCAATTTGTTTTTCCTCTCTTGGAGCATCCGAGGACTAAAGGCGTGGCAGAAACTGCAGGACTCCTGAAGGTGGACGGCTCCAAGACAGTAAACACAGACCAAATGTCCATCCGTGATAGACATTTGATAGGCACACTTAGTACACTTTTTAAAGCCCGAGGGTTTATGCTCTTTTTGTTCTTTAGACATGCCAAGCCAACAATTGTAGCAGCCGCTGCTGACAAAAGGCGGGAAAACCACTAACACATAAACCGGAGAACAAGTAAAATCAACAATCAAGGCACAGGGGAGAACCTCTAAATAAAAAGGTTCTCAACTAAACTAAGAGAAACGCACCTAAGACAGCCAGACAAACACCACAAGGAGGACTAGGTCCTCTAACTTAAACGGGCCTAGCCCGAGGGAGAAAGGGATATCACACACAAAACACTCGCAACCTAACAAAAGAAATGCAACAACAACACTATGAACAATTATATTTGTCTAAACACAATTAGCCAAAAATTTCCACAAAAAAGGTTTTGTTTATAGCAATACTTAGCCACAGCCAAGTCAAGACCACGTCCGAGCTCTACAAGCGGCAAATGAGATCTGGGGATGTGGAGCAGTGTATTGTGGGATACCATCTTAGCCCAGCCAATCAAAGACTTTCGAGCTAGTAAATAGGCCGAGTCGGAGCCGACATTCAGCTCCGAACCCACAGGTGAAGAATGTAGGTGAGATAGGACTACATAACATCTGCTATTCCTTTTGTTACCCAGTACTCTTGTACTCATACTCTGGAAGCGGCATTAGGACTATACTGTAACACAGTGTGAGATCTGTTGGAAGTTCTTTATAGCACAGAGGAAAAAAGCCGGCCACCTACAACTGGCACAAAACTGAATGTGAGAGTCCCTCACTAATGTTAAGGTTGTTTCTCAATGTATATGCTAGAAATCTTCTTATACAGGCTGTTCAGTGGAAGGGTTTAGTCAGAATCAAGTGCTAAAACTATTAAGTATGTCAATTCACATTACAAATTAATGGCATGCATTCTTAATGGAGATGTCTTGCAAGGAATAAAATGATACACCAAGCTGATTAAAAAAGTTTTTCTTAGCATGAATGATGACATGATTTTTTTAATATCTAATTAAAATGCAGGGATTGTTTTGTGTGTTTGTGTTACTGTATTATGATGTTTAATTTCTGGAAAACTTAAGAGAAGTCAAATGTCTTTTTAGATGGATGATACTAATCAGTCCTGGAACTGATGAGATATGTGTTATCCCTTGAGAACTGCCTGTGGTCAGTTATAAGGACTGCAGCTTGCATGCAAGGCCAACCTTATGTACAACTCAACTAGGTGGCCGCCTAGAGTCCAGTGCTTCTAGAGATGCTCTTTCGATGTTTATTTATTTGTTTTGTTAGAGCAATGAAACACAGCGATTCTTTGCTTTTAAATAAATAATTTACTCCTGCTGACTTGACCATTCATTCATTTAATGTGATGTCACAGAGAAGAGACCTCTTAACAATGTTCAAATGTAGGTGGAAATTCTTGCTGCTCAGTTGGGACTGAGGTTTTAAATCAGCATGGCACATTTTTTTGAAAAAAAAAAATATGACTCTTCAATGTCTGGTTTTACTGATTTATTTCAATCTTCATCAATTTACCAGAAAAAGAAGTCATGTACTTACTATAACGTTCCATCTGTGTTGTCCATTTTCATTCTTCCTCAACCTGCGTGTTTCAGATCTGACCCTAGGATCTGACTTGGCTGCTTTACAAGCTTAGGATTTAAAGCTCGATCTCCTCCTTTCCTACCCATAATACCTCATTCCCCCAAATTACCTCAGATCGAGTTTGCTGCAAACATATTGCAAATTATAGGCAGGTACTTACTGTAGAGAGACAGAACAAAGTTCAGGAGCTCAAACAGGAACTATCTCATAATCGAGGACAAGGGGGAAAGAGGATGGAGAGGTTGAGTAAGAATGAAAATGGACAACACAGATGGGACAAGTACATAACTGCTTTATCCAATGTTGTCATTTTTGTTCCCTCCTCAACCTGTGGAAGAGTCCCCAGCTACAGTAATCTAGGGTGTCCCTCCTGGAAGGATATTCTGGATTACTGCAGAGTCAATAGTAGCCCTATTCCTGGAAATGATGTCTAGTTTATAGTCTGTAATGAAAGTGTGAGAACTTGACCAAGAAGCAGCTGCACAAATATCAACAGACACTCTTGATCAAAAGGCTTGAAATGTTGCCATGGATCTTGTAGAATGAGCTTTGACATGTCTAGGTAAAGGAATACTTCTCAATGAATAAACAAAGAAATATAGTCTCTTAACCTTTTAGCCACCATGGATTTTGCAACTGCTTTCCCCTTCTTTAAACCTGAAAAAGATATGAACAGTCGGTCAGATTTTCTGAAAGATTTAGACCTGTCCAGGTAAAAATGCATCTGTCTATGAACATCTAGTCGATACAGTGTGTATTCTCCTTTGTTTTGAAAATTTGGAAAGAAAACAGGTAAATTAATAGACTGACTGATATTGTTTTGTCTAGCAACTTCAGGCAAAAAGGAAAGATTGGTACACAAAGTCACTATCTTTATGAAAAAAAAAAAAAACAAATAAGGAGATTTAGAAGAGAGGACATGTAGTTCAGACTCTTCTTCCCGAAGTAACTACCAAAACAGCTGATTTCCATGAGAGAAATTAAAAATCAACCTTGGCTGCAGGTTCAAAGGGGGGAAGAACTAATACCTGTAAAATCGCAGTTAAATCCCAAGAAGGAGTTGGATCTTTGATTGGGGGATGAAATAAAAAGGTACCCCCCTAATGAAGGCCTTGCATAGTTGCAATGAAGCTAGAAATAAAGAATCTTCTCCAACATGAAAATTTGAAATGGCTGCTAGCTGAACTTTTGCAGTGGAATAGCTGGCTCCATCTTTGAAAAGAGAAGCAGAAACTCCAACACTGCTGGAGTAGGAGTCATAAAAGGATCTATTTGCGTCTGCTGAGCCCATATGGGGAATCTTTTCCATTTACTCTCGTACGTTTTCTAGGTAGATGCTTTGTGGGAAGAAATCAAAATCTTTTGGACCGGGTATGAAAGCCTGGAATGTTTAGCCATCACTGGAATTGGAGAAACCATGCGGTCAGTTTGAGGCTTTGAAGACCCAGATGGATTTGCCCAGAGGGATGGGACATAAGGTCTGGAAGTGGTTCAAGTGTCCACGTGGGTAAATCAGGTGAGAGAAAGGGTGAACCAGATTTGATGAGGCCAGAAAGGAGCACCGATAATTACTTTGCTCTTTAACCTGTGTGCTTTCTGAAGAAATCTGAGAATCAGGGGAAAAGGAGGGAATGCATAGAGTAGACCGGGGGGGGGGGGCAAGCATGACCTAAAGCATCTCTTGGTGACTGTCCCTGAGATGGGATCAAGGCAAAGAAAAGTACAGTTTTGTACCTACCATAAATGTAGATGTTCGAAGATCCACATTGCTGCAGTCCTAACACTTGGGTAGTCCGCTGTCCCAGTCGGCCCGAATACCAAAGTATAAGGCTGACGTCGGTCAGGGCGCATTAGTCTGACGTCAGGACGTCAGGGTACAAATGCGCATGACCGACGTCATATCCTCAGTCTTTTCTTGCCCCAGATGTCAGAAGACCCTAAAAAGATAAGGCCAAAACCAAAAAACACCAAACACTCCTGTACCAAATATATATACAATATATACAATTTACAAAAGTACAACCCCACCCACACAACCACCCCTAAACACAGAGGGAAGGAGGGAGGATTGGACTGCAGCAATGTGGATCTTGAACATCTACATTTATGGTAGGTACAAAACTGTACTATGTTCTTCATCCCACATTGCTGCAGTCCTAACACTTGGGTAGAATCCCAAAGCTGAGGTAAAGGAGGCTGGCAAATCATAAAGAAGCTGGAGCTGTCAACATGCCCTGCAAAATAGCCGTGGCAAAACCAGCCCTAGATTTAGAGTAGAGAGGAAGGTGGTAATGCTTAGAGAAAGTATGCACTGAACTCCAAGTAGCTGCCTCCAAAATATCCTTAGTTGCCACCCCCCTTAGAAATGCTGTTGAAGTGGCAGTAGCCCTAGTGGAATGAGGCCTAATCCCAGCTGGAATCTCCTTGCCATGATGGGAATAACAAAATGCAATGCAAAACCCAATCCACTTAGAAATAGTTTGTTTTGACACAGGCTTGCCCTGAGAACTCAAAGCAAAAGAAACAAACAACTGCTGAGACTGCCTAAAATCCTTAGTCCTGCTTAAATAATAACGCAACTGCCTGTGTACATCTAAAGTGTGCAAAATCTTTTCCCCCTTATTTTGGGGATCTGAATAAAAAGTGGGCAAATGAATAGTTTGGTTTAAAGCCACACTAGAGACCACCTTAGGCATAAAGGAAGGATTAGTACGTAATGATACCCTATCCTTATGGAAAATCAAAAAAGGCTCAACCGCCATAAGGGCCTGCAATTCAGAAACCCTTCTTGCAGAAGTAATGGCCAACAAAAAAGCAGTCTTCCATGACAAGTATTTCAATTCAGCAGTAGCCGCAGGCTCAAAAGGTTGTAGAGTAAGTTTCTCCAACACAAAATTGAGGTCCCAAGCAGGAGTAGGAGCTCTACGTGGGGGTCTTATATTCTTTGCCCCTCTAAGAAATTGCTTGAACAAAGGATGAGAAAACAATGGTGGGTCACAATCATAGTGAGCTGAAATCGCTGCAGCATGAATCTTAATGGAAGAGAAAGACAAACCTTTGTCCAATAACTCAGTAAGATACTGAAGAGCCACACTCAAATTAGGCTCAGAAACCTCCAAATCCTTTGCTGCCCTCCAAAATAAAAATCTCTTCCATTTTTCTGCGTACACTTTCCTTGTACTAGGTCTTCTGGCTTCCATAATCACATTCAAAACTTGTTGAGGAAGCTGAGACCTGCTGTGTTTCAAAACAGAATATGCCAGGCTGTTAGATGAAGAGAGTGAAGCTTGACATTGAGTAGATGACCGTCCCTCTGAGACAATAGGTGCGGAATCAAAGGCAAAGGCCATGGAGGCTTCCTTACCAGACTCCTCAGTAATGGGTACCAGTGTTGCCGAGGCCAATCTGGAGCTATTAAAATCATCCTTGGCTTGTCTTGTCTGACCTTTAGGAGTACCTTTGGGAGGAGAGGCAGAGGTGGAAAGGCATACACATGAAGATTTTTCCAACTGAAAGAAAGAGCATCCACTTTCCAAGCTGTGTGATGAAACCTTTTCGTGCAAAACTTTGGCAGCTGGTGGTTTAGTGGAGAAGCGAACAGATCTATGTCTGGAGTTCCCCATGACACTGTCAATTTTCAAATACATGAAGATCCAGTTTTCACTGTGGGGATCCATGATTTGCCTGCTTAACACATCTGCTAAGGAGTTCTGTGCTCCGGCAGAAACCTTGCCTGAAGATTTAGTTGCAAGCTGAGCGCAGTCTCCCACAAAATCATTGCTTGCCTGCATAGAGGATAAGAATGAGTTCCCCCTTGTTTGTTGATGTACCACATGACAGTTGTGTTGTCTGTTAGAATCAACACCTGCCCTGGAAGAAGTAAATCCTTGAAAGCCATTAATGCAAACTGGACTGCTAACATCTCCTTCATGTTGATATGTAGATGCTGTAGTCTGGCAGGCCACTTGTCTTGTATCCACTTTCCATTCAGATGAGCTCCCCAAGCTATGTCTGAGGCATCTGTCGTAAGAATTTGACTCGCCTCTGGCCGGGTCACAGAGAGTCCCTTGTTTAGGTGACATTCCTGAGCCCACCACAAAAATTCCCTTTGAATGCAAGGTATTATTTGAATGACAGTGTCCAAATCCTGGCAGTGCTGTGTCCATACATTTTTGAGATACCATTGCAGCTTCCTCATATGCAGTTTGGCATTTGGAAGCACCAGAATACAAGATGCCTTCCGCCAGAGCATCCACCTTAGACTTCAATTGTGAAAGGAGATAATTTTGGTATTTTAACATGTGGAACTGGCAATTCAAAGCCCTCATGGCTAAAGTGGAAGAAGTATACACCTTCTTTCCCCATCTATCCAACGCCCTTGCCTCTTTATCAGGAGGAACAGGATTTTTAACAACAGAAGCCTTAACACCTTTAGGCCCCTGAGAAACGGTTTCTGGGTCTGCCCTAGGACTCTTAAAAAGATACTTATGAGCTTCAGGCACCCTATAATACCTATCCGGTTTAACTGGGGCAGGAGGCAAAGAATCAGGGTTCAGGGAAGCCTCTGCAAAACATCTTCCACCACATCCAGAACAGGAGGTATAGCCAAAGGCCTATGCTGGGGTAAAACCAAAAATTCCCTTAGCCTTTTCCTGGAATCAGAAAAATCTTGACCTTCCCATTTAAAATGCTCCCTCATGGAATGAAGAGTCTCTGAAAAAGAAAAATCCTCAGGAGGAGAAGCCGAAGGAGTAGAATCATCTACATCAGAATCAGAATAAGGAGGATACTCCTGCAAGTCTTCAGTCAAGACTCAGAAGCCTCCGAACACTGCTCAAAACTCTCAAGCTCAGGTTCCACCCTAGGCCTCTTATCAGGAGGGGGCATAGAACCTCTAATCATAGTAATCAAATCTTCTGCCATTTTAAGCATATGTTTCTTAGGCAGAGACCCTGAAGAACTAGGAGAAACCCCCACTGAAGTTAAACCTGGCCTGCCTCTCGAAGAAGCCTTGGAAACAGAAGGGGAGGGCCTAACCACCTTAGGAAGGGAGGGGAGAACAGCTACCTGAGAAGCCCCCTCAGCCTGGCCTACCTCCTGAGAGGAAACATCCTGTAACAGTAAAGTCTCTCCCTGAGACTGCAAAGAGACTTCTGGCAGAACCTCCGGCTCCACCGAGCCCTCTAAAGAACCGACGTCCGGGACAGACGGTTCTTCCAACCTAGGCTTTGCTGCTTTGTCCTTGCGCTTTTTTGACGAAGCGGGCGTCGGAGCATCCGACGGCATTTTATAATTACAACGCTTCCCAAAAACTAACCTGGCACAGTCTAGCCTTCTCTTAATAGTGCGTTTGTTAAATCTAGCACAAGAGCGACATCCAACAACGTCGTGCTCAGGCCCTAAGCAAGGTATACACAAGGTATGGTAATCCCTATGAGGTATCTGCTTCCCACAAGAAATACAATTATTCACTTTTTCTGACATCCGTTAAATACTGAGGCAAGAAAAACCAAAATATTCCCAACGGGTACTTAGCCAACTTTGATTCGGTCTGAAACTCCGACTTCAGAAAATTTCAGAACGCCAACCTGCACTCGCAAAACTGCTTCTGCATCGGACCATGCGGCAAAAAAGACTGAGGATATGACGTCGGTCATGCGCATTTGTACCCTGACGTCCTGACGTCAGACTAATGCGCCCTGACCGACGTCAGCCTTATACTTTGGTATTCGGGCCGACTGGGACAGCGGACTACCCAAGTGTTAGGACTGCAGCAATGTGGGATGAAGAACATCTGCTGCATTTTGTGTTGAGAGGGGACACAAAGAGACTGCAGTAAGGTTAACCCCATTTGAGAAAGATCATGTTTGCCATTGACTGGTTCAGAGACCACTCATGAGGCACCAGTAAAACTCTGCTGAGCCTGTTTGCTAGGATGTTGTACTCCACCGGAATGTGGATTGCAGTCTGGAAGGGGTTGGTAGAGATCGCCCATTGCCACATACTCATTGCTTCTTGACACAGAGGGTAAGAGCTGGTTCCTCCTTGTTTGGTGATGTACTACACTACTGACATACTGTCCTTTTGTATCACAATTGTCCCTAGAGGAAGAAAGCTGTGTAGTGCTTGCAATGCTAGAAGGACTGCTCTCATCTCTTGGACATTGATACAAAATTTGGTCTCCTATGATGTTCACATGCCTTGGACTGTCAGACCCAGAAAATGCCCCCACCTCAGCTGGGAGGCATCCGTGGTGAACGTGGCATTTTTGTGGGGGGGGGGGGGGAGTGGCATCCTAGACTGACTTCCGGGGAATGAAGCCACCAGAGGAGGGAGTCTTTGCACACTTGTGATAGCCTGATCGGATGGTTTAATGGGTGTTGGTGTAGCGACCACTGGACTGATAACGTCCATTGCAGAATTCTCATGTGTAATCGTGCTGTAGGCAACAGGGTATCGTGGCAGCCATGGAACCCAGAGCCTTGAGTACTAAGCTTGCCGGAGGAACTGGTATTTCCAAAATCTGTCTGATATGCAACGTTAAATTTGAAATCGTGTCTGGAGTCAGGCAGGCCAAAGTTTTGGTTGTGTCCAAATGCACTCCTATAAAATCTACAGTTTGAACAAATTGCAACTGTGATTTCTTCATGGTGATTGCTAGGCTAAGAGTGGGAACTAATTGTAACATTGCTGGAGTGGTTAGAAGCCAGTCGTCCAAGTAAGGAAACACATGGAATCCCTGCAGTCTGAGGTGAGCTGCTACTACTGCCATGCATTTGGTGGACATATATAACAGCATATAAAAATTAACCAAGTCGTAGTTTATTCAGGCTTGAATAAACTATGACTTGGTTAATTTTCATATGCTCATCGTGCTTCGTTTTGCCTTTAAGTATTTGAGTCTTCTGTTATGTTACTAAATAAGTTACAGAACAGTCACAGTTCACGTTACAAAGACTGCACTACCATATGTTAAGTGACAAACATGCTGCCATACTGTGTGACTAAGTGACTGAAACAATACATTAGGACAATCAGGAGGAGGTAGAAAAATGGATGAGGTTCTTTAGGGTTTGCAAAGTATGGAAGGGAGGCAATACTGGGAAAAGACTAGCTATATATGTAGTTTAAGATGTAATGAGAAGAACAGGAAAAGATGGAATTGAAAATTATCTGGCAGACATTCTCGCAGCAAAAAGAAAGGGTAGATGGGTAGGGGGGATGAACCTAAATCAATGATGGAAGTGAAGGAAGCACTGAATTTTCAAACTACACAGCTTTTGACATCAATAGATATTACTGAACACTTAACATTTAACAGATTTTCTGTGAAAGGTGTAATTAGAGAATCTCTGCATGTAGACTGTGCAAGACCATGTTGACTTGTAAGGTACAGCGGAATCCGAACCGTACATATTTAAATCTATTCACATTATTCCCCTTTTCATTCATTTTATGAGGCACTCTTCCATTTATTTAGCAAAATTTCCTTTGGAATATAATGAGCCTTGTCCCAGTTTAAGTAATATTATAATCCAAATGCCCGACTAAGGAGATCAGGTATTAGTGTCCATCACGAGAAAAAAATTTTTGGCCAAGTGGCTACAGCAATTTGATGTGATTGAAAGAATAAATGCAAGGTTCACAAGCTGAAAAAGAGCGGCAATCCATCAAAATGATATACTGAAGCCATGGAAAGAAGTAGAAATAGAAAGTACGGTGGTTCGTTTCGCAAGGTGAAGTTCACGTCAGAGAGCAGAAAATCTACTTGTAATTTAGGCAAAGGAATCCTTTTAAAAAAAACAAAGCAGGCAATATGAGAATATTTATGAAGAAACAAATGAGTATTTTCAGGTATGGATGTGAGAAATAAACATAACACAGAGACAACACCGGCGGTAAAGGTTAGGCTGAAACCTTAGCCAGAGTCACAGAAACCATTAGTTAGAAAAGATGTTCAAAAGGTGCTCAGACTGAGTGATAAGAGTCACAGAGTGAGTGAAGCAGCCCGGCAATGCTACTTATTAAGTCTGATAGAGGTATGAGATTCTGATAGGACTTTAGGACACTGAAAATTATTTCAAAGTTTACTACCCCAGAGTTTGGAGATGCGAGACAGAGAACTGAAAATGGCACCAGTCCAGACACCACTCCCTAGTTTAAAAAAGTCCTCACTGACAGAAAATTTAGAATTAAAATAACATACTCCCTAAAAGAATATGTACCTATTATGACAGGTGTATTACAAGAATCCCTACTTCCCCCTTTTCTTCTCCATATTCATTAACAAACTTCCTTGTGACCTTTCCCCATTTCCTCCTCACCCTCTAAGCTGATAACACTTGCATTTGCCAGTCAAGTCATTCCCATACCACAATTCAATCCCAACTCTAGTCTGACTTGCATGAGCTCCACCAATGGCTCATAAACTATAATAAATCATCCCGATAAGGTAACATACTTCACCAGCTAGTGTCCTACATCTTTAATGATTGCAAAATGACTGGAAACTGAGTAAAGAAAAAAAAAACAATCATAACTGACATCCATTTTGCCAAACGGTATAATCCTACACATACTGAGAGAGAGAGAGACTTCTATGACTTTAACCTGGTTCTCCTTCTTTGCTTTGCAGCTTTGCAGTGTCTTTATATATGGTCTCTTTCTGTTAGAGTATTACAACAGACACCACTGTTCTTTAGTGAGGTAAGGAAGTGGTGAGGAAGAATAATGTTAAAGCATGCATGTACACACTTCAACAATCACATAGTCATGCTTGCAAGCACGTGCGCACACACACACACACACACACACACACACACACACACACACACACACACACATAGCTACATGTATGCACATCTGTACACACACACGCATAGCCGGCCTTAGGCATAGGCCAACTAGGCGGCCGCCTAGGGAGCCGCTGTAGTAGGGGCGCTTTTCCAGTATTTATTTGGTGTAGGTAGACTAGGATGGGGGCACCAAAGTGGTGTGGTGGGGGTGCCGTGGAGCCTTTTTGCCTAGGGCACCAGTTGACCTAAGGCCGCTCCTGCACACACGCTCACATCTCCTTTCACCACGCTGATTCAAGGACTTCCTCCAAATTAAATGTTTGTAACTCGCAGTATAAGTTGTTTGGAAGAAAACAGATATTGTGCTGAGTTTCATTGGGGTGTGTACCATTCACCAATGCAGAGATTAATTTACAACGATATTAAAGTTGGGATTGATGATGATGTTAACAGGGACTATTATCCACGCTTTGAGTCAAATTTGAATTCATCTAATGGTCTTTTCTTAAAGTGCAACTGCAGATTAAAGATGCGAAGATAGACTCATTTGACAAAACTATGACTAGTCTTTTACAACATAATGTGTAATGCAGCATTACTTTAAAATGCAATCATGAAATTGCTTTACAGGACATTAAAAAGATTATGAAATGTAAGCACTTTATTTACAGGCATGAAAATAAACACCGAGTTACATGGCTGATCAGCACCGTTGGTATGTCTTGACATTTAGGAACTGTAATCTTAAAAGTGATTCCTAAACTGACAGAAAGGTATTATGCAAATGAGTTGGATCAGAGTTTGGATGCATATTTAATTAGATGGTGAGTGTTCCCTTGTTGAATGGACTAGAGAAAACAGTGGATGTTATAATCAATTGATAAGGGTATCCAAACTAGCATTCAAGCAATGCATGAGTGAATTAGGTGAAAAAAACAGCCTTCAACTAAACTGAAAACTGCAAAATGAAGTGAAATGTGACGTAAAGTGAAATTTAATTACATTTCTAATGCCTGGGATCAAATGTTAGAGAAGAAAAACTTACCTAAAAACAGAAAAAAAGTTGATGTTATCCTGTAGTTGTCCTTTAAAGTCTGCAAATATATAGTACAGATCAGGGCTAGCAGCTATATACGGCAAGTCAGAGTCTACAGTTACACAATATACACGTCAGGTACAAAGTGCAGTCCAGGCCCAACAGCTTCCCAGTACAAATGATGTATGCAGTTACACTGTGCAAAGAAGGTCTTCACAGTGTAACTCAGTCTGCAGTTACATAATACAAAATAAGGCCTATAGATGCATACTACAGATAAGGGCCAGCAAAAACACAGCAATAATAAAGGCCGTCAACTACACAATGCAAAACAGCACCTACAGTTCTACCCTGTTAACAAAGGTCAGCAGCTCCAGACAGCAAATCACAGCTTACAGTTACACCTGACTAAAAAATGTCTGCAACTGCATAGTGTGAACTAGTGCCTACAGTTACACCTTACTAATAAATGTCTGAGCCTGCATGGTGTAAATCAGTGTAGACAGTTACACCTTACTAATAAATGTCTGCACCTGCACGGTGTGAATCAGTGCATACAGTTCCACCTTACTAATAAATCTCTGCACCTGCATGGTGTGAATCAATGCCAACAGTTGGACCTTACTAATAAATGTCTGCACCTGCATGGTGCGAATCAGTGCATGCAGCTACACCTTACTAATAAATGTCTGTGCCTTCACGGTGTGAACCAGTGCATGCAGTTACACCTTATTAATAAATGTCTGTACCTGCATTGTGTGAACCGGTGCATAGAGTTACACACTGCTAACAAAGGTCTGCAACTACGGGGCGCAAACCACAGCATACATTTATGCAAGACTAACAGAGGTCTGCAACTGCACAGTGCAAAACAGTAAGTACACTTACATCTTGCTCTCGATGGTCTGCAAATACAGAGTGCAAACCACAGCATACAGTTACACCTGACTAATAGATCTCTCCACCTAAGCAATGCAAGTTAGTGCATGCTGTCACACCTTGCTAACAAAGGACTACATTATGCAAACCACAGCATACAGTTATACCTTACGAATAAAGGTCTGCAACTGGACAGTGCAAACCAATACACACAGATACATACTGCTAACAAAGGTCTACAGCTACAGAGTGCAAACCACAGTTATACCTGACTAATAAAGGTCTGAAACTGGACAATGCGAATCAGTGCATATTGGTAAACCCTGCTAACAAAGATCTAAAGCTACATACTGAAAATTAGTACTTGTAGCTACACAACAAAACGCTGGCTTGTCGCTACACAGTGTGAACCGCATTCTGCAGCTACACAATTCAAATCGGGACCCACAGCTACACAGAATAAATCACAGTCTGCAGCTTCGGAGTGCAAATCAAGGTCAATCACTTGTACTGCCATGTCTTTAATACTAAATAAGGCACTAATATTTCTGGCAGGACATAAGTTTCACTGCTAAATCATATTTTGTTCTTTGCTCTTACCTGAGGTGGTGCAAGCAGTGTTCCCAAAAGTCGGCTCCGCAAGCTGGATGAGCTGATTTTCTCCTCTTCCTGAACTGCTGATCGATGTGAGTCCTGGATTAAATCCAGCGCATGAATTTTCAGCTGTGTAAGGCCCTGGAATACAGAAGAGTGTAGACAAAATTTATATAAATACATTATGCTACTGATTAAAAAACTCTGAGCCACAACAGTAGTTTAAGTCAAGTTGAATGAAATGCTTTAGCAAAAACACTTTATACTGAACAAATGAAATAATCAAAATAATGATATTTAACACAAAGAGCAGTAAGTCAAAAGTTGCAATTAATTATCATAGTACTAATTGACAATTTAAATAGGAAACAAAAACGTGGGCAACACTGTGGTGTAGTGGTTATCATTGCTGCTTCACAGTACTTAGTTCTCAGGTTTGAGTTGCTGCTTGCCTCCTCTCTGGAGTCTGCACATCATCCCTTTGTTCATGTAGGTTTCTGTACAGGTCTATGGTTTCCTCTCACATCCCAAGGATAAAGGGCAGGTGATGGCGAGGTTCTAAACTGTCCATAGATGTCATGCTGTGGATGTGCGTGTGTGTGTCTGTGCGCATGCACATTTACATAAACAAAATGTGTGATTAATCGGTATATATTACAACGATAAAGAAAATCCAAAATAAATATAAAATACAACATATTTAAAGCTGATCACTTTCTAATACTTCAACTTTAGCTAGTTACTGTGCAACAACTTTAATACTTAAAAAAACTAATTACTATTTAACAATTAACTTGGCAATCATGAAATGAGACCAAGGTTTTCATAATCCCAGGCAAAAATCAATCACTTTATAACAATATGTCACTGATGACAATGCTGTAAAAAAGCTATGTTCATAGTTAACAGACTCTCATATAGGAATAAAACACAAATGTTTCAGTTGTATGCATACGAAAAATAGCAGCTTCTCCAATCCCAGACTACATCTGCCAAGTAGAAAAGTACTGACAAATTACAAAGTAGTAAAATCACCATGATGACGAAGCTGAAATTCACACGAAATTAGTTTCTATATATTAAAATCAGGTTTTGCCCTCTGAAGAGAAACTCAAAGACACTTGAAGGGACACAGGAAACACTCCAAAGTACAGAAGTAACTGCACATTCTGTACCTGCAGTACTTACGTATATAACTTTCAAGGACTGGAAAACAGCTGCTCTGTACTTGAGTGCTGTAGTGAATTAAACTGCCATATAAACAAAATTATGCTGTCTTTAAAAAAACGTTGGCCATACAATAAAAATGAAGACATAAGCAAACTAAATAAACATGATACAAACTGCAAAACAATGTTATTAAAACAGACACTTCTACAAAATTCCAAGTAATTAAAAAATAAATAAAACAGGGACTAAACAAATGACCAGAGCAATCAGCTGCCATCACTTTCAAACCTAAAAAGAAATAAAACGGTCAAACAGAAAACAATTTTATAGATTAAAAAGTAGGTACAGCTCAATGGTATGTGCATTACTGTTAACTTGCGCAATTCAAAACACAACAAATGTCCAATACAATATGTTGTACTGAGAAAACCACTTATATTTTCTACCTGTGGTGTTCTGTGCAATTGAGCTAACCAGGTCAGCAATGTGTGTGCAACCCAGTGGCTGTCACCATGTCATTGTAGATTAATGCAAATATTTCCAGCACAGAACACCATAGGTAGAAAATATAAGTGGTTTGCTCAGTACAACATGATTGTTAAGCAACCATATTGTATTGGACATTTGTGAAAGATCACACAAATATGTAAAACCCTGGCTTCCCTTTTTTATAAGGCAATCAGCTCTTTGGGATCTTTTTGGAGCACACAATCTAGTCAATAGCACAATCTAGTCAATATCAGCACACTTCATACAGATTACAAACTGCACATCTGTACAGCTGTCTGAACTGAGAGGTGTTTGAATCCTTTAGGTAAGAGACAAACAATGAATTAAAAGCAAGGAATGTGTACAAATACAGAATACATAATTGTCTTAATTTTCATCTTTCTGGTGAAGTGATATAGAGCAACCATAAGTGTCAGTCACTGAACACCTTTAGCTACCTTGTGCTTAATGCTACAATTCTGTCAGACCTAGATTTGTTAATATGTAAACAGAGAATGTTTAGGGACTAGGGGGTCTACCTCTATCACAAATTATTTTGTCCAGGTCTGACAGTAACTGCAAAGTTAGTAAGTGTAAAACAGTAAAAGAAGTATGTTATCTCACACTTTCACAAACATCTGATGACATAACATACTGATAAATATTATACTGGAAAGATAAATATTATACTGGAAAAAGAGTTTAGAAATTATAAACAAATTGATAATGTATCTTATGCATATTTGATTCACAACTTAGACAATTTACATTACACACACACAAAGATAAACATACCAAAGTATTTATTTTAAGGTAGATGGGCTTTTTTTGGTCAGCTGTCTTCTTAAACCTGAAAACATCAAAATATTATGAACAGGGTAGAAACTGCAAAAACATTATGGATGTTGGGACAGGGGATACAGGGAAGACCTGGTGTGGACAGTGGGTTAAAGGAATAGGTGCAGAAGCAAAATGTGCTGTGACGGATGACCAGCTGCATGCAGTAGAGTAGGGGAGGGGAAGGAAAAACAGTAGTTGCCAATGCAAGTACATTTCTACACATTACAGCACGTCAGCTTTTGACACGTATAGCCTACGTTCATATTCTTCAAAACTGCAGATTACACTGCCTTGGGTGATTAAGAATATGAACCACATGTTTTCAACTTGATGAGTAAAAAAAAGTCTACCTGATTTTAAAACATTTTTGCTTAAGCAATTAATTTCATATGCACAGCTACAGAATGGGGATAGTTCTGCAAAGTCTGTTGCAAGTGTTGCAAAAAGAAAAAAAATTTACACAAAGTTATACCAGCAGTTTAGCAATGTCAGCTGTACACTGCATGAGGACTAATAACTGCAGATGGTACCGGGTAACCCAAGTAATATGCAGCACATATTAAAACTGTTATCATACACATTGTTGTGGCAATGCAGTATAGAGCAGACCCTCTGGGTAGAATGTGGATTACTGTAACAGAGGATGCATCGGAGCAAGACAAATAACAGGTTTTATAATTTGAAAACTATGTTCACAGTACAATTCAGATCAATTTAGCAAAACAAAATGGGAGTGCAATGAAAGCCAACAAACATTAGTTCAGATAATGCACCATGTTCAAACAGTGAGATTGCCCAAGATGCAGCTGTCTCAAAGCTGACTACATTAAGCTTTGCATGCCTACATGGGGAAGGGTCCAACCCCAAATACAGCAACATGTATTAAATCGTTTTTTTTTTTTACAGTTTGTAGCACTGCAGATTTGGACTGGCTGCTGTAGCAAGAAGCAACATTTGAGTACATATGCCTTTCAGACCATCATAGTAAACCCACAAAAAATGCATTAAAGTAAATGTGATTAAAGGAGTGAAAGGTGTTACGACCTACAGAAGAAGGACATAAAGAGTGCAGCACTGATTGTTGTGGTCATAAAAGTAAGTACAACACTTTCAGGAAAAATGTCCTTACAGCAACTTCCAAAAGGAATTAAAAAATATTATACAATGCCTCCCCTAAAACGTGCACGCTGATTGTCAGCCCAACCAGCGTGCCCGTTGTAAATCCCTCAATATACTAACGGAAAAAGGTCCGGTCGCCCGGACTTTTTCCGTTAGTATAAAACACTGTCTCGCTATGTTAAGAGAGTTTAACATAGCGACACAGGTTTAAAAAAAGCAACGGAGATCTCCGTTGCTTTTTTTAAAGCTGTCTCGCTATGTTAAACTCCTTTAACATAGCGACACAGTGTGTATAAAGCAACGGAGATCTTGCAATCTCCGTTGCTTTTTTTTTAAGCTGTCTCGCTATATTAAATGGGTTTAACATAGCGAGACAGCTTTAAAATAAGTAACGGAGATATCCGTTGCTTATTTTAAAGCTGTCTCGCTATGTTAAACCCATTTAACATAGTGAAACAGTAAAAAAAAAGCAACGGAGATCTTGCGTTCTCCGTTGCTTTTGCCCATAGTTCTGATGTACTGCGCAGGCGCGCAGTACATCAGAACTGCCGCAGAATACCAGACAGCTGCGGAAGGGCAGTAAACAGGCATTATACAATGCCATTATTTAAGAAAAGTAATTATTTCTTTTCTTAAATAATGTCATTGTATAATAGTAATAACCCACTTCTGGGTGTGGTAATGCTGGATTTACCACGGTTGGCTTTGTTTGGTCCCTCGGGCTTCGCCCTTGGGACCAAACCACGCCAACCGTGGGTAAATCCAGCATTACCCACACCCAGGCATGGGTTATTGCTATATGAAATCACTAAATACTCACTTTTTATCCAAAGAAATTTATTATTTTGTTAATTCTAGGTCTGTCATGCTGGACTATGCCTTGATTTAAATATCCTGTATACTACTAGGCACTTAATGTCTGTCTGTTAAGACAATACTTTTTCAAATGGAATACAAAAAATTGCATTGTGTAAAAAATAAATGACTGAATGTATTACATTCTCTAGTCTTTTTCTGTTTACAGCATCTCCTCCACGTTGGGTTTCCTTACTGATGACAATACACTTCAGGTCAGGATCTATTATGGATGGCCCATATGGATCCAGAAGAGGCACAATATGGTAGTGCAATGATGGTTTGATATCTACAAGAAATTCTCGAAGCTTCTCCACCCTTTGTGCATATGGTTGGATCAGTTCCTTCAATATCTTGTCTGGAATAAAAAGAACAAAGTATTAGAATCCATCTTTTTATATTAAAATGATCTTACTACAGATTATAATTTTAACCAGCATATATTAAAATGAAATATATATACTAAATATACTTCAATACAACCATTTATTCTGTATAATCTATAGTTTGTAATTATGAATTGTTTTTGCCTGCCAATTGAAAAGTATAGTATTCATTCATACATATATCCATTCTTTGAATTTCCATTTAATCAAATTCAGGGTTGCAGGGGGGCCAGAGTCCATCCTACTTCTCACTGGGTACATATCGGATATCAATGGATAGGGTGCTAGTTCATTACACACATACACAAACAGCATGCAAAACCTTTTGAAAATTTGGAAGATCACAAAATTACCTACTGTATGTTTTTATGATTTGGGAAGAAATTAAAGCACCCAGATAAAACCAATATCAGCATGCAGGCTCAAAATATACTATTCTTTAATACAATATTAAATTTTCCAGTCTTTCGATAGATAAAAACTACAGAAATGTTTTTAAACATGTTACTTATGCTATTCAGGGTCATGAAGGAAGGTCTGGAGAGTATGCAGTTTGAGGTGATGACACTGGCATCTTTCCTGTTTGCAAATGATGTTCCATTAACCTCAAGTAACTGTGATGTACAGTTAGGATGAAAGTTAGTATCTCCAACTCAAGAGATCATGGTTTTGTCCCAGAAAAGAGTGGCCTGCCCTCTGCTGAAGGTGGAAGCAGCTACCTCAGGTGCAGAACTTTATGCATTGTGGAGTCTTCTTCATGAGGGAAGGCAGAGGGGGATTGGCATACTGAAAAGCAAAGTGGTAGAGAGGCAGTAGTACTGCAGCAACTAAAACTGTGGTGCTGAAGAAACGGCAGAATCTGAGGACAAAGCTCTCAATTCACTGGTCAGTTATATCCCCATCCTCAGCTACAGTCACGACCTTTAGGTAGAGACTAAGAGGAAACAGAGTGTGAAAATTAGCAGAAGTAAGATTCCTTTGCAGCAACAGGCGATTTCACTCTTTGTGACAAAGTGAGCAGCAGGCATTCCTGGAGCAACTCAGTAAGGTGGTGCTACAAAAAACCGACTGTTTCAAGTAAGAATCATCTCAGAAATGTTAGGATTCAGCAATGATTTCAGTAAACAGCTAACCTTATCACAAATTATTGTACTGGGATGGGTTCTGGCAGTACAGCATAAACAATGTCAACCCTTCAGCATCTCACACCCAACTGCCCAACAGATTAACACTCACAGTGCATTAAGGTATAAACTTGTTCTTAAATGAGCAATGTCACACGACTGCATTAAAAAAGAAAATGTATTACATACATATCTACAATAAAAACACACAGACAGACAGACAGACAGACACACACACACACACACACACACACACACACACACACACACACACACACACACACACATTTAGCAGCTTCAATTCACTTTTCACTATAATCATGAAATACATCAATTCCTCCTATATGCTGAGGGGGAATAAGATGAGGGGGTTTGGCTACCTTACGAGGTTAACTCCTAGAGATTTCCAATGGAGGTGCATCACACACAGATCACTAGGAGGAGGCTTTGGGGCACACCCAGGACAACTGGAAGGAATTATATCACTCAGGAAGTTTAGGAACTCCTGTGGTACCCACAAGAAGAACTGGCATCTGTTGCTATGGACACAGAAGTCTGGTCTGGCCTGGCTAGCTTGTTACCACTGCAATGCTAATCAGTGCAAGCAGTTTAAGGAACAGAGAAAGAAATAAAAAGCATTTAGAAAAATACTACTCAATATGAAGTTACTCCCAAATTAAAGCTAGAGAACTTAGATGACAGACACAAAGAAGATGAAGACAGGGCTAAAAGTTAATCTTCAGTGAAAGCATGTAAGCTGTTTTTCAGAAAAGGAAAGAATAGACAGCAATCAGTGTAAGTGTTGGGGGAATACTGGCTGTAACAAGTATTTTAACACAGTTAACTTTTAGTTATGTACTTACCATAACTTTAGATGTTTGGGATCCATCTCGCCTACATTCTGTACTGATGGACTCGGAGCCGATCCCTCGGCTCCGACTCGGCACGCTATGCTATAGAGTGAGGCCTCTTATCGGCTGAGCTATTTCTTATCCCAGGATGCACCACCACTAATCCCCCAGATCTTGTTTGTCTGCATTCATGCGCACATGCACAACTTGTTTATATAACATTGTTAGATGTTTCAAGATGAAACAGCAGGATTCGGACCTTCTGATATCCTCTGATCTCCAAGGAAGGGGGAAGGAGGGTGGGTTATTAGGAATGTAGGCGAGATGGATCCCAAACATCTAAAGTTATGGTAAGTACATAACTAAAAGATGTTATGTGATCCTATCTCGCCTACATTCTGTACTGATGGGACAGCGTCCCTAGCACCTAAATCCCGGGTGGCTCATTGGAAAACACTCCTGAGCACTGTGGAACCAAATGAAGCTCATCCTCTAGATGCCACATCCAATTTGTAGTGGGAAATGAAAGTGTGGGAAGACCATGTAGCCACAGCACAAATGTCACTAATGGCAAGCTTAGAATGAAATGCTATCGAAGTAGCCATAGCCCTTGTAGAATGAGCTTTGACAGAGGTGGTAAGCTCTTTGTTAGAATAAGAATAAACTTGAGTAATACAGTCCCTGATCCATTTGGCAATAGTGACCTTTGTGACAGCTTTGCCCAATTTATTGTCTGCAAAGGATACAAACAACTGATCTGTTTTCCTTGTTTGTTTGGTCCTGTCTAAATAAAAACGCAACTGCCTGTGGACATCTAGTGTGTGGAATATGAATTCCGCTTTGTTAGAATATTTTGGAAAAAGACTGGAAGTTCTAATGATTGTTGTAGGCAGAAACTGGAACAAACTTTAGGGACAAAGGAAGGATTTGGCCTGAGAGATACTCTGTCTTTGTGAAAAACCAAGTACGGAGGTTTTACAGACAAAGCTTGAAGCTCTGAAACTCTTCTGGCAGAAGTAATCGCCACCAGAAAAGCAGTCTTCCACGATAGAAATTTTAGATCACATGTAGCTGCCGGTTCAAAGGGGAGGAAGTTAAGGCGTAACACCACATCGAGATCCCATGGAGGAGCAGGATGAGAAATCGGAGGTCTTAACAGCGCAGCACCTTTCAAGAAGGTCTTACACAATCTGTTGCTCATTAAAGGTGGGTTTATAGATTCGTGAAAATTGGAAATCGCTGCCAATTGAACCTTGATGGTAGAGACTGAAGAGCCTTGATTGAAAAGAGAAGTTAAAAATTTTAGTACTTCTGCAACGGGAATAGAGATGGGATCCAGGCCCCGGAGTTGAGCCCAAATAGCAAATCTTTTCCATTTGCTAGAATACAGTTTCTTTGTAGCAGACTTATGGGCCGAAGATAATATGTGTACAACCTCTGGATTCAATGTATGACTCCTGACTATAGTCGGAAGAGGAGGAGCCAAGCCGTCAATTTTAAGGTGTGCAGGGACTGGTGGAATAGTCTCGACTGATGAACCAAAAGGTCTGGGATCTGATCCAGGAACCATGGACCTTCCAGAGCATATTTCCGAAGATAGGGAAACCATACTTGACGAGGCCAGTAAGGAGCAACTAAGATCATTTTGCTCCCCAAGAGAGATGCCTTTTGGATCACCCTGGGAAGGAGAGGAGCTGGGGGGAAGGCATAAAGCAAGCCGGTGGGCCAAGGACGGGCTAGTGCGTCCATGGGGCTCTTCTCCGGAGCCGGGGTTAGGGAGAAGAATTCTTTGCACTTCGCATTTCATGGAGTCGCGAAGAGGTCGCAACACGGAACTCCCCATTTGCTGAAAATCTGACTTGCAACTGTCATGTTCAGAGACTATTCGTGAGGAGAGAGGATGGTTCTGCTCAGTCTGTCGGCTATCACATTGGACTTGCCCGGGATATGAGTAGCCACTAGAAAGCGTTTGGTCGAGACTGCCCATTCCCAGACTCTCATGGCCTCTCTGCAAAGAGGATAGGATCTGGTCCCTCCCTGTTTGTTCAGGTACCAGACAACTGACATGTTGTCTGAGTGAACGGCAATTACGCCCTGGGGAAGGTAATCGTGAAGGGCTTGAAGGGACAGAAGCACTGCCCTCATTTCTAGGATGTTGATATGAAGTGGGGTCTCTTCTGGGTGCCATTTTCCTTGGACTGACCTGCCCAGGGAATGCCCCCCCACCCCATCTGGGAGGGTGTCCGTGGTCAAAGTGGCCGCAGGAGGAGGTGGAACAAAGGGTCGTCCCTGATCCAAATTGGAGGGCACTAGCCACCAGCGAAGGTCCTGTTTGCATGTTTCCGTGATCCATATGAGGTGATTGAGAGGGAGTTCCTGAAAGGACCACTGAGCTGAAAGAAGCCACTGGAGAATTCTCATGTGCAACCTTGCCAAGGGGACTAGAAGAACTGTGGCGGACATGGATCCCAATAGCTGCAGGACCATTCTGGCTGGGGCTTTGGACCTGGGAAGTAAGGCTCGAACTTGAGTCTGTATGGTTTGTATTCTGTCTGTAGGTAGATAGACCCGCATTCGGTTTGAGTCTATCTCTACCCCTATGAATCTTATTCGTTGAGATGGCAGCAACACAGACTTTGGCCAATTGAAGGTGATTCCAAGGGAATTGCCCAGTGATATAGTGGCTTGTAGGCTCGCAGTAGTAGATGCTTGGAGGTGGCAGTTAGGAGCCAGTCGTCTAGATACGGAAACACCTGGAATCCTAGACTTCTCAGGTGAGCAGTCACGACTGCCAAGCACTTGGTGAACACCCTGGGGCTGTGGTGAGACCAAAGGGCAGCGCGCTGAACTGAAAATGACTGCCTCCTAGGCTGAAGAGCAGATGTCTCCTGGACGCTTGATGTACCATGATATGGTAATAAGCGTCCTTGAGATCTATGGAGCACATCCAAACACCTTTCTCCAGCAATGGGAGAATGGTTTGTAGGGTGACCATTCGGAACTTGGACTTTCTGACTGAACAGTTTAGAATGCTGAGGTCCAAAATGGGCCTCAAGTCCCCGGTCTTTTTTGGCACCAAAAAGAATCTTGAGTAAGTCCCTAATCCGATCTGGTCTGCGGGACCGGTTGGATGATTCCTTTGCAGCAGCTTTGAAACTTCTGAGGCTGCAGTATCCCGTTGACTGGGTGGCGGGTCCGGGATTTTTTTGGACTGAGGTGGAGAGTGAGAGAAAGGGATGGTGTAACCTCCGGCGATAATTCGAAGCACCCATCAGTCCTGAGTGATACCTTCCCAGGCTTTTAGGTGCTTCGAGAAACGACCCCCGACTGGCTCCGGAGCTGCACAGTCGGGCAATCCCTCAGGGACTGTGAAAGGCTGAAGAGCCACGAAAGGACTCGCGGTCTCCAGTGTTGCGAGGGCCTCTGCCGCCTCTGGGACGGCGTCTTCTGGAAGAATTTCCCCCTCCTGCCTCTGGAAGGGGATCCTCCTGCTGAGAGGGGTAAGGCTTCTGAGATCTACGGAACCACATTTTCCCTCCTCTTTTAGCCTTGGGATAAGGCCGAAAGGGAGTGGAAAATCATGCCCCTACGGCAGTCAGAGTCTTACCCTCCTGTTCGCAGCGGGTCAGTGTGTCCTTTACCTTGGGTCCAAACAGGGAGGACCCATCAAAGGGGGCGTCGGCAAAGGAAGACAAAGGCCTCCGCGAAATGACACAGGCGGAGCCAGGCTTGTCTCCGTAGAGCAATGCCTGTACCCGCCGCTCTACTCGCCCCTTCGGCCGCATATGAAATGAGCCTCATGGACGAGTTTGAAATGGACGACAATGTAGCCAGCTGAGAGCCAACCGTCTGGGCCAGCTCCTCAGGCAGGTTACCCAAGAGGGTATCGGATAGTTCTTTAATCAGATCCCTCTGAAATCTAGTAAAGTGCGTAAGGTAGTTCAAGGACCTTAATGTAAAGGCCGCAGAACTTAGGGTGCTCTTTCCGTACCGATCCATGCTCCTAGACTCCTTATTAGGAGGATGGACGGACGTTGAAGCCTCTGCTACATCTTGCTGGGTAGCAGATGCCACCACCAAAGCATCTACAGCCACACCTTTAGTTAGAAACTCTTTTTCAGGGGGTGCCGAGAGGAACTTATTCGGACGAGCAGGCACCGGTTCCACAGAGTCTGGGTGTTCCCACGCCCTTCGACAGATCAAATCCAAGAGCTCGTCAAAGGGCGGAGACACCCAGGAGGCGGAGGGCTGAGCCCCGAAGGCCTTAAGGAACACCGACTCATCAGCAGAAGGAGGTTTGGACTGCCAGCCGCCTCGTTGTTTAAGGGCTTCCAGGATGTCTGCAAAGGAGACATCATCTGAGGACGACTTAGGGGACCCCTCTGCATCATCGAGATCAGTGTCTGATGTAAGAGACTCATCAGGGGAGTCAACGTGCTTCCTCTTGCACGATCTTTTCCTGGGGGGTTCTTCCGAAGAGGCTTCAGAAGGACCTCCAGGAGGGGGGGAAACCCCAGTGGGGGTAACCTCAGGCCCCGGGGCTCCGCTGTCTAAGGACAGGGGGACTGCCAAAGACCCAGTCTCGGTATGCAGGGAAGGAGCTGGGGAGACCGTGGAGGTAGCCAAAGATGATTTGGCTAACGCACTCCTCACAGCCCTGAAGGCAGGACCACCAGAATCCTGGGAGGGTCCCACCTCCGTGGCCACGACAGTAGACGGCACCCCCGCAGCCGACGCACCGAGAGGAAGGCTTGGGACTGAAAACATCAGTCCCGAAGCATCCCCCCGGGGCCGACGGAAGAAGTCCGCGTACCGAACTCCGACCCAAGAGCCGGAGTTGGAGTAAGGGTCAGGCCCGACCCTAAAACCTCCACCGGTTCCACCAGCACCGGCTCCAACGGTGCCGTGGCTGTTGGAGGAGGAACCATTGTAGCAAGGTGGACCATCGGCTCCGAAGCTGAATGGGCTGGAGCCGAAACTAACTTTTGGAACACCGGAGACTGGAAGAGTCTTAGGAGCACCCTGTCGATGTCCGAATCAGACATCTTGGATGATCTGGACGATACCGAACGGGTCCGAACCGATTTCTCCATTGGCTCCAAAGGACTAGGGGACCGGCTCCGAATGGATTCTATAACTATCGGCTCCGAGGGAGATCTCAAGGCAATTTCCCTCAGTGCGGATAAGGACTTCGGCTCCAAAGGGGAAGAGTCTGAGCCGGCAACCCTCATCGGCTCTAATATCAGTGGAGCCGATGAAGATGACCCGCCTCTCGATGCCCCAGTCCTCGGCTCCGAAACCAGAGGGGTCGAGACTGGAGGCATCGAGGCAGACCATTCCGCCCTCGGCTCCGAAGTCCGTGGAGCCGATGGAGAAGTCTGCCTAGGTTTTTTGGCAGTCGGTTCCGACTGACTGGTCGGAGCCGACGCTTTCTTCTTTTCTGAAGGAGAGGGAGACGAAGATAAAGCCTCCTCGAAGGATGGCTTGATTAACCCCTTAAGGATTAATTTGTTTTTCCTCTCCTGGAGGACCCTTGATGAGAAGGCGTGACACACGTTACATGATTCTTGTAGGTGCTTGGCGCCTAAACAGTAAACGCACGAGGAGTGGTCGTCCATTATGGACATCTTAAAACCACACCTTGTGCATTTTTTAAACCCGGAGGGTTTATGCTCTTTTGACATGACTAAAGAGAAAAAACACAGCTAACTAGATAACACGAAAAACTAGCTAGTTTAAGTTCAAATTATAAGTTTCTTTTTTTTTTTTTACACAATAACACAGTTACACAAGAAAAACACAGAAAGAGAGGGTCAAGACCCTCTAACTAAAACGGGTACTTGACCCACCAATAAACGCTAGAATAGCAAAAGGGGAAGGCCCCTCTAACTAAAACGGGAAACCTTCCCTTAACAAAAAGAACAACTTTCTCAACAAAATCACCAAATACACACAGGTATCACAACAATAGCTGTTAAAACAGCTTTTGGGTTGAAAACGAGCAAATTCCTGACAGGAAAAGTCTAAATAAATTAGTACTTAGCCCAGCCAAGTTGAGACCACGTCTTAGCTTGTAAGCGGCAAACGAGATCTGGGGGATTAGTGGTGGTGCATCCTGGGATAAGAAATAGCTCAGCCAATACGAGGCCTCGCTCTATAGCATAGCGTGCCGAGTCGGAGCCGAGGGATCGGCTCCGAGCCCATCAGTACAGAATGTAGGCGAGATAGGATCACATAACATCCTTTATTTTAGATTAGGTAATTTCTGTGGCTGCATTCTTCAATTTGGGGCAACTGCTCCTATCTTGAGTGGTAAACTTCATTTGTTGAAAATGTACATATTGTTGTATGTATGTCCATGTTAAAGGGGGATGGGAGTTTTGAAATTTGTTTTAGTTTTTTTTTTCTTTGAGAGTTTTCATTGAAGGAAGAAGTTTTGAAAATGTGACATGGGTTCAAATGGAGACAAGAAGAAGTTATTGTATAAAAGATCCACCTGCCAAACATTAGATAGCAATAGCTTTTGATCATAAGGGCTGCTGTGCCCATATGATCATGGAATGTAAAATGATCTTACAGGTACAGGTAAACAAATGAGCACTGGATGATAAGAAATGTAGGTTGCAAATACACATTTGGATAGAAATGACCATGTGAGCTTGATAAAGAAAGAATTGCAGGATGGATATTTAATAGAGTATTAGGGACAAAGGAAAAGGGAAGTGATGATTGCAACTGGGGCTTCAAAAGTGATAGAAGAGAAAAAAAAACAATAATGGTAGCTCTGTGATAATTAGAGGCAACTGTCAAGTGAAGAGAAGTACACTAGCATGTATTTATATTTCACCAAAATATGCTATTTGTAAAGTTTAATACAACTGGGAGAAATAATCAGCTATCAGTAATGAATATTATTTATGGGTGGGGCCTGGAGCTTGATTTGCAATAGTGAGAATGTATCAGGGGACCCAAGAAGGGAAAAACATAACTAAAAATGTCAGATGTCTGAATAAATATGCAAGAATATTTGGTCTGGAAGATGTAAATTCAGTAGTAGGAACACAAACAGAATTTACATATTATTCGCCAAGGTCTGATAACTGGACTAGGACTACATAGAAATTATATTTCACTGGAACATAAGTATTTAATTGAAAGCTCTGACACACATCCACTAACCATTTCAGATCATGCACCGATAAAAATGGAGGTAAAGATGCAGGGTAGTAAAGTAATAATTAAGACAGTAGTGCTTGCCTAACTCAAGAGTTATCATGGAAGATTTTAATTTCATTAGAAAGGATAGCTAGTGAGTGGGATAAAATGAACATAGGATATAAAAGAGATGCAAGAAAGAAATCATATGAATTATTTAGAGGGGCTGACAAAAGGTAAAGTATTGCAGAGCAAAGGGAATATTACAGAACAAGAAGAGGAGCATCTGCAGAGAGCTAAAAGAAAAATAAGGGAATATTTAAATAGTATGCATGAATTTAGAAAGTCTGGTGTTAAAAAAATATTTTGATCCCAATTCCAAAGAAAACCAATTCTAGCACTGCAACAGAAAGTAGAAGGGGTTGTTACTAAATTTACAGAGCCTATGACAAGAAAAATAACCAGTTATCCTATACAGGTACTACATATATTTTGGAAATTTTGGGAAAATCTGTATAAAACAGATGAATTTGGAAACCAAGGAAAAGCACAAATGGAAATATGTATGGAAGACTTAATTATGCCAAGGTTAGAGGAGGATGAAGATCAATAACCAATAGTTAAGAAATGAAGAGATGAGATAAAAACACAAAACAGTGATGTATAATCAACAGGGGAATCTCCAGGAAAAGATGGTATTCCTGGGGAGTGAAGAGGGAAGAAGGTGATAAAGATCTATAAGGTTTTGTTTTACAGTAGTTTAAGGGTGGGGGATACAAGCATTTCTGGAAGAAAGCTGTGGTGGCTGTATTATCCAGAGGTGGTAATGATCCTACTGAACCAGCTTCATATAGACCCATTTCAATTTTAAACCATGATTATAACATTTTTGTTTGTGTACTAGCTAAAAGAATGGAAAAAGTTTTACCAAGATTAATATATATGGATCAATGCAGTTTTACAGAAGGGAGACAAACATTTGACAACATTAACAGATAAATGATGATCCAGAGGGAAGCATAGTGCTAGAAAATGTCCTGATCCAGAGAAAGCATTTGATGGAGTTGGCTGGGATTTTATGAGTAGGGCTACTAAAGAGAATAAAATGGTTAATTATGAGAATAAATGAAGGGTCAGATGCAAGAACTGAAGCAGAATAAAATGGTTAATTATGAGAATAAATGAAGGGTCAGATGCAAGAATTAAGGTGGGAAAGTTCCTTCAAGACCTGCTCATTGAACAAAGGAACCAGCCATGGTGTCCTCTTCCCCCTTTATTTGCTTTATACTTCAAACCACTGGCAAACAAAATAAGGGAATTACAAATTCAAGTGAGTCTTGGTATGGGAATCAAGAAAATGTAAATTTTTTGCAGATGATATTTTGCACTTGATAAGTCCAAAAAAGAACATTTGGTGCTGCCAAACATTTTGAGACAGTTTCAAGTCTTTTCTGGATATAAAATTAATTAAGATTAAATAAAGACTAGAGTGATAAATTATATATCCAAACATGAATTGATTCAGCAATACCTATATCTAAGGGGACATGTTAACTGAAACATTTAGCTGTATGGCTTAAAAGGATTCTGTTATTGCAGCTAAGGATATGTGGCAAAAATCAAACAAAAAGATTATACAAAAACCAAGAAGCTGAAAATTCTTCATTATGGATATGTATACTAAGATACAAGCAGCAAAAATGTTTTAGTCTCTTTAGTTTTATATACTGGTAAGGCATATTTTTATCAAGCAGAGGAGAAGTTGTGGATGATAGTAAAAAGAGATGAAGGAATTCATTTGGGAGGGAAAGAGGGCAAGAGTTAAGTGGGATAATTTGATCCTTCCCATAGAACATGATAGTTTAGAACTACCCGATTTCAAAGAATATTTCAGACCAACATTGTTAAGGCTTCTACAAACAACAGAAGCAGAACATTATAAATCCAAGTGGAAAGCTATGTTGATGAAACAGGGGACAGGGGTTAGAGTGTGAGAAATAAAGACAGAGCAGAATTTTAGATTCAGATCCTTAAGGAGAATATTACATTCAAAAAGTAGCAGAAAGCATTCTATGTACTAAGTAAACAGGAACGGAGAAAGGAGATTTTAACAATAGGTATGACTGTAAGTAGGAGTATAGCAAACAGCAAGTGGGGGGGCAGTTGGCTGCAGCCCCTCTGAATCTAGGTTTGATCTCCTCATTCAGACTTCCTATTCCTTCTATTCAACTACCTCTTCTTGATACCTGAAGTTTTTAAGCTGTTTCACTATTTTATCTTTGTTCTCAAATCTCAGCTTCAGAAAAGAACAGGGTATGAAGGATTAAACTAGATAAAAATCACTTTAGCTAGTAGATATGGGAAACTCTCTTTCCGATGCCCTCTGTGTTGGGAGGAATAAAGATGTCTTGTTGAAGTTTGCTGTGGTCTCTCGGGTGAGCTGTCTGTGTGATCATCAGGCCCTATGCACTGGGTCATGTTTGCCCAGGTAGGTGTCTTCAGAAGATTTGTAAGTCCCAAATTATCCATTTCCATATCACAGGTCTCATTTAAAGTGATTCCCTCACGTAGATAACTCCTTGTGGGCACCAAGAATGCAGAATAAACAAACCACAGGTAATTCAGAAAGCTAAAGTCAGGTTTGGTATCCCACCTGTGACCTGGAGAGTAACTTAACTGAAGAGAAACTGAGTATAAAGGATTAGAACCGTAAAAATCACCTCAGCTAGCAGATCTAGGAGACTGTCTGATACTCTTCATGCAGAAAGAATAAAGACACCTTTTCAAAGTTTGCTGGATGTGGTCTCTTGGTGAGCCAGTTGCATGGACATCATAACTGGTGTGCTGGATCACACTTGCCCAGGTAGCTTAAAAACAACAAAAAAAAAGTTATGTACCCACCATAATGTTCCATCTGTGTTGTCCATTTTCATTCTTCCTCAACAACTGGGTTTGGATTTGATCCTCGGATCCAACTCAGCCATTATATTCAGGTAGTGGCCACTAGCAAAGTCTCAAGCTCCTCCCTTACCCATAATACTCTATCCCCTAACATACCTCAGATCTTGTTTGCTGGCTTATAGTATCAAAAAAAGTATTAGCATTCTGGTAACAGAAATCCACATCTGAAACTCAACATAAGGAACAGTGGTTCCCTTAGAAGGTCTTGCTTTTCTGGACATCATTAGTTAAAAGGCAGGGGGTTGGTGGAAAGGGAGATGAAGAAGAAAGAAAATGGACAACACAGATGGAACGTTATAGTGAGTACATAACTTCTTTATCTGATGATGTCAATTTTCATTAGTTCCTCAACAATTGTGAAGAGTCCCCAGCTACCTGAAATCCCGGGAGGACTCTAAGGAATGATATTCCTGAACACAGTTGAATCAAAAGCTGCCCTTCCCCTTGAGACCAGATCAAATTTGTAATGAGTAATTAAGGTGAGAGGATCAGCCCAAGTAGCAGCCGCACATATATCATCCACGGAACCCCTGAATAAGAATACTGATGTTGCCATGGACCTAGTTGAATGGGCTCTCAAAGGTTTTGGTAAAGAAAGGTCCAATTTGTTATATACTAAGGATATACGGTCACCCATCTGGCTAAGGTTACTTTCATAACTGGCTTGCCTAATTTGAAATCCGCAAAGGAGACAAATAACTGATCTGTTTTTCTGAAGTCCTTTGTTCTATGTAAATGAAAATGTAATTGCTTGTGAACATCCAGTAAGTGCAACAAATATTCACCTTTAAGAAAAACAAAAAAGTACCGAAGCTAAAACAGCTCTTAGTAGTTACCTGTTACTGTACCAATCTATTTTTATTCCTCAGCATACTTTTTACACATATATTCACCTTTGTCTGTAAAATTTGGAAAGAAAACTGGCACATTAATGAATTGGTTGATGTTGGATTCTGACAACACCTTAGGAAGGAAGGATTTGTTTGTAATGCCACCCTATCCCTATGAAATATCAAGTAAGGAGGTTTAGAAGACAATGTTTGAAGTTCTGACAATCTTCTAGCAGAGGTAATGGCTACCAAAATACCGTTTTCTAAGTCAAAAACTTTTAATTGCATTTTTCTGCTTGTTTGAAAGGTGAATGAATTAAGGCCTGTAGTACTAAATTTAAGTCAGATTTGGATACTTATAAGGAGGTCTCCAAAGAAGAGCACCTTTCAAAATGCTTACAAAGTTTTGATGAAGCCAAGGTGGAGTTTTCAATTCTTATATGAAGATTAGAGATGGCAGGCTAGTTCTACTCTAATAGTTGAGGAGCTTGCTCCTAAGTTGAAAATTGTTGCCCAAAATTCAAGGACACTATGCACTGGTGCTGAAAAAGGGTCAATATGTTTCTGTTGTGCAAAAAAAACAAATCTTTTCCATTTACTTCTGTAAAGTTTTCTTGTGGGAGCTTAGTGAGAAGACAAAAGTATATGATGGACAGGGGAAGACAGCATATGTTGTCAGGCTATCAACTGAAGTGGAGAAACCACATGGTCAGCTTTAGGTTTGAGATATCCAGGTGAATCATGTATGTTGGTGAGACAGAAGGTTTTAAACTGGATCCAGGATCCAAGGTTGGTAGACTAGATGAGGCCAAAGAAAGAGGAACCAAAACTATTGAGGCTAGTAAAGGGAAATGAGGATGACTTTGCTCTTCAGCTGGAAGGCTCTCTCTAGAAATTTGGGTATTAAGGGATATGCATAGAGGAGACCAGGATGCCAATCGTGCAGTAGAGCATCTCTCTGTGAATCCCCCATGGGGGGATTAGGGCGAAGAAGCTGATGCACTTGTTGTTAAGGGAAGATGCAAAAAGATCGCAGCAAGGTTGGTCCAACTGGCAAACAATTTCTGCCACTTTCATGTTGAGGGACCACTCATGAGATGGTACAGTGGACCTGCTCAACTTGTCTGCTATCACACTGGATTTCTTTGGAATGTGCGTTGCTATCAGAAATTAGTTGTATGAGACCACCCTTTGCCATGCTCTAAGAGCTTCTCAACATAAGGGGCAAGACCTGGTTCCTCATTGTTTGCTGATGTACTAAACCACTGACATACTATCTGTCTGTATCATAACTGTCCCAAAAGGAAGAGAGTCCTGGAAGGCCTGAAATGCTACGAGCACTGCTCTCATTTCCAGGAGACTGATATGCGTATTGGTCTGTTCGGGTGACAATGTGCCTTGGACTGTTTCCCCAGGAAGTGCCCCAACCCAATCTGGGAAGCATCCATAGTCACTATGGCCCTGGGTTGAGGAAGAATGAAAGGACAGCCTTGTAGAACTTGGTCTGATTGAATCTACCACCAATGGTATCTTTAGCACGCTTGAGTAATTCTTATCCGAACAAATATGTGCTGATGAAGAATAGACCATGGAGTCACTAACATCCACTAAAGAATTTTCATGTGAAATCTTGCTATGGGAACTATAACTACAGCCATAGACATTGATCCCAAGGCTTGTAGGATCAATCCGGCTGAGACTGAGGACTTGTGAATCATCTTCCTGACCTTGAATCTGATAGTCTTTACTCTTGACAGAGGAAAATAAGCTGTCACAGATACTGTGCTGAAAATGGTTCCTATGAGCTCCAGTGTCTGAAATGGTTCTGAGATTTGTTGTAATTTATGGTGATCCTCAGATGGGAGCAAGTCTGGAGTACTTGGTCTCAAGTTCTTATCAGTAGATGCCTGATCGGGGTGGTAATGAGTCAGTCATCAAAGTACAGAAACACTTGGAACCCTTGCAGTGTCCACTTGGAACCCTTGCAGTGTCAAGTGAGCTGCTACTACTGCCATGGATTTGGTGAACACCCTGGGGCATATAGTGAGGCCAAAAGGCAGTGCTCTGAACCGGTAATGACTTGGTCCCAGTCGGAAGAGTAAATACCTTCTGGATTGTCTGTTCATTTTTATGTGATAGATATTCAGGATGGGTACTATCTAGCACATCCAGTCATCCTTGCACAAAAAGGGCAGAATGGACTGAACCGTGACCATCCGGAACTTTGTGTGTTGAACTGATTTGCCCAGCTTGCTGAGATCCAAAACCACTCTCCAGTCTTGTTTTCTTTGGCACTAAAAAGAATCTTGAGTAAGCACCAGATTCCATCTGGTCTGGTGGAACCTCTTCGATGACTATTTTCTAGCACCTTTTGTATTTCTAATGCTGCTGCTTTCTTCTGACTTGAGTAAAACATCAGGAAATTTGCAAACAGGAGGAGGTGGTAGAGAAAACAGAATTATACAACCTCTGGAAATGATCCTTTGTATCCACATATCTTTTGTAAAGTCTAACCAGGCTCTCTGGTGCAGGGGTAAATGACCCCCAACTGCCTCCAGAGATGAACAATTGGAATTCCTTTCAGGAGCACTGGTAGACTCTGTCAGAAACGGAATCTCTAGAGACTTGGTTTTGCGAGCCCTCTCTGCCATGTGGGTGGCGTCTTCCATTCAAATTCCCCCCTCTGCCCCTGGGGGAACTATGTCCATGGGGATCTTGGAAAGGACCCTGGGACTTTTGAACCACACTTTTTTGACCTCCTCATTGATTTCTGGAAAAGGCCCTTTGAGGGGTTGCAAAACATACTCCCACAGCAGACAGGGTTTTTCCATTTTGCACACACTTGGAGAACATGTCCTTTGCTTTAGGGCGGAACAAACCACTTCCAAGTTGCACTGACGAAGGTGGACTTGAAGGACTCCACAAAGTCACACAAGTGCATCCAGGCATGCCTCCTAATGGAAATATCTGAACCTGCCTCCCCTGAGGTACCTTCAGCTAAATGTGAGATAAGCCTCATGGATGAGTTAATGATTGATAGTAGGGTAGCCAACTGTGAGACCACAGAAGACAGAACCTCAGAAGTAGAGAAGGACTTTGAAAGTTCTTTAATCAGTTCCCTCTGTAATCTTGTGAAGTGAGCCAAATAATTCAGTGATCTAAGTGCAAAGGTCAGTGAAGTCTGTACACATTTCCCAAATCTGTCAAATGTCCTCCTGTTAGGGGGGTGGACTGAAGAACTCTGCTCCGTGAGTTCTTTCTTGGTGGTCGCCAACATGGGTACTCCCTTGCTCCAAACTTCCCTTCCTGCAGGTGGTTCCAAAATCTGGTCTAGTCTTTTGGGGACTGGCTCAACTATGTCTGGTTCCTTCCACTCCAGCCTAGAAATCAAATCTGTGAGCTCATCAGCAGGTGGAGTCACCCAGGAGGTAAATGAGCAAGACCCAAAAGACTCCAGGAACACTGATTCCTCTTGGGAAGGGTTACGTAGACCAACCACTCCTTTGCTTAAGGATCACCAGGATGTCTCCAATTGACCTGTCTTTAGGTGGAGATCTTAAAAATCCTTCCCTGTCATCGAAATTGGTATCTTTAATGACAGACTCCTAAGGGGAACCCAAGAGCCTCCTCTTCCTATGGACTTCTTCGGTGGGGTGTCCCAGAGAAGAATCTGAAGAAACAGTAATACCCTGCTGGGTATTCTGGAGACTTTGGGCTGGCTGTCTCCATGGAGTAGAATGATGGGGATCAAGGCACAGAGATATACGGGATCCAGAGGGCAGAACCAAGGGGGAGGAAAGTGCAGTTTTGTACCTACCATAAATGTAGATGTTCGAGTGTAAACACTGCTGCAGTCATTACACTTGGGTTATCCTGCCGTCAGGCGGTTCCCCAGTCGGCCTGAGTTCCAAAGTCTTGGTCCGGCGTCAGTTGCTGTCGCCTCTTCCCTGACGTCAGTGTGGCAGGTGTATAATAAGATGCAGCCGACACCATTTTCTTCAGTTTTTCTTGCCCCAGATGTTAGGTGCCCCCAAATAGGTAGGCAATTCAAATTGCTAGTAAAATATATATAAAAGAAAAGCAAACAACCATTTTTAATTACCAGCAAATACTCCCCATAGGTAATAACGGGTAGATGACCTAGGTACGTTCCAGAAAGTAAGAGGGGAAGGAGGGAGGGTAACCTGGACTGCAGCAGTATTTACACTCGAACATCTACATTTATGGTAGGTACAAAACTGTACTATGTTCATCGTGTTATACTGCTGCAGTCATTACACTTGGGTAGAATCCCAAAGCTGAGGTAGGGAGGCTGGATCTATAAGGCATTAGGGGTGGCTATAAGGCCCTGCAGCACAGCAGTGGCGAAGCCAGCTCTGGATCTGGAGTATAGAGGCAAATGGTAATGTTTGGTGAAGGTATGCACAGAACTCCATGTTGCTGCTTCCAAAATTTCCTTGGTAGACACTCCACTGAGGTAGGCAGTTGAAGTGGCTGTTGCCCTGGTGGAGGGAGATCTAATGCTGCTAGGTACAGGTTCCCCATGGTGGGTATAGCAGAAACGTATACAGTGTGCTATCCATTTTGAAATAGTCTGCTTTGAAATGGCTTTTCCCTGTGCTCCTGCAGCATATGCTACCAATAATTGCTCTGATTTTCTGAAAGCTTTGGTTTTGTCCAAGTAGAAGCGTAACTGCCTGTGAATGTCCAAGGAATGTAGTAGTCTCTCCCCTTTGTTCTGTGGTTTTGGATAAAAAGTTGGCAAGTGAATAGTTTGGTTTAGAGCCACTTGATACCACCTTTGGTATGAATGATGGGTTAGTTCTTAAGGACACACTGTCCTGGTGGAAGATGAGGAAAGGTTCCACTGCCATTAGTGCCTGTAATTCTGAAACTCTTCGTGCTGATGTTATTGCCAGTAGCAGAGCAGTCTTCCAAGAGATGTATTTTAATTCTGCTGTGTTAGCTGGCTCAAAAGGAGGTAAAGATAATGTTTCCAACACAAAGTTGAGGTCCCAAGTTGGTGTAGGTGCTCTGCTGGGCGGTCTCATGTTTTTAGCCCCTCTGAGGTACTGTTTGAGCGAAGGATTAGAAAGAAATTGGTGGATCCGTGTTGTAATGAGCAGAAATGGCTGAGGCATGGATCTTGATGGATGAGAAGGAGAGGTCCTTGACCAGCATCTCAGTTAAGTATTGAAGTATCTGAGGAATGTTTGGGACAAGAGGGTCAAGCCTGTGCGCTTGGTTCCAGGCACAGAATCTCTTCCATTTATCTGAGTAGGCTTTCCTGGTGCTAGGCCTTCTGGCCTCCAGAATAACATCCATAACAGCTTTGGAGAGGCGCAATTCTTGCTTGGCTAAGGAATTTTCCATGCAGCTAGATTTAAGGTCTTTATCTGGCTGTGAAGTATATGATTGTTGTGTTGTGTCAACAACTGTGGGATTTGAGACAAAATCCAGGGTGGTTCTTGTGCTAAGTTCTTTAAGATTGGGTACCAGTGCTGACGTGGCCCGTCTGGTGCAATCAGGATCATCTTTGTCTCTTCCTGTCTGGCTTTTATGAGTATCTTTGGAAGGAGAGGTAAAGGAGGGAAGGCGTATACTTGTAGTTTTTTCCAGCTGAATGAGAGGGCATCCATGTTCCATGCTTGTGGATGGTAGCTCCTTGTGCAGAATTTCTATAATTGGCAGTTCATTGGGGATGCAAACAGATCTATGTCTGGTCTCCACCATTTTTGTGTTATCATTCTGAATATTTGTAGGCTCAATTCCCATTCGTGGGGATCCATGATGTTTCTGCTTAGGTCGTCTGCCAGTGTGTTTTTCTCTCCTGGCAGGAATTGTGCTTGCAGATGAACTTGGTAGTTTAAAGCTGTGTTCCACAAGGTCATGGCTTGTCTGCAGAGGGGGTAGAGTGTGTGCCCCCTTGCTTGTTTATGTACCACATAACTGTGGTGTTGTCTGTCTTTATCAGTAATTGTCCTGGATGCAGCAGGTCCTTGAAAGATATAATTGGATTTTGTACAGCTAGCATGTCTTTTTGATTGACGTGGAGATGTCTTTGTTCTGTGGGCCACTCGCCCTGAACACACTTTCCTGCCATGTGTGCTCCCCAGGCGTAATCCGATGCATCTGTTGTCAGTGTTTGCCTGGCTGTGGGTTGAGTAAAAGGCTGTCCCTTGTTGACGTGACAAGCTTGAGCCCACCATCAAAACTCCTGTTGAAGGCAAGGAATTAGTGGTATAACTGTTTCCAAACTTTGACAGTGTTGAGACCATACACTCTTTAGGTACCATTGTAGTTTCCTCATATGCAGTCTGGCATATGGAATTAGTAGTATGCAAGATGCCATGTAGCCCAAGGCCTGCAGAATTTTTCTTGCAGGGAGTTGGGTCTTTATTGCCATTAAATGAAAATATTGAGTCAGTTTGTCCTTGCTTGTCTGGCATGAGATAAGCCATCTGGGCCGTTGTGTTCAAGCTGACACCCAGGAATATTATCTGTTGTGAGGGCACTAGTTTTTATTTCTTTTCGTTTACTGTGTACCCCAGGCAACTTAATAACCTTTTTACGTATGCCAGATGCTTTCGAAGAATGTCCTTGTTCTCTGCTTGAATCAGGCAGTCGTCCAGGTATGGATAAATTTGAATTCCTTTTAGCCTGCAAAATGCAATTACTGGTGCCAGGCACTTTGTGAAGACCCTGGGCGCAGTAGATAAGCCAAAGGGCAGTGCAGAGAATTGATAGTGCATTGAACCAGCTAGAAATCTGAGGTATCTTGTGCAGTTTTGTCTGATAGGGACATGCAGGTATGCCTCTTTGAGGTCCAAAGTCACGAGCCAAGCTTTCTTGCCCAGCATTGGAAGAAGCTGCTGTAGTGTCAACATTTTGAATTTCAGAATATCCAGGTAAGTGTTCAGAGAAGAAAGGTCCAGAATGGGTCTCCAGGCTTTGTCCTTTCTGGGAACCAGAAAGAGTCTCGAGTAAAATCCTTGTCCTTGCTCTTGTGGTGGTACCTTTTGAATAGCTCTCATGTCCATGAGTGCTGTAATTTGTTTTTGAGCCTCTGCCCATTCATTTGGTGGCAGATTTGGCATTCCTTTTAACCTTGGCAGAGTGTGAAAGTGGAACCTGTAACCTTGAGATATAATGTTGAGAACCCATTTGTCTTTGGTGATGCAATGCCAATTGTGATAGAAAAGTGCCAGTTTTCCTCTTAAGGGGGCTGCCAAGAGAGAGCTGTTTGACAGCTGTAGTGGAAAGCCATTGAGGCTGTTTTTTATAAGGTTGAGGCCTGTCTTCCCCTTCTTTCTGGCCTGGTGTACCCCATTGTCGAGGTCTGTAGGGGCCTTGTGCCTGTCCTCTACCTCTTGGACATCTATATCTGCCCCTTTGAGGGTCTGTCTGTGACTGGAAAGGACTAATTCTTTGTTGGCCAATTTCTGCTAAAACGAGGAGGCTGAACCTGTAAGAAATCTTTCACAGTTTGCATAGATTTTGCCTTATCCTCCATCTTTTTTAATACCTTCTCTGCCTTAACTCCAAACAACACATCCCGCTGCAAAGGTGCATCCAATAATTTGGACTTAACATGATCTGGTAGCGTATGTTCTTTTAACCAAGCATGCCTTCTAATGACAGAGCCTGTAACTGCTGCTCTACAGGAGGCCTCTAAAGAATCAAAGCCACATTGCAAAGTATGTTTTCCCACTTGTTCAGCTGCATGCAATAAATCCTGCATTTCTTTCAAATGAGGAGGATCTGAATCTGGAAGCATCTTTTGTTTCAACTGAGACATTAAAAATTGCTGATATTTTAGCATGTGAAACTGGCAATTCAAGGCTCTCATTGCTAAAGTTGCAGATGTATATACTTTCTTTCCCCATCTGTCTAATGCTCTGGAATCCCTGTCAGAGGGAAAGTACAGTTTTGTACCTACCATAAATGTAGATGTTCGAAGATCCACATTGCTGCAGTCCTTACACTTGGGTAGTCCGCTGTCCTCGGTCGGCCTGAATATCAAAGTATTAGGCTGACGTCGGTCAAGGCACTTAAGACTGACATCAGGACGTCAGGGTACAAATGCGCATGACCGACGTCATATCCTCAGTCTTTTCTTGCCCCAGATGTCAGAAGACCCTAAAAGGAAAGGTCAAAACCAAAAGACAGCAAAAAACAACCAACCACCCTAGCACTAATCATATGTACCATATATACACTATCCACAATATTCACAACCCAACCCACACAACCGCCTCTAACTACAGAGGGGAAGGAGGGAGGGTAAATTGGACTGCAGCAATGTGGATCTTCGAACATCTACATTTATGGTAGGTACAAAACTGTACTATGTTCTTCATCTCACATCGCTGCAGTCCTTACACTTGGGTAGAATCCCAAAGCAGAGGTAAGGGAGGATGGCAAAACTATAAAGCAGAAGGAGCTGCCAACATGCCCTGTAAAATTGCAGTGGCAAAACCAGCCCTAGATTTAGAGTAAAGTGGAAGGTGGTAATGCTTAGAGAAAGTATGCACTGAACTCCAAGTAGCTGCCTCCAAAATATCTTTAGTTGCCACCCCCCTTAAAAAAGCTGTAGAAGTGGCAGTAGCCCTAGTGGAATGAGGCCTAATCCCAGCTGGAATCTCCTTACCATGATGGGAATAACAGAAAGCAATACAAAACCCAATCCACTTAGAAATAGTTTGTTTTGACACAGGCTTGCCCTGAGAACTCAAAGCAAAAGAAATAAATAACTGCTGAGACTGCCTGAATCCTGTAGTTCTGCTCAAATAATATCGCAACTGCCTGTGTATATCCAAAGTGTGCAAAATCTTTTCCCCTTTATTTTGGGGGTTTGCATAAAAAGTAGGCAAATGAATAGTTTGGTTTAAAGCCACACTAGAAACCACTTTAGGCATAAAGGAAGGATTAGTACGCAAAGATACCCTATCCTTATGGAAAATTAAGAAAGGCTCCACCGCCATAAGGGCCTGTAATTCAGAAACCCTTCTCGCAGAGGTAATGGCCAACAAAAAAGCAGTCTTCCATGATAAATATTTCAACTCGGCAGTAGCTGCAGGCTCAAAAGGTTGTAGAGTGAGTTTCTCCAACACAAAATTGAGATCCCAAGCAGGAGTAGGAGCTCTACGTGGGGTCTTATATTCTTTGCCCCTCTAAGGAATTGCTTAAACAAAGGATGAGAAAACAATGGTGGGTCACAGTCATAGTGAGCAGAAATTGCTGCAGCATGAACCTTAATAGAAGAGAAGGACAAACCTTTGTCCAGTAACTCAGTAAGATATTGAAGAGCCACACTTAAATTAGGCTGAGAAACATCAAATTCCTTTGCTGTACTCCAAAATAAAAATCTCTTCCATTTATCTGCGTACACTTTCCTTGTACTAGGCCTTCTGGCCTCCAAAATAACATTCAAAACTTGCTGAGGAAGCTGAGACCCTCCAGGGTTTAAAACAGAATATGCCAGGCTGTTAGATGAAGAGAGTGAAGTTTGACATTGAGTAAATGACTGTTCTCCTGAGACAGCAGGTGTGGAATCGAAGGCAAAGGCCATGGAGGCTCCCGTACCAGACTTCTCAGTAATGGGTACCAGTGCTGTCGAGGCCAATCTGGAGCTATTAAAATCATCTTTGGCTTGTCCTGTCTGACCTTCAGGAGTACCTTTGGGAGGAGAGGCAGAGGTGGAAAGGCATATACATGAAGATTTCTCCAACTGAATGAGAGAGCATCCACTTTCCAAGCTGTGGGATGAAACCTTTTTGTGCAAAACTTTGGCAGCTGGTAGTTTAGTGGAGAAGCGAACAGATCTATGTCTGGAGTTCCCCATAACACTGTCAATTTCTGAAATACATGAGGATCCAATTTCCACTCGTGGGGATCCATAATTTGTCTGCTCAACACATCTGCTAAGGAGTTCTGTGCTCCCGGCAGAAACCTTGCCTGAAGATTCAACTGTAAACTGAGAGCAGTCTCCCACAAAATCATTGCTTGCCTGCATAGAGGATAAGAATGCGTTCCCCCTTGCTTGTTGATGTACCACATGACAGTTGTGTTGTCTGTTAGAACCAACACCTGCCCTGGAAGAAGTAAATCCTTGAAAGCTATTAATGCAAATTGGACTGCTAACATCTCCTTCAGGTTGATATGTAGATGTTGAAGTCTGGCAGGCCACGTGTCTTGTACCCACTTTCCATTTAGATGAGCTCCCCAAGCTTTGTCTGAGGCATCTGTCGTTAGAATCTGACTCGCCTCTGGTCGGGTCACAGAGAGTCCCTTGTTTAGGTGACATTCCTGAGCCCACCACAAAAACTCCTTTTGAATGCAAGGTATTATCTGAATGACAGTGTCCATATCTTGGCAGTGCTGTGTCCATACATTTTTGAGATACCATTGTAGCTTCCTCATATGCAGTTTGGCATTGGGAAGCACCAGAATACAAGATGTCATGAACCCCAAGGCTTGAAGGACTGTCCTTGCAGTCAGCCTGGACTGATGAGACAATTGATGGAAGTAGAGAGAAAGATTCTTTTGTTTGTCTGGGGTCAAAAAGGCCATCTGGGATGCTGTATTCAGTCTCACACCCAGAAAGCACATGTCCTGAGAGGGTACTAGACTGGACTTTATTTCGTTCACAGAATACCCCAGGCATCTTAGCACTGCTATCACATACTGTAAATGATGAAGAAGTTCGTCCTTTTCTTGGGCCAGAATCAGGCAATCGTCCAAATAAGGATAGATCTGTATTCCTCTTAGCCTGAAGAAAGCTATCACTGGAGCCAGAACTTTGTGAACACTCTGGGCAGTAGATAAGCCAAAGGGCAATGCAGAGAACTGATAATGAGAAGTCCCAGCCCAAAACGCAGATACTTCCTGCAACTGAGCCTGATAGGAACATGAAGGTAAGCCTCCTTGAGATCCAGAGTCACCATCCAGTGATCTTTGCCCAGCAGAGGCAAAAGCTGTTGTAACGTCAACATTTTGAACTTGGGAATGTCCAGATATGTGTTGAGGATAGATAAATCCAAAATTGGTCTCCACGTGTTCCCCTTCTTTGGTACTAGGAACAGGCGAGAATAAAATCCTAGGCCCACTTCTGGTAGAGGGACCGGTTGTATGGCCCCTATCTGAAGTAGCAGAGAAATTTGTTTGTGAGCCTCTAGTCTTTGCTGAGGAGGAACGTCTGGCATGCCTTTGAAAGGAGGCAAGGTATGGAAATAAAACTTGTAACCTTGGTGTATGATATCCAATACCCATCTGTCTTGAGTAATTAAACTCCAATTTTCCTTGAAGAGTGCCAACCTCCCTCCCAAAGGTGCTGCCAGGCAAGAAGGATCTGGCAGCTGAAAAGGTAGGTCATTGGGCCTGTTTACGAAAGGACTGGCCCCTGCCCTCACCCGAAGACTGTGCAGGTGAACTCCCCGTTCTAGGTCTGAAGGAACTCTGAGCTCTGCCCCTACCACGTCTAGATCTACCCCTAGACTGAGAATCATAAGAAGGATACGTCCACCCCTTAGCAGGCCAATTCCTACTAAACTTCGGAGGCTGAACTTGCAAAAAATCCTTAACAGCCTGCATAGACTTAGCCTTGTCTTCCATTTTCTTCAAGACTGACTCCACAGGTGAACCAAACAACACATCAGACTGTAAAGGAGCATCCAAAATCCTTGTCTTAACATGGTCAGATAAATTCTGATCCCTCAGCCAGGCGTGCCTCGAAGAACTGAACCAGTGGCAGCCACCCTAGACGAGGCCTGTACAGCATCAAAACCACATTGCAAAGAATGCTTACCCACCTGTTCGAGACATGCACCAAATCTTGTAATTCTTTACACTCAATGCCTTCCGCCAGAGCATCTACCTTAGACTTCAATTGAGAAAGAAGATAGTTTTGATATTTCAACATGTGAAACTGGCAATTCAAAGCCCTCATAGCTAAGGTGGAGGAAGTATAGACTTTCTTTCCCCATCTATCCAAAGCTCTGGCCTCTTTATCTGGAGGAACCGGATTTTTAACAACAGAGGCCTTGACACCCTTAGGTCCCTGACTAACAGTTTCTGGGTCCGCCCTAGGACTCTTATAAAGATATTTATGAGCCTCAGGCACCCTGTAATACCTATCCGGTTTAACAGGAGCAGGAGGCAAAGAATCAGGATTAAGTGAAGCCTCTGCAAACACATCTTCCACAACATCCAGAACAGGTGGTATAGCCAAAGGCCTATGCTGGGGTAAAAGCAAAAATTCCCTAAGCCTTTTCCTGGAATCAGAGAAGTCCTGACCTTCCCACTTAAAATGTTCCCTCATGGAATGAAGAGTCTCTGAAAAAGAAAAATCCTCTGGAGGAGAAGCAGAAGGAGTCGAATCATCTGCATCAGAGTCAGAATAAGGAGAGTACTCCTGCAAGTCTTCAGCCGAAGACTCTGAAACATCCGAAGCCTGCTCAAAACTCCCCAACTCTGGTTCCACCCTAGGCCTCTTATCAGGAGGGGGCAAAGAACCTCTAATCAAAGTAATTAAATCTTCTGCCATTTTAAGCATGTGCTTCTTGGGCACAGATCCTGTTGAACTAGGAGTGACACCAACAGAAGCTAAACCTGGCCTGCCTCTGGGAGAAGCCTTGGAAACAGAAGGAGAAGGCCTAACCACCCTAGGAAGGGAGGGGAGTACAGTAACCTGAGAAGCCCCTTCAGCCTGACCTGCCTCCTGAGAGGCCACATCCTGCAATATCAAAGTCTCCCCCTGGGACTCCAGAGAAGCCTCCGGCGGAACCACCGGTTCCACTGACGCCTCTAAAGAACCGGCGTCCGGTACGGACGACTCTTCTTGCCTGGGTTTAGTTGCTTTGTCTTTGCGCTTCTTCGAAGAAGCGGGCGTCGGAGCATCCGACGGCATATTATAATTGCACCGCTTCCCGAAGACCAACCTGGCACAATCTAACCTCCGCTTAATAGTGCGCTTATTGAACCTAGCACAAAAGCGACACCAAACAACGTCGTGCTCAGGCCCCAAACAAGGAATACACAAAGTATGATAATCTCTATGCGGTATCTCCTTCCCACAAGAAATACAGTTATTCACTTTTTCTGACATCCGGTAAACCACTGAGGCAAGAAGAAACTAAAATATTCCCCAACGGGGTACTTAGCCAACTTTGACTCGGTCTGAAACTCCGACCAAAAATTTCAGAACGCCGAACGGCACTTGCAACGCTGCTTCTGCATCGGACCATGCGGCAAAAAAGACTGGGGATATGACGTCGGTCATGCGCATTTGTACCCTGACGTCCTGATGTCAGTCTTAAGCGCCTTGACCGACGTCAGCCTAATACTTTGATATTCGGGCCGACCGAGGACAGCAGACTACCCAAGTGTAAGGACTGCAGCAATGTGAGATGAAGAACATCTGGGTTTTTAGCTGATGAGGCCTTAATCCCTTTGGGTCCCTGAGAAATAGTTTCAGGGTCAGCAACAGGGCTTTTGTACAGAAATTTGTGAGAGTCAGGGACTCTATAATATCTATCACGTTTAACTGGGGCTGGGGGTAAGGAGTCGGGGTTTAAGCTGGATTCAGTGTACACATCATCCACAATATCTAAAACTGGTGGGATAGCAAGGGGTCTGTGTTGAGGCAATAAAAGGAAGTCTCTGAGTCTTTTCTTGGATTCTGAGTAATCCTGGCCTTCCCAGTGGAAATGTTCCCTCATGGTATGTAAGGTCTCCCCAAAGGAGTAGTCCTCAGGCGGAGAGGCTGATGGAATTGATTCCTCAGCATCAGAATCCTCATAAGGGGTTAAGGAATATCCTAGGTCTGAGGATGAGTCTGAGGAAATGGACACCTGGTCGGAAGATTCAGTCTGCATCTTGTCTGGGCCTTTTATCAGGAGGGGGATGGGACCCCCTGATCAGAGTGATTAGGTCTTCGGTCATTTTTAGCATTTGTTTCTTAGGCATGGAAGCCTGTCCTGGAGATTGCTGTGTCTGTTTCTTTGCTTTTAAGGGGGGATTAGAATTAACAGAGGGTTTAATGGTTAACTGGGCAGGTCTGAAAACACCCTCTGTAGCTGTGGATTGCTCAGCTACCTCGGTTCCCTCTGTAGGGTTAAGTTTGGTAATCTGAATACCTAGTGCGTCTGAAGGCCCAGCCAGCTCCACGTGGGAGTCGGAGGCGGTCTGTGGTTCTGTGGAAGCGGTCGTCAGGGGCTGCGTAGGCGCCTCGCTGAAAACTGGAAAACCGGTGACCGGCCTAGAAAAGGCCTCGTCGTCAGTTTTGGTTCTCGGATGCCTGTCCTTGTCCTTGCGCTTTTTATGTATTCCGGTCGTCGGAAGTTCCGACGGCATGGTGTAATTGAATTTTCTGCCAAAACAATGTTGGGCAAAATCAAACCGACGTTTAATAGTGCGCTTGTTAAACCTAGCACAAAACAGACAACCAGTGACTTCGTGGTCTGGGCCTAGGCATGGAATACAATAGGAGTGGAAATCCTTATGAGGTATTTGCTTCCCACAAGAAATACAGTTATTAACTTTTACTGACATCGGTCTGAGGCAAGAAAAAGTTTCCCCAACGGGGTACTAAGCTTTTTTAGAAGACTTTGGTTCTGGATTCGGAATGAAAATCTCAGGAGTCAGCCGACCGGCACTTGCGAACTGCTTCTGCTTCGGGTACCACGTGGCAAGAAAGTCTGAAGAAAATGGCATTGGCTGCATCTTATACACCCCTGCCACACTGATGTCATGGAAGAGGCGACAGCAACCAATGTCGGACCAGGACTTTTGAACTCAGGCCGACTAGGGAACCGCCTGATGGCAGAATAACCCAAGTGTAATGACTGCAGCAGTGTAACACGATGAACATCTGTCTGTCCTGCAGAAGCAGAGAACACTCTCTCCATCACCTCAAACACAGAAGGCTCTGGGTAGCAGAAGGTCAACAGAGTTGCCCCATTGGCTCACCCTGCCCCAAAGGCAATCCACCTTAGACAAAGATCTGAGCTGAGCTATCCAATGCCGAAGCTCCAAAGGGCAGAGACTGCTCCGGCAGCTTCAGAGTTGACTCTAACGCCTCGGATCCAACAGGGACGCATTGGCTCCAAGAGTCGTCCAGGTCCAAAGCACTCAGAACCAGTTCTGTCAAAGAAAGCCTTGGATCCAAAGATACTATGATCTTTGGCTCTGATCCAGACGGTTCCAGGAGACTTGAATCGAAGGGATCAGAGAAGGATCCGAGATTGGGGGGGTGTAGTACTACTAAAGGCTTCCTGACCCAAAGGGGTAGGAGCTGGAAGAACTCCTATCTGAATCTTCATCGCCAGAAACTTCCTTATCATTCTATCCATATCAGCCTCGGGCAGACTTCTGGAAGAATGAGATTATGTCATGGAGGAAGATCTGGAGTGCCAGTGGGATTCCAAATAAGGAGATGGTACCCGAGAGGGTACCAGATCTATGCTGGAGGAGTAATGAGTCCTAGGTAACAACTTCAGATTCAATAGGATAGGATCTGAGGAATCTGATTTACTTTCTAATGTCAGCTTCAGGGAAAGAGTAGGCTTCAGATTTAATTTCTTATGTTTCTTCTTAGGAGGTTTCATCGTCGGCTCTGAGGAAGGGGCTGAAAATCCAGACAGCCCGAATGTTTTCCAGAAAGGTCCTTTGGCTTAAGTTTGGGGAGGATGAGTCCCAGATTGAGCTTCAGAGAAGGAGGAAGGTAGCAAGTCTTTTAGAATTAGCTTGTTTTTCCTGTCAGCGATGGCCTGACGATTAAAGGACTTGCAAATTTTGCAACCCGGTTGACGATATTCTGGGCCTAGGCAACAGACACAAAGTATGAGCCTCCAAAAGTGGTAATCTGTGACCGCACTTCTGAATTTTTTTAAATCCAGAAGGTTTTTTTTTTATATATATATTCAGTAAAGAGAGAGAGACCAACAACTGTATCATGAACACACTCAACATGCAGAAAAGAGGAAGAAAGGTTTACCAACAATGGTAACAAGAAATACACAAAAGTTTATGAAAGGGAGGTAAAGCAGAAACTACAATAAGAGAAGTAATGTACCAAAAAGGTATAAAGATATAAAGGTATAAATACAATAAAAATCTATTTATCTCTGAAATAACTAGCTCACAGCGACCACATCTGAATGCAAAAGTGGCAAATGAGACCTAATGTACGTTAGTGGATAGAGTATTATGGGTAAGGGAGGAGCTAGTGGCCACAAGCTGAAAATAAAAGTTGGATCCGAGGATCAGATCCGAACTGAATTGTTGAGGAATGAATGACAACTTACATCAGGTGTGATTTTATCTGGTCTAATCCTTTATACTCTATTTCTGGATTTTCTTTGGTTTGAATTATTAGCTTCTTCTGATTTCTCCAAATTGTTGCCATTACAACTGTCATATCTGTATTCAGTTTCATCCCATGTAGCTTTAGTTTTGTATTCTTTTCTCCTATCATTTGCTGATGTTCTTGTTCACCTTTGTTGATAAGTCCCTGCCAACCTGTTGGCTAATGTAGACCATCACCAGTATGACCAGCAGTGGGCTCATAGGTGAATACTGATGTACATCCACTCCATCTGGGAACCTCTCTGTGAGCCCAAACACTGTTCGTGCTTGTCACATTAGGTCGCTGTAACCAGTCTGCACTAATTCTACCACTGTTTTTGGTACTGCCAAAATTAGCTTTCTTGGTACCCTGTCATATGCTTTCTCCAAATCTAGGAAAGCCCAGATGAACTCCTTCCTTATCTCTGGCTTCTTCTCAACTATAGGTCTCACTGCAAACATTGGGTCACTTGTGCTGTATCCAAATCTGAATCCGAACTGCTACTTTCTACCACCCTGCATATTCATTTATCAGTCACCCTCTCCAGAACTTTCTAGCAGTGTGACATGACTTTGATACCTTTAAACTTTCCACAGTTGTGAATGTCCCATTTGTTCTTGTACATTGGCACTGGTATGCATATTATCCACTCATCTGGGATACACCTTTCTCCATACTGCTACAAGTACCCTCTGGAGCACTTTCTCCTAACTCACCCAGCACTAACTCACCCAGCATCTTGATCATATCTGCCGTGACCTCATCTAAGCCTGCTGCTTTCCCTGCTTTTATTTTCCTTAGTGCTGTTCTAGGGTAGGCTTCTACTCTTCTTTCATTGGAGGCTGTGCCTGGGGCACTACAACGTCTGTGTTTTTTTTTTTCATTCAAAAGCTGCTGGATGTTCATAGGTTCATAGATGTTTACTATGCTAATGACCATGACGGCCTTTTTAAGACTAGCCATGCATTCCAAATCTCTGACGAGTGTTCTGGTATCCTTGATAAGTGCAAGCAGGGGCTTGGGAGATGAAACATTTACAAACAAGGGCCTGGGAGATAAACCATTTGTAAGTTGCCTGTGTCCATTAGAGACATAAATGCCAAGCCAGGGATGATTTTCCTGTTCCCCATCCAATTGTCAAAGTTACACTTGAATTGGGTTAGGGAGGAACTCTGCTTCACATGGATGGGGAGTCAATTTTAGGGACGGGGGAGTCTCTGGGATACATAACTTCTCTCTAGCCGGTCCTATTTATATCACAGGCAAGGTTTAACTTTAGAATGGGAAATTCTGGTGCTCTTTGTTTTGCTGATATGAAGGAGGTCCATCAGAGTGGGGTCTGACAATACCCTGTATTTCAGGCATAGATCTCCCCTCAACAGCCTGTAGGAGACAGAATACAGGACAGGGCCATGGGGTGTTCTGCATAGGACATTTAAATTATGCCCTGTATTATTTTAATGCGGAACCTCTGCAGACTTTCCATTTGTTGACTAATCCTGGTTATGTACACCCAAAGGGGGCACTGTACTCATTGATAGGTCTGATGAATGCTGAATACAGTGGAACAATGACTTCCTTGGACCTACATGCCATACCTTTAGTTGCGCAACATATAATGACTTCTTCACTATTGTAGACACATGATGGTCAAAGGCAAGATTACTGTCAATGTCCCCAAGTCCCTGACTACTGGGTCAACTCTAAGGGGGGGTGTTATCTATGTTATATCTATGTTATTAAGTGACTAGAAAGGATAGGGGTTGACAAAAGAATGGACTACTGAACAGCTAGAGGCCAGTGAAGAACATGCACAAAAAACATGCAAAGGGAAGCAATACAATGGCTGCTGCCATGGATCTTAGTGCTTGAAGGATTCATCTTGCTGGCGAAGATGGATGGGAGAGAAGGAGATGAACCTGATTCCTGATAGTGGACATGTGATGAGGTGGTAGGGATGCCAATGAACTCCTGGTGTCAGCTTTGATTTGGCATAATTTATGATTATCCCCAGTGAATGGCAAATCTGTAGCAAACAGTCCCTGGATTGTAAAAGAAGATGCTTGGAGGGGACCGTGAGGAGTCATTCCTTCAGATATGAAATCCCTCGTAAAACTTTGCGTCTCAGATGTGCAGCCATCACTGCCTTGCATTTGGTAAACAGCCTGGCGGCTATGGCTCTGAACTGGTAGTGACTAGCGCCCAGTCAAATGCATAAGTGTCTTCAGGACTGACTGTCTACTTTGATGTAACAGTACACATATTGAAGATCTATCAAGCGCATCTAATCATCCTTGCGAAGAAATGACAGGACAGACTGTACTGTAACCATTCAGAACTTTTACTTCTTCATGTACTGACTCAATCTGCTTAGATTCAAAACTGGTCTGAGGCCCCCTGTCTTCTTGGGCAATAAAAAGAAGAGTAAGTACGTTTCAAATCCTATTTGGTCTAGTTTGGACGACTCTTATTTTCTAGCAGCGTTTCAATTTCTTGTTCTGCGTCTTTCCTCTAACCGGGTGGAATGTCAAGAAGTTTCTTCCTTTTGTGAAAAGGAATTTGGAAAAAGGGACTGAGATAACCTCTGGATAAGACTGCCCAGGATTCTGGGTGCAGGGATAAACATCCCCTGACAGCCTCCAGAGATGGACGGTCAGGCAGCACTTCAGGAGTGCTGGAAGGGTCTGTCTGGAAAGGAATCCCGGAAACCCTGGTTCTTCGGGCCTCCTTTGTCTATAGGATAATGTCTCCCATTAGAATTTCCTCTTCTGCCTCTGAAGGAACTGTCCCAGCCCAAATCATGGAAAGGTCCCTGAGATTTTCAGATCGATATTTTCTTACCACCTCTCTGATTCCTAGAAAAGTTCCATTGAGGGATAGAAAACTTGATTCCCACAGCAAACAGGGTCTTTCCATCTTTTTTTCTGTTTTCTTTTTTTATACAAACAGAAAAATAGAAGAGAGAGGTTTAGTTACCAACAATAGTAATTTAAAAGGAATACCCTGTAAAATAGGTAAGCAGAAATACCAATTATGGTAATAACAGACTACTATGTAGAAAACAGTAGGAAGCCCTAAGGCTTATGAGAGACTAAGAGGGAAGATACAGATAAATAGCAAAACATAGCTAAAGATAAACTTTTAAGGAGAAGAAAGCTGGATTAACTCACTGAAAAAACTGTTAATAATGCTCGAGAGAGGAGCCTGTATCCATTTGGATGTTGGCAAATGAGATTTGAGGTAATTGGTATGAAGTAAGGCATTATGGGCACAGGGAGGAGCTCGAGAGTTGAATCCGAATTCTGGAGTATGTGGTCGAGTTGGATCTGAGGATTGGATCCAAACCCCTTGGGTTGAGGAAGAATGAAATAGGACAACATCAGATCTACTGTTTCACATCTAGTCTCACGCTTTCCTGCATCTCTCATTGTCTGCACAATCTCCCATATCTCTACCTTCAGTAATGACCACCATTACCCAGTCATACACCCATCACTCTCTTCTTACTTATCTTACTTTACCTAATTTAATACTTTGATGCTTTGATTCTACCCACCCAACCCCTCACATCAAACTCACCCATTCCTCAGTCAGCAATGCTGGACAGTCAGATAAAGCCTTAACTGCGACCCAGATGACCTGAGTTCAATTAGAGGCTGGGAGCTGAAGGAGCCAACGTAAGGATGATGGAAGTTGCATTTGTCTGTCTGACTGTGGCTTGCTCAGCCTGGCATGGGTAAATGGCAGCTCAGCCCATTACATGATGTGACTGACATGCACAGAAGTGGGTGCCCTACAGAAACAGAGTAAGGAACAAGCATCTACCAAGCAATGCATGTGATACATAAGACACTGGACATAACTGGCAGCATGAACGATGATGAGGCCTGCACTGTGGGATACTCTACAGCCCAAGGGAAAACAGGATGATGGCCCTTCTTCTGCTCTGGCAATGGAGAAGGGACAAAATCTGCCCTGTTCCTCCCTCCTTGTTTTTCTTTCTTATTGTACTGCTAGTAACCCATGCTGGAATTAATCCCAGGTTTCACTTCCCTGAAACATCAGCTGCATCTATCAACTGTACCAACATGAAACAGACTCCACTAATGATATGAATGCTTGTAATCTTTTTCGGTAACAATGAAATACTGGTTAGTAGCAATAACAACTTATGTACTCTACCCCCATTCTCTCTACATAAGGTGTGTGTGTGTGTGTGTGTGTGTGTGTGTGTGTGTGTGTGTGTGTGTGTGTGTGTGTGTGTGTGTGTGTGTGTGTGTATGCACACCCACATATACACTTAATAAAAAAGAGCATCTTGACTGTAACCACACAATCAACACATGTAACTGAACAAAATTTATATCAAAACAAAATATAAATAAATATGTTCAAAAGAAAGCCCCACCCCCACTCCAAAAATCACAAAACTTAGAAGATGGAAAATGTTAATGCTGGCATTAGTAGCTTAGCAAAATCAATAGGATTAACATACAGTGAGCTTTTTTTTGTCCTAAAGCAGGACAACTTTGCACTGAGATAGTCCTGGATTAGGATGAAAATTCTCTACATACCACCTTTTGTTAATTTCTCCTAAATGCATCTATAATTCAAATAAAAAAATAAATATATTCAGTGTGTTTTACCGTACATTTGGTAGGTGGAAAGTTTAGGATGGAAGCCTGTTTTATTGAACAACAGTTTCACTGCAACATGCCAGTATTTTCTTTTGGGGATCTCTAGACAGTGGGAAGTCGGATTTTTGGTATATGTAATTAGCATTGGGTGTTGGGTGCACAGCCTCCCCACATGGGGAGCTGCTTGCCCTTCTGCATAAAACTTTTTCTTTTCCAATTTGAGTGTCAACCATTTATGGTTGATGTAGTGGGACAGCAATGTTCATAGGAGATTACTAGACTAATGGCTTAAAGGTCCTTATAAGCCTAACCAATATAACTTGATTTTACCAAATACATGGCCTCTAGGGGCAAGAGGATGACATGGATTTGTGCGTGTGCATTGAGTACCTTACAGATTGCCTCTGTCCATAAGGGATGTAGGCACTACTCTAGGTGTGAAATTGCGATACACCATCTATTGATTCAAACTGTGTTTGAAGAGGGCCAGGGAAGGGGTCTGCTTAGTGTAAATAGGAAGCCTGTTGAAAAGAAGAGAAAAAGATTCAAAAGAATGGAAAAAGATTCAAAAAAAAAAAAGAAGGGAAAAAGATACAAAAGAATTCCTGTTCAAAAGAAGGGAAAAATAAAAGATACATATACATATATATGTATGTGTGTGTATATATATATATATATACATATATATATATATATATATATATATATATACACACACACACACACACACATATATCTATATATATATATATATATATATATATATATATATATATATATATATATATATATCTACACACACACACACACACATATATATATATATTTACACACACACACAGCTAGACAGATACAGATTGAGATGTTGAGCCCCACCCCTAGAACTATCACAATTAGATTCACCGTGTCCCTATTTTACATTTGTATTATAGGTTCACAGGATGATACTAGGCTACTGGCCCGGAGGCCCTTATAAGCCTATCCAAGAATTTCACCCATGTTCCCTCAAAGTCAACACCTGTTTCCCCTGTCCAGCGGGGGCACAGATAGGATCCCAGGGGTATATTTTTGTTTCTCATCCTGTCATCCAGGTTCATCTTAAAGAGGGCTAGAGAGGTACACTACCTGACATAAAAAGGGAATCTATTCCACAGATGGGGGAGTCACTGGGACACAAATCTATCCATCCAACAAGTTCTATTAATGTCACAGACCAGGTTAAGGCCTTGCGTGCAGGATGCACTAGTGAAGTTTGTCTTACGGATATGCATAAATTCCATTTAGGCTGGGTCTGAAATAGCCTTGTATCCCAGACACAGGTCACCTCTGAGCAGTCTGTATGAGACTGAGTAGATTGCTTCATTATTGAAAGTGTAAGCGAAGCGCAGAGTGTTTGCGAGTCGTTGGCCTCTGCTTAGCGTAGCTTACACATCAAAATTATCCAAATAAAAAATGACACGCGGAATCAATGTTAACGTCAATAGTGTAGTAGTTAGAGCATCCTCCTAACGAACAGGCATGCTCAATTCGAGTCCCACTATAGCACATATCATTTTCCATGTGGAATGTGTATATGAACATATTTATACATCCTTTTGCTGTATAACCTACATAATAACATGTAAATGTGAACTGGAGTATTGCATGAAATGTTTAACTAATGTCAATCAATCAAAGTGGTAGTGTCAAAATTAATAAGGCACTAGTAAGCAGGTGTAAGCACAAATATGCAGTAGTAAAAATATATAAGTACCAGTAAGCAAGTCTAAGTGCGTTTGCGCAGGTGTAAGCAGTGCCCACATAAATTAAGCATAGTAGAAGCTAACAGAATTTAACCAACTGTAATTGGAAGATAGCACAGCCTACTGTCACGCAAACATGCACACACCTGCTCATAACTAATTAAAAGTGCTTTAATCACTCTGTATCCAATGGCCCTTGTTCTGGCAGTAACAAAATAAATGGCCTCTGCTAAGGTCAAACCAAGGACCCTGCACAACACAGCCAATGTGATTTACCACTAAGCCATGGCAGATATACATAAATCTGATGTTATCACAAACATATCATCCAGCACAGTCATGCAACAGCATAGGAAATGTACATAATTATGTAGATGTGTGTGCATGTGTATGTACAGATATACAATACATATATATGTAAGAAGAATGAACATCGTGACAATAAAGCATACAAAAAGAATGAGAAGGAAATCAACAGCAACCCCAGTATTATTTAGTGCTATCAGCTTATGTCATATCAAGCTGGGCAGGGGTGAGCAAATCACTGCTACTCACACCACAGGCATGATACTACCAGTGGGAGCAACATTGTTGATCTGCTAAGTCTAACAATCACAATGTAGTCCCTGGTGGGACTACCCAAAAATTGCTAGGCGGTGTGGACTTCCGACCATTACACAAGCAAGGGCAGGTATGTTCAAGGACCAACAGCCTGATGATACATGGGTTGGGACAACATACGTGTAGGGTCCCTAACGCTGGGGAGAGGGCAATGTGTGCAGGTGTGTCATGGCTGTGACAGCAACCAGAGAATGGATGGTTTGCATGTATGTCGAACTCGGGTGGGGTGGAGGAACCATGGGTATGAAATTATGGATCCAGGCATGTCAGGGTTGGATGGACTGCCTCGTGGAGATCAGAGAGTTCGTTATAAGTATATATGCATACGCACATGCATACATGTATATGTAGAAGTACATTCCCTTTAACACATGCATTCCTTTTGCAGACATAAATAACATGAAAGTGCCCCTACAAACCTCGACATTAGAGAGAACAATAGGCTGTGCATAAGAGGGAAGGGATGAATCTGTAAAAATGCATAAGTGTGTACTTTGTCCGAAGACAGTGCTGTTATCAAAAAATAAATTGTGAGGACTTTTTCACTATGAAATAGTGGAATCATTCCTGTCATCAGCCTGCTACGGCAACGCCAATCACTAAACCAGTCCTATTTGTAATATAATGTCACCAAACTCGTACAATACTAGCTCTCATGTGTAACGTGTGCGTTACCACATAGTCATAGTTATTAATTTATTGTAGTGTCTTGTTAACGGCAGTAATGATGTAATGAAATACAGAGTCTAATCTTGAAATAAAGACATGTGTGTCCCAGGTGGGACAACCCAAAAATTATGAACAATGTCCTATTGGTCACTCATTTCACCAATGTTTGTGGACTAAAAGTTTGGGATGTCTGAGGATACGTGGAGTGAGTCAACCCATGGGATGGGTCTACAGGAGTAGGGAGTGGCCAATGTGTAGAATGGATAACTGCTGTGTCAGTGAAGTGTTGGGGTGGGTGTTTGGGGATCTAGGATCCATGGGTATATATGCAAATGAAGCAGCACAGCAATAGTGTAGTGTTTTAAGCATAAATAAGCAATAGTAAGCATATATAAGCACCAGTAAGCATGTTTAAGTGTGTTTGTGCAGGGGTATGCATTGCCTACACAGATGAAGCAAATTAGAAGCTGAGTGTAAGAAACTGTAACCGCAGGTTGCAGACATGTATATGTATGTATATATATATATATATATATATATATATATATATATATATATATATATATATATATATATATATATATATATATATAGTTGCAGATATATATATATATATATATATATATATATATATATATATATATATACACACACACACACACACACACACACACGCGTGTGTGTATATATGTGTGTGTGTATGTGTGTGTGCGTACATATACACAGATATACAGCTATGATAGGAAACAGCACACAAGAATTACATATGTTCACAAGCTATGCCAATGGAAGTGAGGGGCCCAAGCAAGAAACATGTAACACGTAGCATGACCCCCCCCAGCCGGACAGAGGAAACATACACACAAACCCACAAACAATGTAAATAGTCCACTGCTCCCCAGACCACAGGCAGGACAGAACCAGGGCGGGGGTACAGAGTGCACCTGTGAAATCTAATCTTGGAACACAGACAGGAGCGACCCTTGCCGTACACCCCAAAAATTGATATATAACCAAAGGAAGCTGATACGATCACCATTCTGGCTGGGGTGGGTACATACCCGGAATACAAGGGTGGGAAAGCCTGATGACCCATGGGTCGAGACAACGTACGACATGGGTCCCATGAAGTGGAGAGTGGGCAGCGTGTAGTGGTGTGTTCAGACCCGACCTGCAACCAGAGGAAGGATGGGTGCTGTAGAGGAGGTGCGGATGGGGGAACTGTGGGTAGCTAGTTATGGGTCTAGGTGTGCAGGTGTTGGCTGATGTGGGTCTATATGGACAGTCCCAGAGATGTGAGCAAAAGTGTTCAGTGGGCAGAGGCGTCGCCCAACAAGCAGCCACACACACTACGAGTCCCACGGCAGCAAAGTCTAATCGACATGGCAAAGAATGGAATAACCAGATGTAGCTGTATATATGTAGAGGAATGTGTATGTCCATCTACCCATAGCTACATGGAGATATACCTCTCCCTCTTCATAGTACAAATGTATACATACAGAGACAGAATATATATACATACCCACATATAGATATATACATATGCAGACACCCATATGCTGTTAGATACACAGACAGCAATATGTAAATATATACATGTATGCATACATATACAGACATATCTGTATAAAGTAATGTAGATATATATATGTGTGTGTGTGTGTGTAAACATACACATCTAAATAGCTAGGATATGATACAGCAGTTACAAATTACATATGTTCACAGGCCGTGCAAATGGGGGTGAGGGGTCCAATCAACAAATGTGTAACACGCAGCATCAACCACCCTCACCTAGACAGGTGAAACATACAAACACACGATACAAGTAACCACACCACTACTTCCCAGACCACAGGCAGGATACTACCAGTGGAAGAGACCTGCCAGGTCTAATCTTGAAAGAAAAACATCAATGTCCCTTGTGGGACACCCCAAAAATGAATGATCATCGGAGTCAGTCCCTGTAATTTTTCATCCAACCAGGCTGTATACGTACACGGACCAGTAGGTTGTGCAAGCCTGATGACCCATGGGTCGACACAACGTACGACATGGATCCTGATACATTGAGAGTGGACAGCGTGTAGTGGTGTGGTTAGAACCCACCTGCACCCACAGTAAGGATGACTGCTGTAGAGGAGGGGCAGGTAGGGGTACTATGGGCATGCAATTATGGGCCTAGGCATGCAGGTGTTGGCTGGCGCAGTTGTATTAGGACCACCCCGGGGATGTAAGTAATATTCCAAAATGGGCAGAGCTTACGCCCATACCTCTCAACCCCTAAGAGCATAACCACTGGACAGAACATAAACCGTTGGGGGAACAAATAGGGACAGAAAGCACATATTCCACTTACAACCTTAGAAAGCTGACAGAATAATAGGTTATGCATTAGCATGACTCGGCTGAAGAATGTGGGGTCCTAAACCCAATTACTTGTCTGTATTTAATGGTGTCAGTTCCCAGGTATTTGCCGGACAGGTGCAGATTGTATGAGGAACATACTAATAATATGAAGCAAACTCTGGACAGGCCGCGGATTCTGTACAATCGACCGGCATGCTTACGCCTAATGGGCAGCCATTCCCGATATGGGTCCCACCTCAGCAAAGTCCAGTTTATATGGCTAAGTACGGTATAACCATATCTGTTGTTGCATAACCCACTACACAACACCTACGAACACGTGGTCGCAACACCCCACTGTAGGCATGTAAGCTGATCTAATAGGCATCACAAGGTATTATTGTACTCCTCACCCCTACTCAGGGGTGTGTGTCTGATGCAAACACCAAATGCAGTGCATTAGCAAGTGCGGGAGCAAGCGGGTGTAAGCCCGTTTGGCCACCGGTATGCGAGTACCACACTGGTGAAGCAATGTAGAAGCTAAATGAGTGTAAGAAACTGTAACCGGAGGTTAGCATTGCTTAGCTCCATGCACACCCGCTCACAACTGCTTTAAAGTGCCTTAATCACTCTGTACCCAACAGCTCGTGTTCTGGCCAGCAACAAAATAAACAGCCTCTGCAAGGCTAGAACTCAGGACCCTGTACATCACAGTCACAATAGTTAACCACTATGCCATGATAGCAATACATATAAAGGAGGTGTCAGCAAAATAATCCTCACCACAGGGAAATCAAATCAAACATGTGAACTGTATCTATGTACAGTGTAATGTTCTATAACCAGTCACAGACCATAAATATGTGAACTGGAGTACTGCAGTAAACGTAGAGTTGAGGTGTCAGTGTAATAAAGTTATGAAGTCCCCAGGACCCCATACAGTGTATGTACACATGAATCACAGATATCAGACACATATATAACCTGTAATGAATAAGACATAGCTTAGCCTTTTCGAAACCTGCCAATTATGGAAAAGTGCGAGAATCCGGCCCTACTTAAACCGAAGAGGCGGGAATCCGGCTCATAACTGGTTGTAGCATCCCCCTGCAGGCAGAAAGGCTGGAGTGGGAGAAGGCATTCGCTTTACAGCGCAGCGCTGGGGCATCCAGGAGTCCAAATTCATGGTATGGCTCCTGGTAAAGCACCATGACAGGAGACTACTGCAGGGCCAGTACCTGGGCTTGAAGTACAAAATGGAGGCCTGGGACAGTCACGCACGTTACCTCACTAGTGCCACAGGTATCCCCCGGACTGGTGAGCAGGTCAAGCACCACCATGCAGACCTGAAGAGGCTGAGGGAGGGATGTCCTGGAACAGTGGATCCAGGAAACAAGGCAGATGCAGAATGCCCCAGAACTGAGTAAGTACTCCTTCCAATACATAGTTAATAACTGCCTAGCTTGTGTATACTACGGATAGGTATGGCTAAATATCACTGTACTTCTCTGACAGGTGCAGATGAGCATGCTGCGAACCAGCAAGCCTATGATGATAAGCTACAAAGGATGTGTCACGAGGCAGTTTAGTAAATAGCCTGCATGTACTGTCATAACAAATAAATGTAGAGCCTCAGAAAGTGTTGTACCAGTATAAAGAATTGTGTAATATGCTGCGAATAAAGGTGTAATCCCTGCATTGCTTCTGTTTACTCTACAGTCATATGTTGTTGTACTGTTGCAGTTATTAAATAGTACTCTTGTAGTAAGCAGTGTTACCCACACTGTGGTATGCAGATAAAATGTGTATGAAGTGCTGTATAACAATGTTGGAAGTACAAACAGGTCAGTCATATTAGACTAAATACATTGGAAAGCCTCAGAACAATTGCCTGATAGCACAGTGTATAGCGATCTTAATTGCAATGCTTTTGTCACACACAGCACGGCTTTGGATCCCAGGAGCACCAGTAAGTTGTATGCATAATCATTCCACACAACTGCATACAGTTTGTTAGAATGTTCAGAGAGAAAGCTGTATGCATATATACACTCAATAACTTACAGATTTTGCTAGAATGCTCAAACAGAAAGTGGCATGCATATTCATACCCCTCAACATTTCCAATCTGCCCAGTATGTCCTGATAAATGTCCCACATCACCTACCTTTTGCCCTGTTCCCCTGACAAATTAGTGTGATGATCCAAGAAATGTAGCCAGCTGTTAATGACATATAACTGATAGTCAGACTTGTACATAGTCAGAGAATGTACATGCAAACATACCTGCCCTCCCAGCATCTCACCCAAAGTGTATGACAGCAGTCTCAAAACATGTTGCATTTACACCTAAATCTTGTCAAGCCTGTACGCAAGACACAGGTCCCGTACATACTAATCTACAAACTTACCATTGTACAATATAACGCCATTGGGTAGTGTAATAATACATGTAAGGGACAGACCACTACACTGACTACAAATGTTGTGAAAACTACAAGGATTTATTAGTTGTTAATTGAACTCTCTCTCTCTCTCTCTCTCTCTCTCACCCCTAACATATGTGCAAAAATAACTGATTTACACAACTCATTTGGTATGTCTATACTCCTAACCTTCGTTGGGACATGTGTCCTACTGGTTTATAAATATTCACATCTGTTTCTATGCATGTGCCATGTTAAAATACTCCCATATTGGTGTCCTGTTGCCATCAATGAAACCTGCATGTTTTGTAATGGCCACTGTTTACCCATATATGCATGTGTTCTGCCTGCACTGCAACTATTTTATATCTGGTGTTCTGGGTAATGGAAATACCTATGCATGCTGTTATAACTAATTGTGAATGCTGTTGACTATTACTAACCCATATCTGCCTTAAACATGCTACAACATAGCTCGTATGAAAAGGCTGGTCCCAGCGGACTCACCTGTCCCACTTCAGCTGGCCATGGCACCGGGCACCATCACATCTGGGGCCGAACCTGGGACCTCCTCGTCCATTGGCCCTGCACCACCTTCGGGTAGAACTGCCGCAGGGGATGGGGCTCAGCCCCCCGGGAGCAGACAAGAACCTGTTATCCATGGTGTGGTCTGGGCCGTGGTGCGTAGGGACCTCGACAGGGAGATTCGAGACCGCCTATGCCAGCTTGAGGGCCGAGTGGCGCAACTAGAGAGTGAGCCTGCCCCTTCCAGACAGCCCCCAGCACAGCCACCTTCTAGGCTGTGAAGGTGCAGTGGTGACTGCCCATGGGTGGGGACCTCAGTCCCACTGTATCCATTTGTGGGCTCATGGGCTTGCGACTTCCAAACACCCCTCCCCATCCAAGGTGTCCCCCCCCCACGTGTCATATACCGCCCCCTGTACATGTCTTGTTTGTCTTTTCTGTCATCCTACCCAACCTATCCTCCCTGATCATACCTACTCTTCCTTCCCAAACATCCCACTCTCACCTAAACATAAAAGAAAAAAAGGGCAATCTGTTCCCGCAAAAAAAACACACCCCATACATAGCTGTCTATGTCGCACACGTGTCCACTGGACACATGTAAACATTTCTAATTGGCATCATAACATACTATTGTTGTCCTCACTCCTCTCTCAGGGTTGTGTGTGTCCAAATGTAGAGCCAAATTTATTGCATATGCACAGCCATTGCTGTAGAAGAAATGGACAGCTATGGACCTTCCCTACAACCTTCCTGCACATCCCTAGCTACCTTGCCTACTGTCTTTCCCTCTTTGTGCCCCTTTTTCACCACTTTCCTATCATCCCTTTTTTCTTTTCTTCTAAAGAACTTAGCATGGGAGTAAGCACTTTTAAGCAGCAGTGAGCGGGTTTCAGCCTGTTTGCACGGGGGTAAGCACTGTACAGACAGGTTAAGCAATCAAGAAGGTAACTGAGTGTAAGGAACTCTAACGAAAAGTAACCACTGCTTACCGTTGTGCAAAACCGCGCACACCCACTCACAACTGCTTAAAAGTGCCTTAATCACTCCGTATCCAACGGCCCTTGTTCTGCCCAGCAATAAAATAAACGGCCTGTGCAAGGCTCGAAATCAGGACCCTGCTCACCACAGCCAATGGGATTTACCACTAAGCCATATCAGATATACAGACATCGGATGTTATCACAAACATATCATCCAGCACAGTCATTCAACAGTATAGGAAATGTATTTCATTATGTAGATGTATGTGTGTGTGTTTATGTCCAGATATATATACATACATATATCTATGTATATCTACAGAAAGCAGCAGAAGCAATAGCCTACCCAGTTTCCATTCCGATTAACAGAACAATCTCTGAAGGTGCAATTCCTATCACATGGAAGATTGCACATATTATCCCCCTTCATAAGGGTGGAAACTCTAGGGATCTATCCAATTACAGACCTATTGCCATACTTTCTCCTTTGGCCAAAATCATGGAGAAATGCATTCATATGCAACTGTTAAAACACCTTATAGACAACAACTTGCTAGCTAACTGCCAACACGGTTTCAGGCCATTTCACAGTACTACTACTGCCCTTTTATCCTTCTCCAACTGCATAAATAAAAATCGCAATAACAACACTCTATCCTCAGCCCTCTTTATTGATCTCTCCAAAGCCTTCGACATGGTTAGCCACAAACTTCTCATTAACACACTGAAAAACCTGTCCCTTGATACTCTTTCTATACAATGGTTTGAATCCTACTTAAGCAATAGGCAACAAGCAGTCATGTGGGGGAACAACCTATCTCCCCATCTCCCCATCTCACTAGGTGTCCCCCAAGGTTCTATACTTGGACCACTTCTATTCTCTGTCTTCATCAATGACCTGTACATTGTTATTCCTCAGGCCTCCTTAATACAATATGCCGATGACTCCACATTAATCTGCACAGCCCCAAATCCAGCAGACCTGCAATCTCTTACCCAAAAAGTGTTTAACACAGTTGAGGATTGGCTACAACATCAATGTCTTATCCTAAATCCTAAAAAAAACAAACTTCTACTTTTTACTCCCACCAATAGACACACACCTCTAAACTTTACTGTCACTTCTAACAACGGAACTATCATATCCCCTGACTCTAAACACAAAACTCCTAGGGGTACTAATTGACAATAACCTTAACTTTGAAGCCCACATAAACAATACCATAAAAACAGTTAACAAAAACCTAGGCTCACTATATAGAATCAAATCCTTTCATACCCCACTAGCAAGATCTACTATTGCCCAGACCCACTTAATCTCTACCCTCCTCTATGCCTCCCCTATATACACTAACCTCTCAAAAACCAATATGAACAAACTAGTAGTCTCCTACAACAATACTGCAAGATTTGCAACTGGCTCTACATTTAGGACCCACCACTGTATTAATTATAAAAATCTTGGTTGGCTAGAGTTACCTAACCTACTTCTACTTAATCAATTAATATTTGCCTATAAAATCCTGTATCAGCCTAGTAACACACCGATTCTTACCAACCTTATCATCCCCTACTGTAACCTTAAAACCCTGCGCTCAGCTACTAAAATACTAGTACTAACACACAAAGCCAACAAGGCAGGGGACTCTCTATTCTCTAACACCGTTGGTAAATCCTGGAACTCTCTTCCCAGTGACCTAACCTCACTACCATCACTTACACAATTCAAAATCAGGCTTAAATCCTACCTTAAAACACATTGGCTATGCACCTGTCTTAACCCAGACTAACATCTCTTGTCTTCTCACTAAATTTCTAAATCTTAATGTCTGCATAATCTACCTGCATACTGGAATCCAGAAGCATAACTTGTCTTGCAACTAATTTGGACTCTCTCTTATATCTTAATATCTCTCTTTGTCACTCTAGTATCTTATGTTAACACACCTCTTTCTAGTGTGTTCCTGTACTGTACATTTTACTTATTTTTACCCAACTACTTACTTCAATATGTTCTTTTTTGCATAAAATAGCTTAATTGTATATAGTACTTCTATTTGTTAAACTTTGAATTTATTTACTGTTTTTATTTGATTAACGTCAAACATTGGGCCAGATTCAGGAAGCCTCCGTGTAAGAGTTATAACTCTTACACGGAGGCTGCAGTTAAACGGTGTGATGTCAGCATGTCATGCATATGCATGAGGTGCATGAGGCATGCTGAATCACACTGTAACTCTTACACGGTCCGTGTAAGAGAGTAGGGGGCGTGTCCTTAGGCTAAGCCCTGCATGCGGACACGCTCTCGGAAGTGTAGAATGGCTGAAAGTAAACAGCCATGAGAGAGGCCATGGAAATGTAAATAAACACACTACACAACACATTCCCCCACAGACCATCAGTGTACAAAGTGAACAGAGGCTATAAAATGAAAATAAAAACTGTTTTATTTTTTTAAACCCCGTAAATGTGTGCTACTGTGTGCGCTCGTGTGCGTGAGTGTGCTACTAGCGCAATTGCAGTTAGCAGGCAGTGGAGAAGGATATGAGAACTAAATATGCAAAGTAAGCCAAGAAGAAATAGCTTAGCGGTAGAGTTGCCGGCTTAAGAGTAGGCAGGCAGGGTTCGAGCCCACACAACCTTTTTTTTTTTGTAAATAAGCACTAAAAAGGCCCCTGACAGTATTGTACAAATGTAAAAGTATACCCTTTTGTAAAATGGAATGAAATGGAGCATATATTTTGAAGTAACACAATAATAAAAATATTTAGAAATGTACTGATAGCTAAGCTGCAGTGAGACAGAGTGCTTGTAGCTGAGTAGTGTTTAAAAAGCTGCAAATTGCTTGCCCGTAGCTAAGCACTGGTTTAACAGGCTCAAACTGTGTGCAACTAGCTGTGCTCAGCTTAACATGTGTGTCACCAGCCAATTAAGGTGTATCCGAGCGCACACCGTTTGCACGCCGCTCCCACAAGCTAACTGCCAGTGCGCATGTGTTAGCTCCGCGCAAACGAGCGCAGACCTGGTTTTAAGTGCTTAAAAGTGCCTTTGGCATGTTTGATTGACAGGTCCTCAATTCATGTCTAGACAGACTTGAAAATTAAAAATCAGTGGTCAGATTCGAACCCAGGATACCATGCACTAGAGTCAAGGTACTAAACCACTAAGCCATGACAGCAGTACTTAGAAATGCAGAAATAGCATACATATAGGATATAATCCAGAATGGAGCATGATAAAGCAGTTTCTGTGAAGTAGATACAATTCCAAAATGGCCAATCATAGAAATGTGCAGGACAATCGGCATATATAAGCCCCATAGGTGGGAATACACAGCAGAACCGATTGTAGAACAAACCTGCAGGCAGAATGAGTGGAGTAGGGGAGGGACGTTGCTTTCGAGCACAGTGGTGGGGCGTTGAGGAGTCCAGATACATGGTCTGGCTCCTAGTTCACCATCATGAGGCCCAACTCATGCAGGGCCAGGTCTCATGGGGAGCGTACAGGGCGGAGGCATGGGACCAGTTGGCTCATGATCTGACCAGTGCTACTGGCATTCCAAGCACTGGTGAGCAGGTCCGTCACCACCATGCGGACCTGAAGCGGCGTAAGCAAGACCAGTTAACCCAATGGATCCAGGAGGCCCGGTATACGCCCAACGCCCCACTACTAAGTAAGTTACATTTTACTTATGTATGTAAGGAATTAAACTAGCTGATACCATGGAGATGTGTATTCCAATATTACTTGTTTTGTATTACAGCTGCAGGTGTCCGCTCTGCGAACTGAAGGGCGCATGACTGCAGGCTGGTGCGGCTGCGCCACCATGCAGGTTAGTAACCCCACATAGTACTTGTAAATAAATATTATAGTGTAGCACGTATCAGAACACTGCACTGTATTGATCAAAAGAAATATAATGTGCAAGCAAGAAGTAAAAGTCTGCAGGTATGGCTGCAACAAGTTCAGCAGTATGCAAGTGTAACTGGAAATATAACTGACAGAAATAAATAGTGCTGTAATACAGATGTCCAACCATTAATTAAATATAGTATAACCTGCAGTAGTCATGAGTACAGCTTCAGAATCTGAGGTAATCACATGTGAGATTTATCCCCTGTTGAAATGCTGAATCATGACAGAAGTGATGCTGCTGGAAAGTGTTTGAATCACCACAGGTCTAATATGTGAACAAAGCCTAGAAGTACCAACCTGAACTGTGAAATTGCAGGATGTGTGAGAGTGACAGAAAGGGTCATGTATCAATAAATAAAGTAGTAATAACCCCCGAATATATAAGCCTGAGTGTGTCTCCACAGAACTAAATGCATGTGGGAATTACAAATTAACATCCCAAACTGATTTCAGTGTGTCTGAATCTTGAATGTTTAAGCCAAAATCTGTATATGGTGATGACAGTAAACAATTTGCAGATAGAATGAATGATTGTCTGACAAACTAAACAGCCATAGTTGTCTCCTGTCCTGTCATCGAAGTGTAGCAGGATGATGTATCTTGTATCTAATCAAATTCAAAATAACTAGGACAGTGATGTAACTGTAACAGGTCTAGCATGACAGTCAAATAAAAATCATTTTGAAACATCAGCCTCAAGTTAATTGTGTACCTATTACAAATGTATATCAATGTGTAACTTATGAATGTGTCATCATTTTCTTTCTCCACCCCACCCTATAATTGGAAATTAAAACACTCACTAAATATTGGTATGTGAACATTTCATTAACCATGGACATTTGTCCTGTTCACAAATATATGCATGTCTGTTTGTGCATGTGCCCTGTTCATACCTGCAAACCTGATGGCCTGTTGCCATTAATCAACCCTGCATGTTGTTTGATTGTGTATTTCCGTTCAAATAATGCATGTGATATTGATATGCCCGTTGTTCAATGGTGTTAATATTTGGGTGTTTGTTTAATGGGAATACCAATGCATGCTGTTACAACTAATTGGAATGGAATAATATGCCACTAACCCAAACTAACATAACATACCCACAAACCTAGAACGCTTGGGAAGGCAGGTCCCAGCGGACCCACATCTCCCACCTCAGCTGGCGACTGCACCTGGCACTAGTGCCCAGGATGGACCCTCCTCCGGTGGCCCTGTGCCACCTTCGGGTGGAAGCGCTGCAGGGGATGGGGCCCATCCCCCCTCTGCAAGCGTGGCCGGAGGAATACGTCCACTCACCCTCCAAGGTGTCCGGTCTGTGGTGCGAAGGGAGATCCAAGACTCTGTTCTTGGGCCCCTACGCCAGCTCGAGGCTCGGGTGGCACAGCTTACAGCCACGTCCGTTGTCCCGCCTGCACAGCCCCCAGCACAGCCCCGTCCTGGGCTGTGAAGGAACAGTGGCAACTGCCTATGGGTGGGGATATCAGTTCCACTGTTGCCATCTGTGGGCTCATGCGCCTTGGATATCCCAACCTCCGTCCCCATCAATTGTGTAACCCCCCCCACTTGTGTCATACACCGCCCCTGTATGTGTCTTGTCTGTCTTGTCTGTTAACCTACCTCCCCAGCTATACAGACTTCCTTCACCTGACATACCACTCTCACCTGAAAAAAAAAAAAAAAAAAAGGGCACTCTGTACCCACAAAAAAATTACGCCCCATACATAGCTGTCCATGTCGCACACATGTCCGCTGGACATTGAAACTGTTAATTACAATTGGCTTTACAACAAATATTAATGTTGTCCTGACACCTCTCTCAGGGGTGGAAGGTTTCAAATGTCCCACCAAAATACATAGAAATACACAGCTGTTGCTGCTAAAGACATGGGCCATCTATGGGCCTTACCCACATCCTTCCTGCAAATCCCACGCTTGTTTCCCTACTGTCTTACTCTCTTTGTGACCCCTTTTTCACCACTTTCCTGTCACCCCTTTTTCTTTTCTTTCAAAGAAAATAGCGCGGGTGTTAGCGGAGCTCACCGCCAGTGTGCATGCGTGAGCTCCGCGCAAACGAGCGCAGACCTGGTTTTAAGTGCTTAAAAGTGCCTTTATGGCACTTTGATTGACAGGTCCTGTACTCATTCTGAAAACCTGGAAAGAAAAATAAATTCCCACTGCCAGTCTCGAACCCAGGACCTTGGTAACATTAGTCTGTATGACCTACCACTAAGCCATGACTGCCATACAAGAACATAGTGCTAAAATAAATATAACATGTAATAGTAGGAATCAATATAAAGGCAATATAGGAGGTGTACTACCGAAAGCATTTCAGGTAGAGTGTTAATGGCCGAATTACTAGATTCCCACACTAGTTCAGTGTTAACAGAAACAGCCCTGCTAATTGTTAGCTTCTACATAATAATGTAAGGTAATGTACACATAAGAAAGTATGTATATGTACACATACATATATATAAATATATAGTAATACATATGAAATATAGTCGTAGGTGTCAGTATCCATACACACTCACTACAGGAAACAGTGAAGATAAATGCAGCAGCCAGAATCTGCAACACAGCCTGACCCCTCTGAGAACCACTAACCCTTTTAACTGCTTAAAGGTAGCTTCAGCACTTTGATTGACAGGTCCTGTACTCTTTTTGAAGGTTTGGAAAGAAAAATAAATTCCCACTGCCAGTCTCAAACCCAGGACCTTGGTAACATTAGTCTGTATGACCTACCACTAAGCCATGACTGCCATATGAGAACATAGTGCTAAAATAAATATAACATGTAATAGTAGGGATCAATATAAAGGCAATATAGGAGGTGTACTACCCAAAGCATTTCAGGTAGAGTTTTAATGGCTGAATTACTGGATTCCCACACTAGTTCAGTGTTAACAGAAACAGCCCTGCTAATTGTCAGCTTGTACACAACAATGTAAGGTAATGTACATATATGAAGGTATGTATATGTACACATACATACATATAAATATACATTAATACATATGAAATATAGTTGTAGGTGTCAGTATCCATACACACTCACTACAGGAAACAGTGAAGATAAATGCAGCAGCCAGAATCTGCAACACAGCCTGACTCCTGTGAGACCTACTAACCCCTTTACTGCTGGAAGGTGCCTCCAGCACTTTGATTGATAGACCCTGTACTCAATTTGAAAGCAAAATACAAGCATACTAGTAGGCCCTACCACAAGACCATTGTAACACTAGTCTGTATGACCTACCAGCAAGACATGACTCTCATACAGGAATATAGTGCTAAATAAGTGGAACATGTAATAGTAGGAATGAAGATAAAGGCAATATAGTATGTGTACTACCCAAAGCATGTCAGACAGACTTTCACTGTCCCAATTACTGGATTCCCATACTAGTGTGTGTTAACAGAAACAGCCCTGCAAATTGTTAGCTTGTACCCAATACTGTCAGTTAATGTACATATATGAAAGTATGTATATGTACACATATGTATATATAGCAATACATATGAAATATAGTCGTAGGCGTCAGTATGCATACACACTCACTACAGGGAACAGGTGGGAGAAATGCAGCAACCTGAATTCACAACACAGCATGAAGCATGAGAGATGTACTAACCTTCACACTCACAGAACATTTTCCAACAGCATACCAGCATGGTCCACGCCCTTACAATCTGAAAGGGCAACGCCTATCTCACATACCTTTTTATAGCACTGTCCTGAAATCACAGTGAGACATGCAATCAGTACACAACTGGCTGTATGCAATTAGCCAATGCTGCCTTACAATTGGTGCAGAGGCCATCACATGGGCCTATGCAGATACCTACAAAAGCATTCAGTACCCACACTTCACACATGCAATACAGTCATTGCACAAACCTAATGAGAAAGAGAGAGAGAGCGACAGAGAGAGAAATAAGAAAATATACAGACTGCCAGCAGCAAAACCAGCAGCAGCAGCAAACAGCAAGCAGCACCACTGACACAACAACAGCTGCCACAAACACAGGTAATGCAAAGTAGCAGGTTAATACTGTGTTTACTGTGACACCTCCAAATGTATCATAGTTCACTATCTATAGGTATGTCCATGAGATAGGTTGTGTGTACATAGTCCTGAAATATATACATATGTAATATTGCTGTACATGTTGCCCATACTTACAACTTCCATAGCTTAGAACACAAGGTCAGTTGTGCATATGATGCAGTAGTTACCAGGGTCAGTAGAGGTTACCCCTCATTGGTGTGGGACCACTGTGTATGTATGGCACTGTTCAGGTACATACCTGTAGTATGGCCAGGGATTAATACCAGACTGTCATGTGGTGCTATGTCCTCCAGGGGTGAACGTAGCACACATCCAGGGATACCATTTCGTAACAGTGATGCTATGTGTTCTGCAATGTTGAGGGTGGCCCTCACCTGGACATGTGAGAGGATAGGGAGGTTACAGTCATCTGTGATAACTAATACCGCATGTGTAGGAGAATGGGGGGGGGTACCTGAACCTAAACTGTCTGCAACAATGTTGCCAATATCTGTGCATTTGGTGAATGTGAAGCATCTTAACACTGATGACCACAGATGCCTTACCCTCATGTGAATCTGCCCTGTGCTGCAGTAGCCTCCTGCTATTGTTATACAATGTGCCTGTATCTGTAGTCCACTGGACAGGATTAATAAGTGGTGTGCAGATGTTCTGGGTTAGATATGTGTGTGCACAGTACATGCAGTATGTGGGATGTCTGTGGTAAACATATGCAAAGGGGCCAGCAGTGTGTGTTGTGGCTTCCACTGGCCCAATGGGCTGCATGGATAGCATCACAGTCATAACTATTGAATAACTGTGTAATTACATGCATACATAGCAAGGTAGTGTACTGTGCTTGTGGTGTTGTCGGGATATGTATATCCAGGCTGAGTAATGTGTGTCCACATCACAGGGTTGGATGGCAACACACATCCAGTATGTAGGGATGAACACCCAGAGTGTTTCAGACGTGTCGCCTGTGCAGAAATATCTGGCCATTACCTGTGCATCCCCCACAACACACACACATGCAACATATAGCAGAAGTACTATAGCAGTACACACAGGTTCATAGGTTCATACTAGGCTATTTGCCCTAGGGCATTGATAAGCCTAGTAGAATGTGTTTGTCTTTCGCCACCCAATTACAAGTTATGCTGCTATGCCCTTGTCCGACATTAGTATACTGTGCCTCTGTCTAACAGTGACATAGAAGTGATACCTGGGGTACAACTATGATCTCCATCCACTCATCCAGATTCCTATGGAAGAGAGTCAATGAGGGACTCTGCCTAACCTGTAGTGTGAGTTCATTACAGAGTGAAGGGAGCCTCTTGGTTAGGAATATGCCCTCCAGCATGTCCATTTATGTCAGTGCTGAGGTTCAGGTCTCCTGAGCATGTGGCTGTATGGGACTCTGATTTCCTGAGGTGCAGCATGTTCATTACTGCTGGGTAGGACATGGCTGTATATGGCACGCACAGATTGCCTCTGAACAGGCAGTATGCCACTGAGTCCAGCTGGATTTCCTTTAACTGGGCAGCATATGATATCTGTTTGAGCCATTGCATCCTCTTGATGAGGTACTGTTGTCCTGTACCAGTTGCTGTAGGTGTCTGGTTAGGTACATCCCAAAAGGTGCATTGTACGCAATTATAGGCCTGATGATGGATGAGTAAAGAGGCACAATGACCTCCCCTGCCATACATGTGAATCCCTCATGATTAGCTGGGCTATATAACATGTCTTTCAATCCACGTTGGCCATGTGGTTGACAAATGACAGACTGCTATCATGTTTCTTCCCCAGGTCCCCAACTCCGTCTTCTGTACTCAGTGGCCTAACACCTATGTTGTACTTTGCCACCAATGTGGAGGCGTGGGAATCTGCGTTGAATATTGATACTCCCCCTCCCTTGTTCAAGTGTTGGGGCCGACAAGAATGGTAACAGCTATAACTTGGTAGTGCTGATGTGCTCCTGTGAAACCTGAAACAGGTTTATGTTACTGCACAGATATCGATGTCCATAATGCTAAGTAGGGTTTTGAGTGCATGTATCCTGAGGTCTAGACTTCCGGTGTTGAGTAGCTTATCACTCTTACTTCCTCATCCTTTGTGATACAAATGGATGTGGGTTTGCCTTATGAGCCTTGCCTAATACAGGCACTATGGGTGTAGCAAGAGCCACCACCAAAATCCAATAGGCCAGGGGTGACAGGTGCAAGCTGTCCCTAGCAAAGCATACTACCCTAAGATGACAGGCATTGGCACATCTGTGAATGACACCAGTATGTCAGTCAATTGTTGGAAGGGATCATCGTGCCTTGATATTGTGGCATCGTTCTTGGTGAGGGTAAGATGCTACTCAAGGTCAGGGTCAAACTGTCTTGGGCTATGTGCTCAGAGAGCTCCGTACTGTCTCATGTCGTGTAGTCCAGGGAGGTATGTGTCAGGTCATTCACACCAGCATGGACATTGACTGAGTCATACCTGTACTTGCCTTGGGGTTACTTGAGTGTTTGTGTTATGTGGCGGGTCGTAGTGCCCGACAGGCTGCACACTGTGACCCTCACCTCGTTAAGCCTGGTGAACATGATGTCAGTGTGCCTGATGATAGAGGCACCTAGTACAGGTGTATGAGGTGTGTTGTTTACTGTTAATGGCTGTGAGTGTTCAGCACATTGGCTTTGTGTGATATGTGTTGCATGTGTTTGTTTCTGTGGTAGTGGTTGCTTGAGTGTCTGCTTAGGAGGTCTCTGCTGCGTAGGCAGACCTGTAGTCCGAGCCTACGAGTATGTTCATGTGTGATCATGTGTTAGTTCTGCTGTTGTGGTAGGTCTATGTGAGACTGGAAGTGTAGCGAGTGTGGTTTCCTTCTCCACCTGACTGGTTATGGCAGTATTGAGTAGAGAGAGCCTAGCCTCCAGTTTGGTATATGGTTTCTTCACTCACATGAGTTTGAATTTGTTGTTAGGAGGAGGGGGTTGTCTGTGTACATGCAGCTGTTCTAACATTGTCTCTGGATTACCACACTCACCAGCTGGACTGGGGAGGAGACTGACAACTGACCTTTGGACATGCTAGAATACTATTGTGAATTCCGTAATAATTGAAAACAAGGTCCAGTGGGGAGTGAGGGTGTACTGACATTACCTACTACTGCTGACGGATATAAAAGCTTCAGTGAGCAAGTGCCAGGTAACCTAAGTGCAATGTGTCACAATTAAGTAAATGCAATAATGACAAGCAGTCACCTGCTGTCATGTGTAACATGGAAATATGTACAGTAAGCAATGCAGATATCAGTAGTGAGTCACAGAAGTGTTGAGAAGCTGTGTATTATGTGGAAGTAGCATACCAGTGAAATAACAAGCTAACAAATAACAAGCATATAAACAAAGCTAGATTCAGGAGGCCTGGATGTAGTGTTTGCTACAGCAAACAAGGTGTACCAATGTCAGTAAGATACAGCTCAAATATGCAGGCACTATAAACCTGAAACCAGATGTCCCCAGCTATGAATGGAGAGTACAGCCTATTGTCACACAAGAGTGCAGACCACAAACCTTGTTAATGTTAAATAACTGGCCTGAAGGCCAACTGCCTATAACAGAACTAATACACTTGGACACTGGGCTCTCAATCAGCAGTTCCCAACTTCAACGGATGAAAGATATGTGTCCTGCCACCACAGTGCTTGCCACAAACCTCCCTAATGTAAAACAACTGGTCTGAAGGCCAAGTGCTTAGTCCAAATGACTTAGAATGATAGCTACACTTTAATCAAGTTACAACCAAGCAGTAATAAGTACAATTTAATACTCCCTGTATAGAATGTGTACCATGTATTGCTGAGATACTATGCTGATAACCTGTTTGTGTACCTTTCCAGGGGAACATGGCTCCAAAAGGAACCCGCATATTCTGCTGCAGAGGATGAAGTGATCCACCAGAGCCTGGTGCGTGACTATGCCATCCTGTTCTCACGCACCACCCAGAATCAGCAGGAGAGGTCTGCACTGTGGCAAAATCTAGTTAGCAGGATAAATGATGTTGGCATGCATGATAGGACATATGAGCAGGTGAGACATCACTGCAGTGATTTGATTAGAAATGTCCGCCAGTGTGCTGCAGATATCCGCAGGCAACAGGTTGCCACAGGTGGGGGGGTGGCCACACATCCCCCCCTCACCAGACAGGAGGGGCTACTGCTAAGTGTTGTGGATCCAGCCCCAGAACAACAACAGCAACAGTCATGCATCATTATGGAGGTTGGATCCACACAGCAGCAAGACACCGAGCGTGCAGGTAAGATGCCATATTTATTTATTATTATTACTTTTACATTTGTTGACCAAGATAGTCTAGCTGGATATATGTCCATTTTCAGTAGAGGCCTGGGGAGAAAAGCTCCACACATAACATAATAAAGGCAGACAGACAAGTTGTTAATACAGACAGCCAACATAATAGAAATATACACCAGCTTGTTAATTAAATCAACATACATTTAAGGAACTCAAACAGTTTAAAGTCATACACAATGTACTGTCGGTTTCAAAGCAATTCTACCTAAAACATAACAGTTATGCAATAAGGCAAAAGCCATATAGATAATAGTTAAAGCTCAGAAGGGTAGAGAAGTAAAAGGAGTATGAAAGATAAAATAATAGGGAAGAGGCAGGAGTCAAGAAGGGAAGTGAGGAAAAGAAGGAAGACAGTCAAGAGGAGGTGGGAGGGATGGGAGAAGTAGGTCAGAGCATAGAAGGACATCAAGGGAAAGAAACAGGGTAGAAGCTAGTTTTTATGCACAATGAGGGGTTAAAGGTAAAGACAGGGTGGGGAGAGGGACGTTAGCCTGGAGTACTACAAGAACAAAGCCAGTGGTTTTGGAAGTACAGTTTGAGTTGTCGTTTGAAGAGAGGTAAGGGTGAGATTAGACTTAACTCCTGGTATGTACATATGACTGTTCTGTACACTGTTACTTCATGCACGCATAAAGTGTGCATGTGGTATGTATCTGTCATCATGATATGTAATTGTGCATGTGTGATACAGACATTATGAGCAGCTGATGTGTATAAGGGAACTAGTGTACTACTGTACTGTATCATGTGCAAAACAAATGGCACACTTGTGCCCACTGATATTACTCTCTTCATACTTCCAGGTCCCTCCCATCTAGCAACGAGGCATACCATACATGCTGGTGAGTGTGTTTAACATTACCTGAAAAACAATTTATAATACTAGTAAGAGTAGTGTAACTCTGTAGTATACATGCTGGTGAGTGTGTTTAATAATACCTGCACTACCCAGTTTAACAAAATTAAGAGTAGTGTAACACAGTACTGATGTGTGTGTTTACTGTGGGGTGTGCATATGTGCGAGTGTGCCTGTGCCCATGTGTGCATGTGTGTTAGTGTCCATGAGTGCATGTGTCCATTTCTGAATGTGTGCATTAGTATTGAAGTGCATCTCTGTCAAATATGTGTTGAGACTGTAATCTGTGTTCCCTGTTTTCCTCCCGTAGGTTCTGGTGCTGCTCTGGTGACCTGCAGCAGGAAACCTGAATCTTGTGCCCCAGGTACTGATGATGATGAAATGTCCGTAATGGTGCAGGAAGGTGTGTCTGGGTCCGCCATTGGTCAGCCAATTGACAGTACACAGCTGTCAACCCCGTCAATGCGCACAGTCATCCTGCCGTAACATCCTTTGTCACCATTGTCCCTAGGTGATGGACAGTCTGCAGTGGGCATAGATCAGGGTAATGTGGTACCTGTGGTACATGCATCCCCACAAGGCAGCCATGAGCAGGGTCCTCCAATGGTACCACGCAGACAGTCGCCCATGGGTTCTTGTGGGGGCATCCGTGGCCGTACTGCCTCTGGCCGACGTGCCCAAGGAGGTATGTCAACCTCCACTATGTTTCGAACTGTTATGCAGGCACAGGCACGTATGGAAAGGTACACCAGACAGGGTCTGAGGGAGCTGAGAGCATGTCGCACAGCCATGACAGATGGCATGCGTGACGTTGCAAATGCTATCCGTAACTTCCCCTCCTACTTGTCCCTTATCTAGCTACCCTATATGAAACCTGGTCTTACATAGGCTTCCACCACCCAGGCTACCAAACCAACCCCTCACCCATAATTAACAACAGAGGCCATGACTCAACTCCCTACTCACCCACCTTGTTAGAACTCGAACGCTATGTAATTATCAAACCTACCAATATTAGGCCAAATGATAAACATTACCACAAACTTCTACTCAAAGCCCTCAAATTCATTACCACTCTGAATCACAGACTAGCCACAGATGGTGATATCCACCCCAACCCTGGCCCTTCCTCCACTCAATTGTAATTCCACCCTATCCTCCCTCCACTTCTCAATCTAAACTCTAGACCCTTTAACTCTTCTGACCTGTCATCTAAACATCAGAAGTGTAAACAATAAGATTCACAACCTACATGCCCTTTTAGCTACTTGTTCCCCAGACCTACTATGTCTCACAGAAACCTGGCTTAAACCAAGTCAAAGACTCACATATAATCCCACCAGGGTATGATATACTAAGAGCAGACTGAATAACTCGTAAAGGTGGCGGTGTAGCCATACTCTACAAAAATACATTACAAATCTCCTTGCCTCTCCACAACCCTCCTAACAAACAATGCCGAAATTCTACTTGTAAAACTTCAACCAAACAAACATAAAAGCATAAATATAGCATGTATTTACATCCCCCCAGGCAACAATAATAACAAAACCTTAGAGGACTTTCTCCACTGGTTAACTCAAACTCACCCCCAGGAATCCATAGTGTTAGGTGACTTCAACATCAATTGGAATTCCTTCTCATCTAGCTCCCCATCTAGCAGCATAAATCTACATGGCTTTTCTCAGCTCATATCCACTCCTACCAGACTAGGTAAACCCCAAAACAAAGACAGCATCCTGGAATGGATCCTTACCAGTACTCAGCAGGTACTCACCCAGAGGACATGAGTGATCACTTACTCACCTATGTTATCAAATTCAAGAAAATCACCCCCCTTCTTACAACCATAAAAAAATCAGGAACAATAATAAATTCAACGCCTCCATTTTTCAAACTGAACTTAAAGCCCACAACTGGACAATACTCAAGTCTCTTCCTCTTGAAGAGGCAGTTATCTACTTCAACACCACCTTCCTCAAGATTCTAGATTCCCATGCTCCAATACGGTCCATTAGAACTAAAACCAAAACCGCACCATGGCTCTCTAAGGAAACAAAATCCAAATCCTATCTAGAAACAAGATGTGGGTCACATGGCACCTCTAAAGACCCACACTCCCACCAAACCTTCCGCAACTTAGAAATGAAACTAAAAGAATGATCTTAAATGATAAAAACCTTCTTCCTCCACCTCCAACACAAACACCTTAATAATCCACAAAATTCTGGGCAGGCTTAAACAAGCTCCTGCACCCAGGCCAGGCAACCACCCCACTCCAACAACTTGCAAACAACAGTTCCCTGTAAACATTGCTAACACATTCAATAGTTTCTTCACAGAAACTATACAATCCCTGGCCACAATTCAAACAAACAACCAGCCCACTCCACTACCCATGCCAGCAGAATACTACAACTACATCAGATCATCTATTTACCTTTGATCCAGTACCCATATCCTTTATAACATCTCTTCTTAAAAACTAAAACCCACTAAGCTAGCAGCTGACCTTCTCCCAGCTGAGTTTCTGCAAAAGCAGCTGATGCCATTTCCTATCCGTCTCCATAATCATAAACCGTACCTTGTCAGAAGCCTTCATCCCTCCATATGGAAAATGTCCCACATTATTCCTCTCCATAAAGGTGGTAGCTCACTAGAGCTAACCAACTACAGACCTATAGCTATACTCTCACCCTGGCCAAAATTATGGAAAAGTGTGTCCACAAACAACTGATGGAACACCTCACCAAAAATAAAATTCTAGCTAACTCCCAACATGGCTTCAGGCCAAATCACAGTACCACATCAGCCCTACTATCCTTTTCTAATACCATCAATAACTTCAGAAACAATAATAAACTATCATCTGCTCTTTTCTTAGACCTCTCCAAGGCCTTTGATATGGTGAACCACATTCAACTCCTCCATACATTAAAAAGCTATCACTCAGCAATTCCACGCTGAAATGGTTCCAATCCTACCTGTCCAATAGGCAACAGGCTGTTCTATGGCAGGACAAATTATCTACATGCCTACCTGTTACACTTGGAGTTCCCCAAGGATCTATTCTTGGCCCTCTTCTATTCACCATCTTTGTTAATGACCTGCCCACAATCACCCCCCATGCCACATGCATTCAATATGCAGATGATTCGACTATCATCAGCACTGCCTCCAACCTGGCAGACCTCACTGCTTCAACCCAAGACACCTTCAACCTAATAAAAAAATGTTTCTCAAGTCGACAACTAGTTCTCAACCCCAACAAAACAAAACTACTTACTTTCTCACCCACTAACAAGACTCTTCCCCCCACCTTCGCTATTACATCCTCCAATGGAATCACTATATCACCAGAAGCTCACACAAAGCTATTAGGTGTTACCATTGATAACTCCCTTAATTTTGACACCCATTTCAATCTTACCATCAAAACCGTCAATAAAAAGCTTGGCTCTCTCCATAAAGTAAAACACTTTCTCACTCCTCACGCTAAAATTACAATTGCCAGAACACACCTACTATCAACTATTTTCTATGAATCCCCCCTCTTTACAAACCTAAACAAGACAACCCTTAACAAACTTGCTTCTTGTTACAATCACATAGCTAGATTTGCCACAAATTCCACCTTTAGAACGCACCACTGCACTAACTTGAAGCAACTAGGGTGGTTAGAGTTTTCCAGCCAACTCCATTTCAACCAACTCAAAACGGCTCACCAGATACTGTATCACCCAGAGAAAACACCAGCTCTGAAAAACATCATTCACCCCTATATTAACCTGCAATCTTTACGCTCCTCCAATAAGATCTTAGCTCAAACTACCAAAGCCAGTAATTCTGCTGGGGATTCTCTATTCTCAAACTTTGTAGGTAAAATGTGGAACTCCCTACCAACCATGCTCACCTCAGAACCCTCACTCCTACAATTCAAAAAAAAGCTTAAACCCCATCTCAATACTCTCTGGCAATGTCCCTGTTCCAAACCTGATTAACCACTATCATTTACCCTTCTCTTACCTCACTATCCTTAACCGCTTTTTAACAAGGCACCTCACCTTTGTAACTGACCTATGTTTTTTTTTATATGCTGCTGCTGTTTTTTTTTTTCCCAAGATGTGATGTATCTTTATATTGTATTTAGAACTCAACTATCTTCCTTTTTTTGCATTAACAATGTTCATATGTCTGTTATGTACTTGGAGCTTTTCTCCCCGGGCCTCCGCTGAAAATGGACATGTATCCAGTCGGACTCTCCCGGTTAACAAATGTAAAATAAATAAATAAATAAAATAAACTTCACAGATGTCGTTGACAGACATTGTGGGGGCATACAACAGCTGCTCCACAACCAGATGTCCATGGGCCAGGGCGATGGTGTGCGTTTGCGATGTCGACGTGGCCATATGCCAGCAACAGCACCAGCTGGCAGTGGCCGCGGACGACAACAGGCCCACTCACGCACCTCAAGTGCCAGCACCAGCCCCAGCAATGCTGGGTCTGTGCTGTCATCAAGATGCCCCAGGAGACCACGTGCACGTGGCTCTGGACAGTCCCAAAAGGGAACTGTGTCCAGTCAACACACCCCTGCTTCCGATGACAGTACCCAGTCTGGGTTAGTACCAGATACGGCCCGTAGCACCCCTGCCAGGCACAGGTACCGTGTCTGTGCCCACAGACACTGATCTGGATGACCTGACAGGTGCAGTCTGTGGCTGTCCACAAAACCCTGTATATGGCAGCCATTATGTGGGACTGTGTGCGTGCTTACACACATGCAGAAACCTAACACCTAGGGCAAACACATATACACACACACACTGCACCAACACTGGTCCACCCTGTACTGCTGCCCCTCACAAACACACATACACACACATATCAATTGGTGTTACCAGTGGCTGGCTTGGGCATACCTAACCCACACCCTGTGCATATGATGACACTGTGCCACCTCCTGCATACTATAACATTGGTGCAGGAAAAGGTAAACACGTTGCTGATGCACAGGGTGACTACATAGATATGTATAAGTAGTAACATGTTGGTAACTGTTCACTGTTCCACTATGATTGTGTGTATATCCCAGCAGTCCTGCTGCAGTAACTGTATGAATGTCCTCAATTGTTATCTGCACCCATACTACTTACCAAAGTGTACCAGCTGCACACCATCACATGCTAACATTGACTATGGGAATGCGCATCATGTGCTGTTATGTAGATTCAGCTATATGTATCTGTTCTGTCACACATGCATTTATACACACCCTGCTACCCACACACATGCACACGCTCACCTGCCATTCCCATTATTTATTACCCTACATGAGTAGCTGTCGATACATGACAGGTACACATTTGAGAAGTGCACTATGTTGTTTACTACCGACTTCCTCTTCTCTACCTGTACTCACAGGGTGCAGGCAACCTCATCAGTTCAAAGGTGTAATGTGCATCAGGTACTGTGGTACCCTGATTGCCACATCAAACATGTTTCCCATACGGAAATGCACACACAGACACATTCCACATCCACACATTTGCCACATTCAGGCTTCAAAACACTATCTAGGTATATTCTGGTACATGTGCGTGTTACAGTAGCATGTAACATTATACTGAGTAATGGCAGTTGTCTGTTGTCATGTTGTTTGTATAGAGTAAAAGAATTGTTTGATTATCCTACTTCGTTTTGTGGACATTACTTGAAGAAGTGTTACCTTACATGTGTTATTGGTACCACCACCTTCTCTTTTGCAGTTTTGTTTGTATAGGGTGCTGTCAACATCACTGCTTGTTAAGGGTAATGTGCACCCTGCAGTGCATAGCCCCATTTGGCAAAAGCAACATCCCACCCCCATCATTGTGCATACACACTAACCCCACCCACAGTAAAACACATACTTTCCATTTGCAAGATTCAAACCCATACCTAACTGTGTTATGACAGTAGAAGCAGACACATTAGCAGTGTGTGCTATTTTCATTAGTTGGAGAAATCCTTTCTAATGCTGTACTTAGAGGTGCTGACATCATCTGTGTGTAGGAGGAGGGATGTGCACCCTGTAGTGTGTTCTCCCAGTTGGCAAAAGGCACGTATCCCTCCCAGCATAATGCACACACATAACCCCCACTCATACTAACACACATACATTCCCTTTGCAGGATTCAAACCCCTACCTAACTATGTTATGACACTGGAGAAAGACGCATTAGCAGAGCGCCATATCAATTACTGGAGGACTTTAATACAGGTAATATAGTTATAGAGTCCTGACATCATCAGTGTTTCAAAAGGGGGATCTGCATCCTGTACTGTACTGTCACAGTTGCTAATAGGGGCATTTCCCACACACACATCGATGTGTTTGAGGTTTGCATATGTGGGGGATCCAGTACTCCAGTGTGATTAGTATATGGTTTGATTGCAACAATGAGGGATATACTTCCAGTGGTGAGCATTTTGTACTCATGTTTGTGATGATCAGGTCTAGTATATCCGCCCCTCTTGTGGGAAGGTTGATTACGTGTTCCATAGCTAAAGAATGTCTGATGTATGGGAACCCTAGAGCTTGGGTATTGTGGCTTGTGTAATGTTCACAGTCTATGTTTGGGTAGCTGACGTCACCCAGTATGATGGTGTTTGCAGAGAAATCTATACTCTCCTGTGTGAGCATGAAGGCTGTGTGGGAGTCCTGAGTTTGAGAGGGTGCTGTAAGAGCTCCTCTGTGTCTCTTTCCATGTGGTCCAGGGAGGTACGTCTCAGGTTGTTTGCACCAGCATGGACAATGACTGCCTCATAGTTGTACTTGCTGTGGAGTGACCTGTGTGCCTGTGTTATGTGGCACATTCTATCACCCGGCAGGTAGCTAAATGTGACCCTCACCTTGCTCAGTTTGGACGGCGGCACGTCAGTCAACAGCTCATGTCAAGCAAGTTCACACCCCTCATAAATGATGTGGAAACCTTCAAAGGCCCCAGGCCTGTTGAAAATATGGACCAGACTGCAGATACCTGTATAAAGGCATTCTATGGACACATTCAGGAATGCATGGATCATGAAACCACATATGAAAGCATGACCCAATTCTCCAAAGGCAGACGTCCTGTGTGCCGGACACCAGCCATAAACAAACTATACAATAGAAGGATGAAGCCACTACATGATACAACAAACTCCCAAAATGTGAAGGCATCACTGATGAGTATTGGAAGACAACTACAGGCACCCATACGATTGTCTAAGGCCATCTTTGAGAGAAGATTCCACAAGCCACTGAAGATAATCACAAGGCTTTCTGTGGTTATGTTAGGAACCTGGGTGGTACTACCCAGATATGCTCAGAGGTAATCCAAGATGTCACACGAAATACAAAGCACACAGACATTGCCATCATCCTAGTGGACAGGTTCACTGCTGCCTTCTCCCCCCCACCACACCAAAAGGGCAAATATGTCTCACGGCAGAGTGCTGCCCCCCCTGATATCACAGATGCTCAGGTAAGAGATGCCCTTCCCAAAGCAATAAACACTGCATCAATGGGACCAGACAGTGTCCCAGGCTGTGTCCTACATGAACCACAAGAAGAGCTACACCCAGACATAACACTACTGTTCAATCCCAGCCTTTCTACACGATATGTGGCCAAAGAGTGGCGTACAGCAACAGTGGTCCCTCTACATTCAGGTGGTGCCTTCACGGATCCTGGACACTATTCGCCCCATATGTCTGACTAGCTTGGTCTGCAAAGCTATGGCAAGGATCATCATGAACCTCACATATATAGATATTGTGGACCTACAGACATGTCACCATACACAGTTTGGCTTTGTTAATGGCAGATCCTGCCTCTCAAACCTGTTTGATTTCTTTGAAACAGTCACCAAGGCCACTGTCAAGGGAAGGAGGTCTACACAGCCTACCTGGACCTTGCATAAGCCTTGATACAATACCCCACTTGTGCATTCTAGGAAGCTCACCAGTGTACATATTAACCCCTATGTCACTATGGGTATTGCACAGTGGCTCAAGGGCAGAACACACATGGCTAGAATTGCTGGAGCCATGTCAGCCTCCAACCAGGTACAAGTGGTGTCCCACAAGGCTCAGCCCTGGGAGCTGTCATGTTCATTATATATTTATCATAGGTACAGGCCCACATGGAAGTACTGTGGCTGAGCAAGTTGCAGGTGACTGCAAACCGGACGCCATAATCAACTCTCCAGCTAACACACGCATCCTCCAAAAGGGCCTCTTGCAAACACACGACTTGTGCCACAGCCATGGCCTCAAGGTGAATGACAAAAAGCGTATAGTCATCCCCTTTGTCAAACACAAAGTGACCACAAAGTACCACATATGTGTTAATCCATTAAGTGCAGACGAAGGTATTATGGATTTTGGGGTACACAGGTTGATAGCATTCTAACATTTGACAACAACATGGACAAAGTGGTTAGGAAAACATGTTATATGGGCCACATCATCATGATGGGATCCACATGTAGATCAGGGGAGGACATTGTGCCCCTTTACTCATCCCTCATCATGCCCATAATTGACTATGATGAACCTGTCGGCATGCACCTTACCAGACACCTGCAGCAACTGGAAAAACCACATACGTACCTCGACAATAGGATCAAAGGGCTCAAACAGATGCCACATACTGACTGGTTAAAGAAACAGCAGCTCTACTCAGTGGCATACTGCCTCTTCATAGTCAATCTGTGCCTGACATATAAAGCCATGTCAAACCCTCACTTAATGGCCATGCTGCACCTCAGAATATCCAGATCCCATCCGGATACATGCTGGAAAGACTTGAACCTCAGGAGTGATATACATAGGACATGCTGGAGGGGCACATTCATAACTCAGAGGCTCCCTTCATTCTTGAATATTATCCCAATAGAGGTTAGGCAGAGTGACTATCTTCAAGAGTGATATTAATGACTGGATGTGACATTGTAGGGTTACCCTGGGTATCACTTATGTGTCACTGTGAGACAGAGGCACAGTATACTAACCTTGGAAAAGGGCATAGCAAGACAGATTTACAATGCATGTTGAAAACCACACACATTCTGGCTAGGTGGATACATGCCCTGGGCGGACATCCCTGTATGAACCTATGGACCTATGTATCTTGTTCACCATTGGCCCTATGTGCTGTTAATCACCAATGCAATCTCAATACTATGGTAGCATGTGCAAAGGTCAGTTGACAGTCACCTCTATGGTACAGTTGTGGAATATGTGTGTCATGTAGTAATGTCACAGCTGCCACATGTACACAGTCAACCCTATCCCCTACCCATGGATGTACAACACATGTATGAGATGGAAACACATGGCCAAACTGTGGACTAAGCACTCTGAACCCAGTACTGGCATAACCTGTCGGGTGGCATGAAATACTACAGTGACAGCAATACCAATCTGATGTGGACCTACACTGACAGCAATGCAAGCATGGAAACACACCAGGCCAGCTGTGGAGCCTAAGGATAGCATCCTGCATGACTGGCAGATATCTCTGCAGCTGGCACACAGGCATACATTAGGCCTGCACACAGCACGCATAACACATAGCACACAAATCCTGTGTGCCAAACAAGCACAGTCTGTACAGCTATACAACACTACTGCCGCAGTTGTGTTAGGTACTTTTATTGTCCAGTACAGTGAGAACATGCTCACCAGGCTGGACAAGGTGTAGGTCACAGTGATATGCTCATGGGGCACTGTGGTCCACCACATAACACAAGCATACAGGTCAGTCAGATGCATGGACACATATGACTCAGTCATTGTCCATGCCACCACAGCTGATGTGGGATGTCCCTCACTGGGATACATGATAGGGAACATGGAAGGGATCACTGAGCAAGTGACACAGGCTGGTAGAACTCTGACCTTGGTTGGCATCAGACCCTCACCAGGGATTCTGACATATTACTGAATGCTAATGAATTACTGTAGCTACAACACCCTAGCTGAACGGTTCTTAGCATGCGGTCACTGCATTGCTATGGAATAACGTCTTACCACTCCCACAACAGGTGAAAACATGCAGCACCTGTTCATCAACAACAGGTAGACTATATGCCCCAGACCAGGTGTGTATCCCTCACTACTAGGCTGATAGCATCTACATCTCACACTGTATATACACATCCCACATGCAGCACCTGCACAGAAGACCACAGTCATAATGTTACCCTGTGCAAATACCATGTATTCACATGTGGCAGGCATCACACATGGTAACTATTGAAGGTCACAGGTACATATGTGTATTTGGCACACACATACATCATGTGTGCATTGCCATAACTGGTTTAATTAATGTCATGCATTATTGTGAGGGACAACCCGCACACATGGGCATTCTGTGTGGGCAACACACACATGGCATGTCTGTAATCAAAAGCCATAAATAATTGTGATATCGTTTAGAAAGGGGTATGTGCATCCTGTAGTGTGTTTTCCCAGTTGCCAAAAGGGATATTTCAGTCATACACACTTACCCCCCCTTCACACACACTTGCTGGATTCAAACCCCTACCTAACTATGTTATGACACTAGAGACAAACGCATTAGCAGAGCGCTCTATTCGCATTACTGGGAGTTTTCCTTTCCCCTGATATACTTATAGGGTGCTGACATCATCAGAGTTTAGAAAGTGGAATGAGCATCCTGTGGTGTGTTTTCCCAGTTGCCAAAAGGGATGTTCCTTTCATACACACTTACACACACACTTACCCCCCTTCACACACACTTGCTGGATTCAAACCCCTACCTAACTATGTTATGACACTAGAGACGGACGCATTAGCACAGCGTGCTATTCGCATTACTGGGAGATTTCCTTTTCCCTGATATACTTATAGGGTGCTGACATCATCAGAGTTTAGAAAGTGGAATGAGCATCCTGTGGTGTGTTTTCCCAGTTGCCAAAAGGGATGTTCCTTTCATACACACTTACACACACACTTACCCCCCTTCACACACACTTGCCACTTGCTGGATTCAAACCCCTACCTATGTTATGACACTAGAGACGGACGCATTAGCACAGCGCGCTATTCGCATTACTGGGAGATTTCCTTTCCACTGATATACTTATAGGGTGCTGACATTATCAGAGTTTAGAAAGTGGAATGAGCATCCTGTGGTGTGTTTTCCCAGTTGCCAAAAGGGATGTTCCTTTCATACACACTTACACACACATTTACCCCCCTTCACACACACTTGCCACTTGCTGGATTCAAACCCCTACCTAACTATGTTATGACACCACAGACGGACACATTAGCAGAGCGTGCTATTCGGATTACTGGGAGATTCCTTTTCTCCTGATATACTTATAGGGTGCTGACATGATCAGTGTCTAGAAAGGGGAATGAGCATCTTCTGGTGTGTTTTCACAGTTGCTAGGAGTAACATTTGGACTAAGTGTGTGAGCATGCCCAGTTCAGCCTTCCCATGGCATGTTGTGTGAAAGATGTCTCATTTATCTAAGTGTGTGAGCATGCCCAGTGTGGGCTTCCCATATGTTGAACTCTGCAGCCCATCATATTTGTGGATGAGTGTGACCTTCAACAAATACCTCCAGTGTATGGTTGTGTGTTCTGTGCCATGTTGTGTAGTTACTGTCCAAATGCTTTTTGTGTGAACACAACAGGGAGTATACTGTGCCTGCAGGTTTTGCATGGGATACTTTGCACACAATTGTCAACATCCGTTCATACTGACCTAACACTGTAGTACTGTATAGTGTAGTGGTTCAGTACTTTCACTGTGGTGGTCAGTATCCTAGGCTTTAGTCCTATCACTGCTTTACATTTCCATAGTGTGCACAACAGCCTGGTTAGGGTCCAGTTGTGCACATCTGCACAAAGGAGGTGCCTCTACGGACCCTGGTAATTACTGCCCCATAAGCTTAACAAGTCTAGTCTGCAAAGCTATGGAGAGGATCATAATTGAGCTCATAAACAAAGATATAGGGAACATGCAGACATTGTACCCGTCCCAGTTTGGCTTGGTCAAGGGCAGATCATGCCTTTTGTACTCGGTTGACATCTTCAAAACGGTCACTTAGGCCATTGTTGAGGGAAAGGCAGTCCATACAGCCTATCTTGGCCTTGCAAACACTATCAACACAATACCCCACTCAGGTATTGTAGAAAACCCTACCAACTGAAATGTAAACCCATATGTCACAAGATGGGTTACAAACTGGCTTAAGGACGGGACCCACAGGGTTACAGTTGCTGGCACTATGTTAGACTCCAGGCTGGTCACAAGTGGTGTGTCACAGGGCTCAGTCCTTGGCCCCCTATTGTTTGTCATGTACTTCTCAGAAGTACAGGCCAACATGGGAGGACTTTGGCTGACAAAGTTTGCAGATGACTGCACACTGGGCGCCATAGTGGCCAGTGCATCAGACACGGATATCCTTCAGAAGGGACTCACGGAAACTGATAGCTGGTGCCAGAGCCATGGCCTGAAGTCAAAGTGCACAACATGTGTAGACATACCCTTCGGGAAAAGCAAGTTAACCCCAAGCTACCATATAGGTGGCAATCCTCTAAGCACAGAGGAGGTTATCATGGACCTGGGGACACAGGTTGACAGTCGCCGTTCTTCTGACACTCACGTTGCTAAAGTGGCTAGAAAGACCTTCTACATTGCCCACCTGATCAGGAAGGGATTCACATCCAGATCTAGTGGGTCACTGTTCCCCTGTACTCTTCACTTATCAGACCGGTGATAGAGTACAATGCCCTATTCTGGATGTATCTCACCCAACATCTGCAGCAATTGGAGAGACCCTGAATGTCCCCCAAAAGGATAAAGGAACCCCAACATCTGTCATATGCTGCCAGATTGAAGACACTCCCGCTCTATTCAGTCACATGCCGTCTGCTTAGAGGTGACATGTGCCTGACATGCAAGGCCATGTCCAAACAGGAATTAATGGACATGCTCCACCTCAGAATCGGCAGATCCACCTGAACCACTAGTGCAAGTGACTTACACCTTAGCATGGATGTACGTTGGACATGTTGGAGGGATGGAGTTATCACTTGGAGACTCCCTATGCTGTGGAATACAATCCCGGTCCATGTGAGGCAGAGCACCTTGCTGGCTCTGTTCAAGAGGTATCTTGACCTGTGGATGGGAGGTCATACGTTTACCCCGGGGATCGTCACTGTGTCACTGCTGGAGAGAGGCACGACAAAATAATGGGCACAGTACTGTTTCCATATAAGGGGTGGTGTATGCCAACAAACTCTGGGCTGGGCTTATACCTGCCTTAGGGAAGATAGCCTAGTATAAACCTATGTACCTATGAACCTATCTGACCATGTTGCATTATGTTCAGACGTGAACTACTTACAACAGCCTCATCCAACATCAGTAGTGTATTCCACAACATGGGTGTACATTGGCAAACACTACCGATGTGCCCTAGGCCATTTCTAATGCTAGTCGGAGAGTGTGTTTGTCCATCAAAACATTGTAAGTGTAGTTTGCCATGACATATGTCTTGTTTAGTATACTGTGCCTCTGTCTACCTGTGACATAACATTGATACCCAGGGTAAACCTACCATCTCCCATCCACTCATTAGGATTCCTGTTGAGGGGAATCAACGAGTGACTCTATGGATAACCTGTACTGGTAGTTTACTCATGCGTGGGGGTGGCTTCTGTGTTATGGATAATGCAGTACAGCCTGTCCTATGTATGTCAGTGCTGGGGTTCAGGTCCCTCATGTGCATAGCTCCCTGCCATTCAGATTGTACAAGGTGCAGCATGTGCATTGATTCCAGCTTGGACATGGCTTTCTACATCAGGCACAGCTTGCGTCTGGGTGGACAGCATGGCAGTGTGTGGAGCTGCACTCTGTTTAATTAGGCAACACATTACATGTGTTCCAGCTCTTTCATACTCCTGGTGAGGTACTCTTGTGGACTTTACAGTTGCTGGATGTGTCTGCTGAGGTACACCCCACAGCGGCTGTTGTGGTAATTTCTAATGCTGATGAAAGATAACTGCAGAACCACAATGACCTCCCCTTAGCTACATGTCAGAAAGCATGGACCATGCAATCACAAATAAAAACAGGACCCTCTCCACAAAGGGAAAGTGGCCTGTCTGGTGGACCCCAGCCATAAACAAACTGTATAACAGATGAGGGATACTAATGCAAGACAGAGCTACATCTCCAAAAGGGAAGACAGCTGTGATCAGCACTAGTAGAAAGCTACATTATCTCATAAAGACATGCAAGGTCAACTTGGGGACATAAATCACCAAAGACAATGAAGGTAACCACACTGCTTTCTTCAGTTATGTCAGACACCTGGTTGGGAACCCTCAGATATGCTCAGAGTTGGTACACAACAACATATATTCCAGTGACCTGACCGATATTGGCAACATTCCGGCAGACAGCTTCAGTGCGATTTACCACAGCTGTATGTAACCTCACTGTCATCTTGGATGTCCATGTGAGAGCCGCACTCAGCAAAGACAAGTACACAGCATCAATGGGACCTGCTGGTATCCCCGGTTGCATGCTATGTGAACTCCAGAAGGAGCTGGACCCGTATATACAAATGCTATTTAACCTTAGCCTTGCTACAGGATATGTACCTAAACACTGGCGTACGGCAACAGTGGTCCCACTCCACAAAGGAGATGCCTCCACAGACCATGGCAACTACCACCACACAAGCTTAACCAGCCTTGTCTGCAAAGCTATGGGAAGAGTCATTATGGAGCTCTTACACAGAGACATTGCTGACCTAAAGACCCTTGATCCCACCCAGTTCAGCTTTGTACAGGGCAGATCCTGCCTTTTGCACCTAGTTGACTACTATGAAACTGTCAGTAGGGCCATTGATGAGGGCTACGCAGTCCACACAGCCTACCTGCACTTGGCTAAGGCCTGTGACACAATACCCCACTCAGCCATCATAGACAAGCTCAACAGCTGACATATAACACCATATGTCACAGGATAGGTTGCAAAATGGCTAAGAAACAGAACCCATAAAGTCAACATTGCAGGTGCCTTGTCAGATTCGAAGCCAGTCACAGGTGGTGTCCCACAAGGATGTGTCCTGGGACCCATCTTAATTGGTATTTACTTTTCAGATGTGAAAGCAAACATAGGAGGGTTGTGGCTGACAAAGTTTGCAGATGACTGCAACCTAGGCACCATAGTGAATACATCAGCCGCACACACATCCTACAGAATGCCGTCACAAAGACGGATAGCTGGTGCCAGACTCATGGCCTGAAACTGACTGCAACTGATGTGTAGTCATCCCCTTTGGGAGGAACAAAGTACCCACAGATCAATACATAGACAGCAACCCACTGAGCACAGAAAACAAATCAGACACCTGGGGACACATGTAGATAGTGACATCTCGTTTGACACCCATGTTGCCAAAGTGGTTAGACAGACTTTCTATCTTGCCCACCTTATCATGGAGGGTTTTCCATTCAGATCATAGGAGGTCATTGTACCACTATACTTCTCCCTTATCAGGCCCATGATTGAATACAAAGCCCCATTTGGTATGTACCTCACCCAGCACTTGCAACAGCTGGAGAGACCCCAAAAGTACCTTACCATGAAGATCAGGGGTCTACAACACATGTCATATGCTTCCAGAATAGAGGAAATCCAGCTTTATTCAGTGTCATACTGCATACTTACAGGTGACCTATGCCTGACATACAAGACCATGTCCAATCAGGATTTGGTGGACATGCTCCACTGCAAGCAATCCAAATCCACCAGAACCATGAGAGCTGAAGATTTGAACCTCAGCACATACATGTATAGGACATGCTGGAGGGACAGAATCATAACTCAGAGGCATCTCACACTCTAGCAGAGTATCCCAGTTCATGTTAGACAGAGTCCCTCACTGACTCTCTTCAAGAGACATCTGGACAACTGCATATGAGACAGAGGCACAGACTAGACAGAGGCACAGTCATGTTATTCAATTACGTAAGGGGGTCATAATGTGTCACTACTAAGTCAGAGGCACAATATTCGGAATCTATTCTGTACACTTATTACCACTATAAGGGGTGGCAATAGCCACATCACTATGGCTAGGCTTATACATGCACTAGGGCAGATAGCCTAGTAGTAAACTATGACACTATGAAACTATGGTGTATGTGTAGATATTGTCAGTCAAGCACTATGATGTGGTTTGGGGGGCTTGATATCTCCCTGTATTCCAACATTGTTTTGTCCATTCCTTCTAGCAAGTCTAGGGATCAGTTGCTAGTGTCCTCTCCTGCTCAGCTGGTGAACCTGGGAATATTGAGGCAATGTTACAATTGCCTCATGTACACTGACAACCCTCTCCTTCTCCCATAAAACACACATACATGTGAGAGATGCAACTATATAGCCAAAGTGGAGGCTGAGCTCTCTCAACATAGGACTAGCAAGACCAGAGAGAAGGTGAAGGTAACCACACACATCACAAACCCAGTCTCACATAGCACTATCACAACTTAAAATCATACACATAGACACACAAAGACATACTCGGAGGCTCTGATCAGAATTCTACCAAAACAGCAGCGGCCACCACAGCAGACACCCACACAACTGCCTCCACAGGGCACAGCACATGCAACACATAGACCACAGAGTCAGTGTGCCAAACAGTCACAGCCCTTAAGGCCAAACACAATGCCAGACACACTTGTCATAGGTGACTCCATAGTCAGACACACTGACGTCCCGCTCACCAGATCGAGTACGGAGGAGGTCACAGTAAGCTGCCTATCGGGCACTGGAATCCACCACATAATGCAAGCACTCAGGTCACTCAACTGCAAGTACAAGTCTGACTCAGTCATTATCCATGCTGGTGTGAACGACCTGAGATGTACCTCCCTGGACTACATGGAAATAGACATAGAGGATCTCTCTGATTATGTAGGCCAGGCAGGTATGACCCTGACCTTGAGCAGTATCCTACCTTCACCAAGTATGATGTCACATAAACAGAGACAAGATGATCAGCTGAAATAATTTGCTTAAACTATGGTGTCATTCAAAGGGGGTCCAATGTCTGTATGCCTGGGATGACATGCTGGACAGGCCACGCTGATTTGCAAGGGACGGCTTGCACCTGTCACCCCTGGGCTTCCGGATTTCGGCTGAGGCTCTTGCCACCCCCATTGTGCCTTTTTTATGCAAGAATCAGATTCTACACCTACCACCCTAGAACACAGAAAAGGACAAACACTAAGGGTAATGCTGCTCAATGCCAGAAGTCTCAACCTCAAGCTGCACACACTCGACGCCCTTCTCAGTATGTAGAACATTGATGTCTGTGCTGTGCCTGAAACCTGGTTCACGGCTTCTGACAGCACCCCGGCACTATCGGGTGTTACCTCATATCATGCGTTCCGGCCCCAAAATCCGGACAACACCAAGAAATGAGGGTGGGTGTCCATATTCATCAAGGACACCCTCACCTCAAGGTTGGTGGCAACACACGATGCATCGGAGACCATCCAGGTGCAAGTAACCGTAGGCAAGACTGCTCTGCAGTTTGTAGCATGTTACATGCCACCCTCTCAAACTCAGGTACCTCACACAGCTGTCCTGAAAACACTGGAGGGGATAAATGCATCTCCGAACACCATCATACTGGGTGATTCCAACTATCCAAATATAGACTGGGATCACTACTCAAGCCCCAACACTCTAACCCAAAGGTTCCAAGAGTTCATACACTCAAATGCCATGGAACGACTAGTCACCATCCCCACAAGTGGAGACAACATACTAGAACTCATCATCACGAACATGGGGTCACACTGTTCAACACCAGAAGTATACCCATCATTGGTGAGATCAGATCATGAACTAATCTCAGTGGGAGTCCACATCCCACCCCCACCCCAGATAGAAAAACAAACAGTGAAGACCTTCTCAAAAGCCGACTTCACACTTCTAAAGACTGGTGTGGTCTCTTTCAAGGCCCCCAAGCCAGCGGACACCATTACCCAATACGCTGTATCACTTACAAATGCCTTCTACCAGCACCTCCAGGACTGCATGCATCAGGCAATCCCAAACAAAACAAAGACTCTTTGTACCACAGGCAAGCATCCAGTCTGGTGGACCCCAGCCATAAACAAGCTCTACACCAAAAGGAAGGAGCTACTACAAGATAGGGCGAAATCCGTAGAAGGGAAGACATGCCTGCTCATTATGAGTAAAACACTGGGTTCCCCCATACAATCATCCATGGCAAATTTTGAGAGTAAACCCGCTCAGGACTCAAGGGACAATCATGAGGCCTTTTTACCTATGTTTGACACCTGGGAGGGAACTCCCAGATATGCTCAGAATTAGTTCGGAATGATGTAAATATCACTGAACCTACTGACATTGCCAACTTACTGGCTGACAGGTTCAGTGCGGATTTCTCCCCCCAACTGGAGGGGTATCTATACCAGAGGATTGTAGCCCCCCAAACATCTCATATGCTGGGGTGAGAACTGCTCTATCCAAGGCGAAAAACACTTTATCCATGGGACCAGATGGTGTCCCCGGTTGTGTGCTCCATTAACTCAATGAGGAATTAAACCCGCAGTTAGGGCAGCTGTTTAATCTTAGCCTCACCTCAGGATATGTGCCCAAGGAGTGGCATACAGCAATGGTGGACCCACTTCACAAAGGGGGTGCCTCCACCAACCCCGGAAACTACCATCCCATCAGCTTGACAAGCCTGGTCTGCTAAGCTATGGAGAAGATCATAATGGGAATAATAAATGAAGACATAGGGGACTTGCAGACGTTGGATCCAACCCAGGTTGGCTTTGTCAAGGGCAGATCATGCCTTTTAAACTTGGTTGACTTTTTCAAGACAGTCACCCAGGCCATTGACGTGGGCAAGGCAGTCCACACAGCCTACCTTGACCTGGCAAAGGCTTTCGACACAATACCCCACTCGGGTATCATTGAAAACATCACCAGCTTAAATGTGAACCCATACATCACAGGATGGGTTGCAAACTGGCTAAGTGACAGAACACACAGGGTCAAAGTTGGTGGTGCCATGTCACACTCCAAAACTGTCACAAGTGGTGTCCCACAGGGCTCAGTCCTGGGCCCACTTTTGTTCAGCATCTACTTTTCAGAAGTACAAGCAAACACAGGAGGATTATGGCTGACAAAGTTTGAAGATGACTGCAAACTGGGAACCATAGTTGGAAACCCATCTGACACAGACATCCTTCAGAAGGGTCTCATAGACATGGATAACTGGTGCCAGAGCCATGGCCTTACGTTAAACACTAAACAATGCATAGTCATACCCTTCGGGAACAACAGGGTTACCCCTAGTTCCCATCTAGGTGGCAATCCTCTAAGCACAGAAGAGGTTATCAGGGACCTGGGCACCCGGGTTGACAGTAATATTTCGTTTGACACTCACGTTGCCAGAGTAGGCCTGGGGCAGTTCCTGCTATTAGGACAGTGGTCTGCAGCAAGCTATGTAGTAGTAGTCAGTTTTAGCCATTGGTATTTGACCATGGGTAATCCATGTTGCTTCTTGTTGTGGTACCAACATGGGTGTGTGGTTAGCCATGCCATTTATTGCTAGTCACCCTCATTTTATAGCTTGTTCCATGTGTTTGCACATGTACATCACTGTATGAGGTGTGACCTGGTAGTGTCAGGGTGATGATGTGGGCTTTGACCCTGTTTTCTATTACAGCACTGATATCTACATTCTCTATACTGTGTGCGTTTACACTGCACGCATTTATACTTCTGGCATTGGGTAGCATTACATCTAGGTTCCTATCTCTTGTGGTACCTATGAGGTAGGTTTGTGTTTTTTGTGGTTTATGATTGGTGAGGGTGGATGTTAGTCGGGTCCTCAGGTGTGCATATGGTACATGGTATTACATTACTTAACACATGGCATTCATGCCTCAGGTGGTGCTGCAGGACTGCCTCTGTCGGATGCACATACTACACTCCCTGTACATGTTTGGAAGCAGGTTGTGTCATGTTAGGCATCCCTGTTACTATATGAGTGAGTCAGAGCGGGTATCGGTCCCAGTGTTCCTACTGACCAAGTGTATGTGCTATGCGTTGCCTCTTTGCCAAGGCCAGGGCATACTGGGCATGCCTCCTTCTGACAACTGGGACAAGGTCAGGTTGTTCCTCCTCCGAGTCACCCTCTGCCTGTGGTGGCCTTGGCAATGGTGGGGGATGTTAGGCCCAGCCCTGTGCTGGTCCTGCTGCAGCTGTTTCCGCAGGATCATATTATGTAGCATAGCACATATCATGACCATTTGGGTACATGTAGTTGGTGTGTACTGCAAGGCTCCACCAGATGTGTCCAGACACCGGAACCGTGACTTGAGCAGCCCAAACACACGCTCTATGACATTACATGTTTGTGCGTGTGCCTCATTTATGGCGTTCCTGTTCAGGTGTGTGTGCATTTCTGATGGGTGTCATCAGCCACGGCTCAAGTGCATAACCTGCATCCCCCACTAGGTGTCCGTGTGGGAAGTCCCCACTGGCAAATGATTGGTACAGCTGCGTCAGATGCCAGATGTAGGAATCATGGTAGCTCCCAGGGCAGCCAGCACACACATTCATTATTATGCCCTGGGCATCACACACGACCTGGCAGTTGATGGAGGGGTATCCCTTGCAGTTAATGTAGGCTCTACCCCGCTCACCAGCTGGTGCTTTGATGCGTACGTGCGTGCAGTCTATTGCACCCAGCACCTCAGGGTATCCCGCTATTTGCTGGAAGAGACGCATATTGCTGGCCACAACCTCACGGTCATTAGGGACATATAAATGATCACCGACATGTGCTGACATGGCATCCAGGAACTGGTGCAGTACCCTGGAGGCTGATGCCTGTGATATCCCCATCATATCACCAGTTGGTCTCTGGAAGGTACCTGTTGCTAGTATTCTTAGGCCAACACATACCTTGGTTTCCACTGGGATGGGTTCCCCTCTGTTGGTTCTGTGTGTGAGATGTGGCCTGCACAGCTCAACAATCTGCTGCAGAAGGTCTCTGTCCACTCTGTAGCGCTCTACTATCTCCAGCTCATGTAACCCATGGTAGGTGACCCTGGGCCTGTATACTCTTCTCCTCACTCTGGGTTGTCTGTCAGCATCTGCATTGTCACCACCCTCAGCAATTCGCCTTTGCCTGATTATAACAGCTATGGCAGCCCCTAGCATTTCTGCCCTGAGTTCAGCTTTTTTCAGTTTTCAATTCTGATAGCTTACTTTCTTGCGTATCTCTTGTGAGAAACACCCTGCACTGCTCTTTGCAGTGTTTTAAGTGCTGGGTTGGGCTTCTAGTCTGCCTGCATAATTGCCTGCTTCCAATTGTTTCCACCAATTAACTCCAGGAGTATCCTCTGGCAGTTTCCGTGTATTTTGGTTGTTTCCTGTTTCCTCTCTGTTTCCTCAGGGGGAGCAATGTGCACACCAGCTTAAGCACGCTCACAGTCACTTAAACGCGCACACACATCCCTACACGGTGTTACACGCGCGCACACATCCTTACACGGTGTGAACTAGGCTGATCCATGTTAAAATGCGCACACACTGCCTTCCACACGTGCACGCCCACGCAAACCATTGTAAACGGTTTGCAACACGCTCCCACATGTTGAACCTGCCTTCCACGCGCGGATGCACGTATATCAAGAAACTTTGAGTGTAGGGATAGCATAAACCTTCAATTTTTTGACTTTCCTAGTGTTCTGTTGGGACACACCTCCCTCCCTGATGTCTGTCTGTCAACTGTCACCTTACATTGCCCTCCAATCTGGTACATTTGTTTCTATCCTCCCCCCCCCCTGATGTCACCTACCTCTTACTCTGTTCCTCCCCCTTCTCTAACTCTTACACTACTCAGAAAGTGCTCATTACCTATGTGGCAGTGTGATTCAGTATTGTAACCCTCATTTACATAGGATTGCCTAGTAATGCTTAGTTACATGTCTTACACGGAGCTTCCCCCCCTTGACAACCACTAAACGGAGGCCATATTGTTTTTGGTTTGCAAGTCCCTCCATTGACATTCCATGTAATACATAAATCCCACAATTGTGGGCTTATAAGCTTCGGTTTTCAGTTTTAGGTAGCGCACCCCGTTTATGCTGGTGTGCGCTGCAGTTAAACATCATAATCCCGGAAAAAAAGTTATATAACATATTTTTGCAACGATTTTTCATGCCAATGGCCACATATTTGGCCATTGGCATGCTTAATGAAACATATGCACCCTTTATTTGGAGCTGACATAGCTCCGTTTTAGATTTTACAGAAATGTACTCAGTTGTCAGCTGAGTACATTTCTGCAGCTAACACGTCCGTTACAAGGACTGGTTTCAGCTTCGTGGATCGCTCAAATACCTCATTTGCATATCTTTGAGCTGCAAATGAGGTATTGAGCATTTCCACACCCAGTCCGTGTAAGAGACGTGTTAGCTGTCTCTTACATGGAGGTTTGGGCTGTACCTGAATCGGGAGGCTTACACTACTCTTGAACTCTGTGTAAGCCTTCCTGAAACTGGCCCATTGTTTTGTACTCTCGAGGAGCTTTTCTCCCCGGGCCTCTGCTGAAAATGGATATGTATCCAGCTGGACTAGCCCGGTCAACAAATGTAAAATAAATAAAAATAAAATAAATAAATAAATACATAGATATAGATATATCAAGAGCATACCATGTGACAACAAACCATTAAAAAAGAATGAAAAGGGAAACACCAGCAACTCCTGTAGTATGTAGTGGTGTTGTCCTACATAATAGCAAGACTCCCTCAGACAGACATGTGTCATTAATACACACAAACATTTGCACATTGCTCAAATACATTACTTTGAGCATTTTATTTACACCTGTCCAATCATTATGTGAGAACAGTACTCTTTCAAGGTTCTGTGTGCAACATCATCATTAAAAAGTTAAATGGGGTAACCATAGAGGCACCGGTAGTGTTGTGTGTACAACGGGGTCGTCTGCATCACGTGTACCTAGAACCTTTAGGAGTCATGTGCATACCAGGATTGCGTACATGAGAGAGGGGTGAGGACAACAGTAGTGTGTGAAATGGACAGCTATGTATGGGGCAAAGGTTGTTCTGGGAACAGATTGGCCTTTTGTTTCCATTTTCGTAAGGCGAGAGTGAGATGTTGGGGAAGAAGAGTAGGTATGCCCATGGAGGATAGGTTGGGTAGGATGACAGACAGAACAGCATACAGGGGCGGTATATGACACATGCGGGTGGATACACCTTGGACGGGGAGGGGTGTTTGGAAGTCACAAGCCCATGAGCCCCCAAATGGAAACAGTGGGACAGAGGTCCTCACCCATGGGCAGCCACCACTGCACCTTAACAGCCGCAAAGCTGGCTGTGCTAGGGGCTGTCTAGGAGGGGCAGGCTCACCCTCTAAATGTGCCACTCTGCCGTCGAGCTGGCGTAGCTGGCCTCAAACCCCCTTATTGAGCTCCCTACGCACCACGGCCTGGACTGTACAACAGCTGGCAGGTTCCTGTCTGGACCTGCTCCCGAGGGGGACAAGCCCCATCCTCATTGGCGGTTCCACCAGAAGGTGGTGCAGAGCCAACAGAGGTGGAGTTCCAAGGCTGGGCCCCAAACGTGCTGCTGCCCAGTGCCATGGCCTGCTGAAGTGGGACAGGTAGTTCCGCCGGGACCTCCAATCCCACACAGCCTATGGTGTTGCAGTTTTAACACAGATACGACTTAGTAATAGTCAACAGCATTCAGGATTACTTATAACAGCAAGCATACATATTACCATCAACCCAAGACAACAGATGTCATACATTTCCAGAGGGAGTACAACACATGCATATATACGGCATGACATCTGTCCAAAGCGTAGATGACTTGTGACTGCAGCTATGAACAGTGGCCCATTATTGGCATGCCATTATGATAATCTCAGACAGCGACTGTCATACCACTGTTTCATGTGACGTATGTCCAATCAGGGATGCGATGATAGTAACTCATCACTGTCACCATGTACTGACTGCAATCCTCACACTATGCTTCTGCAGTTCACAGACGTGTGTTCTGTGAGTAACACAAGAAACAAATGGTTCCACACACTGACCAGTCCACAGATGACCCTACAGATGGGGGTTTTCTTGTCAAGTTATTAAAACATGCAGACTAGCCATTACCACACACAACCTGTTAAATTGGCAGTAGTCTGAATGAAGCACAGCTGGCTACACTTACATGCTGTAGTCATGTCTGACACATCACCCTCCTGTCTTTAGGCTACTTTCCACTGAGTATGTTGTTTGAGGAATGTATGTTGTTTGAGGAATATCCAGATTTCATCTGTGATGCCGTTTATCAAACGCCAGATCCAGGTTCCACTCACAGCGACTGTCATGGGCAAACACCAACATGATGTTCCTAGATATTGTACTGTGTTTCCATGCAATTGGCTATGGGAATGTCACCACAGCTGTTCCACATGCAATCAGCTAGAGGAGGACTGCAATAGGTGCAGAGGCCATCACCTGTCCATGACCATCACTTACAAAACACAAGCTGCTGCTGAGCAGGTGTACATCTCCACATCCATCAGAGAGTGTGTGGGAGGGACAGACAGAGGCAAAGTACATCAGAGAAAGGCTGGGAGACTAAAAAGTACAGTTTTGTACCTACCATAAATGTAGATGTTCGAAGATCCACATTGCTGCAGTCATAACTTATGGGTAGTCCGCTGTCCTCGGTCGGCCCGAATACCAAAGTATTAGGCTGACGTCGGTCATGGGCGCTCAGATCTGACGTCAGAGCGTCAGGGTATTAAAGCGCATGACCGACGTCATATCCTTAGTCTTTTCTTGCCCCAGATATCAGAAGGCCCTAAAAAGAAAGGCCACAGCCAAAAATGGAATACTTCTCAAAAGGCATGTACAACTAACAGCTACAACCCAAACCATACAACCATTCCAAACTACAGAGGGGATGGAGGGAGGGTAAATTGGACTGCAGCAATGTGGATCTTCGAACATCTACATTTATGGTAGGTACAAAACTGTACTATGTTCTTCATCTCACATTGCTGCAGTCATAACTTATGGGTAGAATCCCAAAGCAGAGGTAAAGGGAAGCTGGCAAAATCATAAAGCATTGGGAGCTGCCAAAATGCCCTGTAAGACTGCAGTGGCAAATCCAGCCCTAGATTTGGAATAAAGAGGGAGATGGTAATGTTTAGAGAAAGTGTGCACTGAACTCCAAGTAGCTGCTTCCAAAATATCTTTAGTAGCCACTCCCCTTAAAAAAGCAGTAGAAGTGGCAGTAGCCCTAGTGGAGTGAGGTCTGATTCCAGCCGGAATCTCCTTACCATGATGAGAATAACAAAAAGCAATACAAAGGCCAATCCACTTAGAAATAGTTTGTTTTGAAACCGGTTTCCCCTGAGAACCCAAAGCAAAAGAAACAAACAACTGCTGAGACTGTCTGAACCCTTTAGTCTTGCTCAAATAATAATGCAACTGCCTGTGAATATCCAAAGTGTGCAAAATTTTCTCCCCTTTATTTTGGGGATCTGCATAAAAAGTAGGCAAATGAATTGATTGGTTCAAGGCCACATTTGAAACCACTTTAGGCATAAAAGTAGGGTTAGTACGCAGAGATACCCTATCCTTATGAAAAATTAGGAAGGGTTCAACTGCCATTAGAGCCTGTAATTCAGAAACCCTTCTAGCAGACGTAATGGCCAACATAAAAGCAGTCTTCCAAGACAAAAACTTTAACTCAGTCGTAGCTGCAGGTTCAAAAGGAGGTAAAGTAAGTTTTTCCAACACAAAATTGAGATCCCAGGCAGAAGCAGGAGCTCTACGTGGGGGTCTTATGTTCTTTGCCCCTCTAAGAAATTGCTTAAACAAAGGATCAGAGAATAATGGTGGGTCACAGTCATAGTGAGCAGAAATGGCTGCAGCATGAACTTTTATAGAGGAGAAAGACAAACCCTTGTCTAATAATTCCGTAAGATATTGAAGAGAAACACTTAAATCAGGCCTGGAAACATCAAAGCTCTTTGTTTTGCTCCAAATTAAATATCTCCTCCATTTATCAGCATAAACTTTCCTTGTACTAGGCCTTCTGGCCTCCAAAATAACATTCAAAACTTGTTGTGGAAGCTGCGACCCTCCAGGTTCTAGAACAGAATATGCCAGGCTGTTAGATGCAGGGACTGAATCTTGACATTGAGGAAATGATTGCCCTCCTGAGACAAAAGGTGCGGAATCGAAGGCAAAGGCCATGGAGGATCCTGAACTAAACTCCTCAGCAGAGGGTACCAGTGTTGTCGAGGCCAATCTGGAGCTATTAGAATCATGGGTGGCTTGTCTTGTCTGACCTTCAAGAGTACCTTCGGGAGGAGAGGCAGAGGCGGAAAGGCATAGACGTGAAGATTGCTCCAACTGAATGATAGAGCATCCACTTTCCAAGCTGTGGGATGAAACATTTTTGTGCAAAACTTTGGCAACTGGAAATTTAGTGGAGAAGCGAACAGATCTATGTCTGGAGTTCCCCATATCACTGTCAATTTTCGAAATACATGAGGATCCAATTTCCACTCGTGGGGATCCACTATCTGTCTGCTCAAAACATCTGCTAAGGAGTTCTGTGCTCCTGGTAGAAACCTTGCCTGAAGATTGAGGTGTAAACTGAGTGCAGTCTCCCACAAAATCATAGCTTGCCTGCAAAGAGGGTACGAATGGGTTCCCCCTTGCTTGTTGATGTACCACATGACAGTTGTGTTGTCTGTTTGAATCAACACTTGCCCTGGGTGAAGTAAATCCTTGAAAGCCATCAATGCAAATTGGACTGCTAACATCTCCTTCAAGTTGATATGTAAATGTTGAAGTCTGGCAGGCCACGTGTCTTGAACCCATTTTCCATTGAGGTGTGCTCCCCAAGCCTTGTCCAAGGCATCTGTCGTTAAAATCTGACTCGCCTCTGGTCGGGTCACAGAGAGTCCCTTGTTTAGGTGACATTCCTGAGCCCACCACAAAAATTCCTTTTGAATGCAAGGTATTATTTGAATGACAGTGTCCAGATCTTGGCAGTGTTGTGTCCATACATTTTTGAGATACCATTGTAGCTTCCTCATATGCAGTTTGGCATTGGGAAGCACCAGAATACAAGATGCCATGAACCCCAAGGCTTGAAGGACTGTCCTTGCAGTCAGCCTGGACCGTAGAGACAATTGATGGAAGTAAAGTGTAAGGTTCTTTTGCTTGTCCGGGGTCAAAAAAGCCATCTGGGAAGCTGTATTCAGTCTCACACCCAGAAAGCACATTTCCTGAGAGGGTACTAGACTGGACTTTGTTTCGTTCCCAGAATACCCTAGGCACCTTAACACTGCCATCACATACTGTAGATGATGAAGAAGTTCGTACTTGTCTTGAGCAAGAATCAGGCAATCGTCCAAATAAGGATAAATTTGTATTCCTCTTAACCTTAAGAAGGCTATCACCGGAGCCAGAACCTTAACACCCTGGGAGCAGTAGATAAGCCAAAGGGCAATGCAGAGAACTGATAATGTAAAGTCCCAGCCCGAAAACGCAGGTATCTCCTGCAACTGGGCCTGATAGGAACATGAAGATAAGCCTCTTTGAGATCCAGAGTTACCATCCAGTGATCTTTGCCCAACAGAGGTAGAAGTTGTTGCAACGTCAACATTTTGAATTTTGGAATGTCCAGGTATGTGTTGAGGATAGATAAATCCAAAATCGGCCTCCAAGTGTTTCCTTTCTTTGGTACTAGAAACAGGGGAATAAAATCCTAGGCCGACTTCTGACAGAGGGACCTGCTGTATAGCCCCTATTTGAAGAAGTAAAGAAATCTGTTTGTGAGCCTCTACCCTTTGCTGAGGAGGAACGTCTGGCATGCCTTTGAAAGGAGGCAATGTATGGAAATAAAACTTGTAGCCTCGGTCTATAATGTCCAACACCCATTTGTCCTGGGTGACTAATAGCCAGTTTTGCTTGAAGAGTGCCAACTTTCCTCCCAAAGGAGCTGCCAGACAGGAAGAATCTGGCAGCTGAAGATGCAGGTCATTGGGCCTGTTTACGAAAGACTGGCCCCTGCCCTCACCTGTAGATTGTGCAGGTGAACTCCATGTTCTAGGCCTGAAAGAACTCTGAGCTCTGCCCCTACCACGTCTAGATCTACCCCTAGACTGCAAATCAGAAGAAGGATAAGCCCATCCCTTAGTAGGCCAATTCCTGCTAAACTTAGGGGGCTGCACCTGCAAAAAATCTTTAACAGTCTGCATAGACTTAGCCTTGTCTTCCATTTTCTTCAAGACAGACTCCACAGGAGAACCAAACAAAACCTCAGACTGCAAAGGAGCATCCAAAATTCTAGCTTTAACATGCTCTGACAAATTCTGATCCTTAAGCCAGGCGTGCTAATAACTGAACCAGTGGCAGCCACCCTGGAAGAAGCCTGTAAAGCATCGAAACCACACTGCAAAGAATGCTTACCCACCTGTTCAGAGGCATGTACCAAATCCTGTAATTCCTTACACTCTATGCCCCCTGCCAAAGCATCCACTTTAGATTTTAGTTGAGTAAGGAGAAAATTCTGGTACTTCAACATATGAAACTGGCAATTCAAAGCCTTCATTGCTAAAGTGGAAGAGGTATACACTTTCTTGCCCCATCTATCCAAAGCTCTAGCATCTTTATCCATAGGAACCGGATTCTTTACAACAGAAGCCCTGACACCCTTAGGTCCCTGGCTAATAGTTTCTGGGTCAGCCCTTGGACTCTTATACAGATATTTATGAGCCTCAGGCACTCTGTAACACCTGTCTGGCTTAACTGGTGCAGGAGGCAAAGAGTCTGGATTAAGGGAAGCCTCAGAGAAAACGTCTTGAACAACATCCAAAACAGGAGGTATAGCCAAGGGTCTATGCTGTGGTAAAAACAAAAATTCCCTAAGCCTCTTTCGGGAATCTGAAAAATCCTGACCTTCCCATTTAAAATGCTCCCTCATAGAATGCAGGGTTTCTGAAAAAGAAAAATCCTCTGGAGGAGAAGCAGAAGGAGTGGAATCCTCTGCGTCTGAATCAGAATAAGGAGGAAAATCCTGAATGTCTTCAGCCGAAGACTCTGAGTAATCTGAAGCCTGCTCCAAACTTTCCACCTCTGGCTCCACCCTAGGCCTCTTATCAGGAGGGGGCATAGAACCTCTGATTAAAGAAATTAAATCTTCTGCCATTTTAAGCATGTGTTTTTTAGGCACAGAACCTGCAGAACTAGGACTGACACCCGTGGAAGGCAAACCAGGCCTGCCTTTGGAAGGAACCTTAGAGACAGAAAGAGAAGGCCCAACCACCTTAGACAAGGAAGGGAGAACAGCAACCTGAGAGGCCCCCTCAGCCTGACCTGACTCCTGAGAGGCCACATCTTGCAAAATTAATGTCTCCCCCTGAGATTCAACTGAAACCTCGGCCGGATCCACAGATTCCACCGTAGTTTCTAAAGAACCGGCGTCCGGAACGGACGACTCATCCTGCTTGGACTTTAACGACTTTTCTTTGCGCTTCTTCGCGGTAGCGGGCGTCGGAGGATCCGACGGCATATTATAATTACACCGCCATCAAGACAAGCCTAGCACAATCTAGCCTACGTTTAATGGTGCTTATTAAACCTAGCACAAAGCGACACCCGACGCCGTGCTCAGGCCCCAAACAAGGAATACAAAGAGAGTGGTAATCCCTATACGGTATCCGTTTCCCACAAGAAATACAATTATTCACTTTTTCTGACATCCGGAATTAACTGAGGCAAGAAAAAACAAAAATATTCCCCAACGGGGTACTTAGCCCAACTTGGTTTCGGTCTGAAACTCAGAATACGAAAATTTCAGAACGCTGAACGGCACTTGCAAACGCTGCTTCTGCATCGGACCATGCAGCAAAAAAGACTAAGGATATGGCGTCGGTCATGCGCTTTAATACCCTGACGCTCTGACGTCAGATCTGAGCGCCCATGACCGACGTCAGCCTAATACTTTGGTATTCGGGCCGACCGAGGACAGCGGACTACCCATAAGTTATGACTGCAGCAATGTGAGATGAAGAACATCCTAAGCATCTTCTGTCTGTCAAACACCTACCGGTAAAGGGGTTCAAACCCCTGACTAACTAGCCATTACTATTACAAGTGCATGCAGTTACTCCATGTGCCACATAGTTGACATGTTAGTGTGCTGTAAGAACATATACGTCTGCTGGTGAGCAACATCTGCAACAGAGATATAGTAGACATACATTAGGTGTAGCACACATGGCTGTCCACAAGAACAGATGTCATTGTCAACACAACCACACTATCTAAGGGACTCAGACACATTGGCACACTTTGGCAGGCTCACAACTATACTTCCTAACTACTTAGTTTGCCACACTACAGCAATGCACAGGTATTACATGCACCACAAGGGTTATCCTGAGGTTCTATGGGCTAGGGCATGTGAACGTGTCTGACATCAGTCAGTATGCCAATGGGAGTTAGACTGGGTGTGACTGTGGTTGGGAACATCATACCCCACATGCAGACACAAGGTGCCAGTACTGACATACATGTGTACATTGCTTCATGGGTGTGTAGTGGTTGGCTGTACAAGGCTGGGTGAGGGGTAATCCTTGGCATCAGGCCACCTGACAATGGTCTGCAGTGTGGTACAGGGATGTAGTGTCTGCAATGTCCCACACAGATGGGTATTGTGTTAACTGTCCTGTTATCCTGGTTACTATTATGTGTGGCCATTGCTTTGCAATGCATCCCATGTCTGTGTTTGACAGTCCTTGACATGGACATTGCCTGGGATGTGTACGTCCCACATTAATGTACAGTGACATGTTTAAGTGTACCTGGTATGCCTAGCACATGTTATGTACACAGACTGTTATCATCAGATGTGCCAATCCTGGCCTGGTTTGGCAGGACCTGCCAATAGACAGCAGGTTGACTCTGTATCTGCATTGATAGCATGATACAGGTATTCCCTGGTGTCAGTGGCATCTGTCCATACAGGGCAAGCATGTAAGGCATTGTATGTCCTTTGTGGATCACATTTGATGGCAGCGCATATGTTGCAGGCATCCAGTGGGGAACATAGTGAAGGCGCATTGTCTGCAATTATGTGCCTACTGTACTGGTGGACAGGGTGCCATGCCCTCTGCAGCCCACTGCAATCACAACATGCCTACTATCTGTCAACAATGTGCAGGGTACTATTAGCATCTTGCCATCAGCCAGAATGATACCACAGTACAAGGAAAAAATGATTGACTTCAAAAATTGGCTAAGCTTTTGGTGTCATTCTAAGGGGCTCCAGTATCTGTCTGCCTAAGATGACATGATCGACAAACCATGATGCTTTGCCACAGATGGCCTGCCCCTGTCGCCCTTGGGATTCCGGCTATTGGCTAAGGCTCTTGCCACCCCTATAGTGCCTTTTTTAGGCAAGATTCAAATGACAAATTCACCACCGTAACAGGTACAAACAAACAAAATCTGAGGGTAATGCTACTTAATGCTAGAAGTCTAAACCTCAGAAAGGACTCACTCGAGGCACTCCTTAAAATGGAGAACATCGACATCTGTGCAGTGACAGAGACCGGGTTCAAGGCTCCAGAGAGCACCCCTGCATTACCAGGCTATAATTCATACCACACCTTTCGGCCACCGAACCTGGACCAAAGGCACTAAAGGCAGAGTCGTGTCCATATTCATTAAGGATATCCACACCTCTAGGCTTGTTGCTCAGCATTTGAGATTATCCAAGTACAACTAACTCTGGGCAAGACCGCAATGCAAATTGTAGCTTGCTACAGATCCCCCACCATGCCCCAGGATTCCCACTACTCATTTCTTGATACACTGAAAAATATTAGGGTACAACCTAACACCCTAATAATGGGCAATTTCAACTACCCCACTATTAACTAGGAAAACTACTCATGTACCAACTCTTGTGCTCAACGTTTTCTGGAATTCATAAATTCCAATGCCTTGGATCAACTTATCCACACCCCCACCAGGGGCAGCAATATCCTAGACCTGGTCATTACCAACATGGGCAACCGGTGTTCCACACCAGAGGTCAATTCATCGTTGGTCAGCTCCGACCACAAGCAAATCACACTAGACATCCACATCCCACCCCCAATTAGGGAAACCACCGTAAAAAATTTCTCCAAAGCCAACTTCAGGCTTCTTAAGCCAGAAGTGGCAAACTTCACGACACCCATGCTGACGGACAATAGAGATACGACTGTTGAATCCTATTCAATTGCACTTTATTAGCACTTACACGAGTGCATGGATCGTGCGCAATCCCTAACAGAACCAAGATGCTATCCTCCAAAAAAAGAAAGCTAATCTGGTGATCCCCTGCTATAAACAAACTCTACAACAGAAGAAAGAAACTGTTGCAAAAAAGAGTAAAATCCCATGATTGGAGGAACTCTGTGGTCAGCCTCAGTAAGAAGCTGAGATCCCTCATAAAATACTCCAAAGCTAGTTACGAAAACAAAATCACCACTGATTCTAAAGACAATCACAAAGCATTCTATAGCTATGTCAAGAATCTCAATGGCAACACTCAAATCTGCTCTGAGTTAAGGCACAATGGCACTAAATATACAGAACAAACTGATATTGCCAACATCCTGGCAGATAGATTCAGTGCTAACTTTACCCCTCTCACGTCCTCTAAAGGGCCCATCTCCATACCGGAAGAATGCAAAGTATCTGTAATCAAGGCTGCACAGGTAAAAAAAACACACTCTCTAAAGCCAAGAGCACAGCTTCCATGGGACCTGACAACATCCCAGGCTGTGTTCTACATAAACTACAGAACAAACTGGCACCCCACCTAAGTACCATGTTCAATCATAGCCTCACCTCAGGCTTTGTGCCCACTGAATGGCACACAGCAATGGTTATCCCATTCCACAAAGGGGGAGCCACCATGGAACTCGGGAACTACCGCCCCATTAGCCTGATGAGCCTGGCCTGCAAGGCTATGGTGCGTATCATCATGGAACTTATAAACAATGACATTGGTAATCTCCAAACTCTGGACCCTAGCCAGTTTGGGTTTGTAAAAGGTAGATCATGTCTCCTAAACTTGACAGACTTCTTTGAAGCGGTCACCAAAGCTGTAGATGAGGGTAAGGTGGTTCACACAGCCTATCTAGATCTCGCCAAGGCTTTCGACACCATCCCCCACTCTAGAATTGTAGACAAACTCACTAAACTAGGTATAAATCCCTATGTCACAACATGGGTTGCCAACTGGCTCATTGAAAGAACCCACACTGTGAAAGTAGCAGACTCTAAATCCAACTTCAGACCAGTGACAAGTGGAATACCACAGGGTTCAGTCCTAGGTCCTCTCCTGTTTGGTATCTACTTCTCTGAAGTACAGGCTAACACAGAAAATCTTTGGCTAACAAAGTTTGCAGATGACTGCAAACTAGGAGCCATAATCAAAACTCCTAATGATGTGGACATCCTACAAAAGGGCCTCACTGAGACAGATGCCCGGTGTCAAAGCAATGGCCTCAAGCTCAATGCCAAAAAGTGCATTGTCATCCCTTTAGGTAAAAGCTCTGTACCCATGAACTACCACATAGGCAGTAGTCTACTTAACACCAAAAGTGTGATGAGACCTTGGGACACAGGTGGACAGTAGTCTCTCCTTTGATAATCACATCAACACAGTAGTCAGGAAATCCTTCTATGTGGCAAACCTCAACACAAAAGGTTTCTCATCCAGGAAAAGAGAGGTCATTGTTCAACTCTACTCATCACTCATTAGACCCATTACAGAGTACAATGCCCCTTTTGGTATGTACCTCACAAGACATCTACAACTGGAAAGGCAACAGAAATACCTCGCAAAGAGGATTACCGGCCTCAAACAGATGCCCTACGCAGACAGTCTCAAAAAACTCCAGCTTAACTCTGTCTCACATTGCCTACTCAGAGGTGATCTCTGCCTAACATACAAAGCTATGTCAAACCCAGAGCTGTTGGACATGCTCCATTTAAAGAAATCCCAATCCCCCTAAGCTACACGCTCTAGGGACCTAAACCTTGTCACCACAATAAACAGAACATGCTGGAGGAATAGATTCCTGTCCCAGAGACTTCCCATACTCTGGAACAAACTATCTGTGTATATCAAACAAAGCTCCTCATTAGCACTCCAAGAAAAATCTTGATGACTGGATGGGAGATAGGAAATTCACCCCAGGGATCACTTCTGTGGCTCTGCTTGACAGGGGCACAGGAAAATAATTTTCTTGGGTGGCAAAAGCCAGGGTACTGTTTGGCTAGGCTTATATAGGCCCTAGGGACAATAGCCTAGTACCTATCTATGAACATAGCGGGATTTTCTAGGCAAGTGTGTTTGTGTATGACACATGGGTTCAGACCATATTCTGGGTAATAGTAGAGTTAATTACTTTGTTCACCAGGCCTTTTGCCAAATGTAGGGGTATGGCTTGCCAACCCAGTCTCTTGGCTGACTGAAATCTGTAATCCTCATGAGGTGGACATTGTGACATATAATATGGCCACCATATAGGAAAACTACAAAACTCACTCCTCAACATGTCCAGTGGTTAGACACTCCCAGCCATCTCCACAAAGGCTCTGACTGACAAACACACACACCTGCCATGTCTTGGAATAGAACTCCTACCTAACTAGTTTATCACACTACAGCATTACGCAGTTATAGCACGTGCTACGGAGATTACTGCATCCCCAAAGGTGTATTTCACAAGGAATGACATCAGCAGGTTTACCAAAGTAGGGCATTTCAAATTTCCTGCAAGTGAGTAGCCCAAAATGCATTGCTCACACAACAGACAGTGAGACACACACAACACATCCGCAACTGATATGTGTGGGTATAGAACCCATTACCAAGATCTATATCACACTACTGCATGGAGATGTTATAGGACACACCACGAGGATTACTAGAGAACCCGTTCCCCAGAGGTGTATTTGACAAGGAATGACATCAGCAGGATTACCAAAGTAGGGCATTGTAAATGTCCTGCGAGTGAGTAGGCTATAATGCATTACTCTCTACACAGACATTGAAACACACACAAAACATAAATAACTGCCATGGTTGTGGATAGAACCCTACCACAGTTCTAAATCAAACTCGAGCAGTATGCAGTTACCCGACGTGCTAAAGAGATTACTGGGTTACAGCAGTCCCAGAGGTGTATTTCTAGGTGGGTGACATCAGCATCCTTGCTAAAGTTGAGTATATGAATTGTAAGGAGTGTGCGTACTCTAAAAAGCATTGTTCCCTTCTCAGGCAGACAGAGACACACATCACACAGTTGGCAAGTCTAGGATTAGAACACCTATCAAACTAGCTTATCACACTACAGCATTACACAGTTACAGGACGCGCTACAGAGATTACTGGGTTACAGCAGTCCCAGAGGTGTATTTCTAGGTGGGTGATATCAGCATCTTTGCCAAAGTTGAGTATATGAATTGTAAGTAGTGTGCGTACTCTAAAAAGCATTGTTCCCTTCTCAGGCAGACACACACACACACACAGTTGGCAAGTCTGGGATTAGAACACCTACCAAACATCAAATTGCAGCATTACAGGGTTATAGGACGTGCTACAGAGATTACTGGGTTACAGCAGTCCCAGAGGTGTATTTCTAGGTGGGTGACATCAGCATCCTTGCCAAAGTTGAGTATATGAATTGTAAGGAGTGTGCGTACTCTAAAAAGCATTGTTCCCTTCTCAGGCAGACAGAGACACACACACACACAGTTGGCAAGTCTAGGATTAGAAGACCTACCAAACAAGCTTATCACACGACAGCATTACACAGTTACAGGATGCATTACAGAGATTACTGGGTTACAGCAGTCTCAGAGGCCTATTTCTAGGTGGGTGACAGCAGGATTGCCAAAGAAGGGCATTTCAAGTGTATTGCAAGTTGTACATGTCTTTTAACGGTGTGTACCCACTGCTGTCATGAAAACACATGTACACCCACTTACAATTGCTTAAAAGTGTCTTATTCAGTCCTAAATTACATTATCAACAACCCTTGCATGTCTTGAACCCTGAACCATGCACACCAAGGTCACTGGACTTACCACTAAGCCATATGGGTTGTATACATGTTTCATGGTTTTTATAATGCACATTCTTCTACAGGTATTCCACAGTACTGAAAACAAATGGGACAGTCACTTTGTGTACATATGTACAGAACCCTTGAATGTACTGTACTCTGTGAAACAACATAGACAAGTCTACATATCTACAACTGTTATAACTAAATACATATATGCACTTACGGGATGTGTACACACATATATATATATGCATATACACAGACACAGCTATAGCTATATATATATATATATATATATATATATATATATATATATATATATAAACATGTCTGAACACCCTTTGTGACACAGAAGGGTTCCAAAGGAATTGACGTGTACACAAAACAGAGGCAACTCTTGTATTATAACTTTTAAATCTTAATCAGTTCACCAGGGAAGGGATGGTTGTTGTGTATGTGGAGTTTGGGGTGGGGAATGATGGCCAAGGAAATATACCCAGGGGATTGTGGAGTTTGGGTGGGGGAATGATGGGTATGGAAATATACCCTGGGCCCACTTCTGTGTCACTGCTCAACAGTGGCACAGGAAAATAACATACCCAACAGTAGTCATTCTTGACTGTCTATTCCTTTCTATTCCTAACTATGTAATATTTTGTAGACACCACTCACTACAGATGACTACCATGGTGTGCAGTATGTTAAAAGACATAACACATGTGTATGCCTGGCTACAGGGTAGTCACACACACACAAACACATACACACGTGCCAGTATTGTGCTTACAAGTCTTGCCTATGTAAAGGTAACTAGTAGAGTGGTATGCAGTTGGGGTAAGTACCACAGAACCCATACAATTACACTTAATCTGATTCTGCTTCTGAGCTGGTTGACATCACAGGACTGATTACTTGCAGCGGGGAGGGGGGAAAATGGTGGTTTAGCAGATGACAAGGATAAAGGCCAGTGCAAAAGGTGGTTTCTCTTTGGAAAGCAGTAAAACCCGCTGTCATGACAGGATGCAGACACAAATACACAGACACAGCCATTTGCTGACATACACATTCAGGCATTTGCTGACACATACATTCAGGCATTTGCTGACACACATACACACACTCAGGCATTTGCTGACACACACACACACTCAGGCATTTGCTGACACACACACACAATTGCCAGTGGTGGGATCAGAACTCCTGCCTATCTACATATCACTATTATAGTACTACAAAGTTATGAGACGCACCGCAGAGATTACACATTTCAAGGCAGTCAGAATACCCTTCTAAGATTGAGGACATCAACAGGGATACTGACAGTTGAGATGTACACAGCTGTAAACCTGTGTGTTTAAAGTAGGAGTCCATTACAACCTGTATGCACACAAAAGACACATCATCTGCAGGTAAGACATATGTAGGCCTGAGAGGTATAGTTGTAGCACAAAAGCACTGAACTGAGTATGCCCATCTGTGGAATGGACAACTACTATCACTATACAGGGTTACAGTGGTCATGCTCATACACATAGAATCACAGGACTTGTTTGGATGCATTGACTCCAATTACACAAGGTGATAGTGGGCATGCTCATACACTTAGCAGCACAGGGCCGTTAGGGATGCACTCTGACTACAACTACACAAGGTTATACTGGGTATGCTCATACACTTAGAAACAAAGGGCTTGTTTGGATGCATTGACTCAAATTACACAAGGTGGCAGTGGGTACGCTCATACACTTAGTAGCACAGGGCTGTTTGGGATGCGCTCTGATTCTAATCACAGAAGGCCACAGTGTGCATGCTCATAAACTTAGATGTACAGAACACGTTGTAATGGACTCCAATTGTAAACACACAGGTTTACAGCCATGTACAACTTAACTGTCAGTATATATGCACATCATACAGGTTTACTACCAGATACCTGTATGTGGCCCGTAAATGATATATCTGCATCTGTGCTGTGTGATACACATGCATATGAAGTACTGCCATATATATTGTGAAGTATGCACAATCATACATGTGTGGAAGTGACAGACAATTGGTTAACTGGGACACACAGGTGGATGCAAAGTACAGCATGTGTCGCACACACTGCTGTCCTGAAAGGCATACATTGATATCAGGTTATGGACAGTGGCATGTGCAAGCATAATATGTGAGCCCCATTGTCTAGTGGTACTGAGGTGCAGGTGTCAAGATGACCTCTCCCGGCTGTGTTAGTAGCTGTCATTATTAGCAGGACCTCTCCACTAAGTATATCTGACATTGGTCATCTACACAACGTCTGCTGCTGTCCGTCACCTTAGATGTAGCATTTGATGCCAAGCACAATCCTGCCACTCGCAGTGATGTCACGGTACGAATGGCAACTGCTTGACCAAAACAATGAGCCAATGTCCTGCTGTAATTATGAGGTTGTCCAGTGTCTGTCATTCCGGGATGACATGACTGAAAGAAGACAAGCCTTTGTCACAGATCACATGCATCCGTGATTCAAGGGAGTGTTGATTATACCTAGGTCGCATTTACTAATATAGTGCCATTCCAAGGCAAATGTCCTAAACACAGAAGTAACACCCTGACACCTACAAGACAACTGCATTGGATGTTTATGCTAACCAGTGCTAGATGTGTGGCTGTCGCAATCTATTTGCTCAATGTAGAACCTACAATGGGGAATACTGACATCTGTGCACTGAGGAACACCTGGCTGAAGGCTCTGTAGTGCACAATAGCACTACCACCATATAACTCAGTTCCAGACATGTGGGCCATAACACTGGTATGGAACACTTCATGTGGTGGTGTTCACATATTCAAAAAGGCTACTCACAAGTAAAGACCACTACTCCTGCATAATGCATCACAGATGAGTTAGGTACAGGTGACAGTGGCAAAAGCTGCACTCTAGTTTGTATCCTCATATACACCCACCACCATGTCCTCAAAATACCAAACACATCCATAAATGTGGTATGAAATAGTATGGTACAACACCAAATAACCTTCAACTGGTGGACTGTACCTAGCCCTACATCAACTGTGCAAAGTACCCATGTACTGACACAGTTGCATAATGTGTTATGCAATGCAATAATACCACTGTTTGTAACCAGGTCAGTTGTACACATACCAGGGTCCCTCGGATGTTGTCAGCATTAACACAGTTGACTATTGCTGTACACCAGTAAACAACACCCTCATGGCTGGATATGACCTAGATGTACCTGCCCTGGATATGTACATCCCTCACTAAATGAAAATACCATAGCTGTTGTTGTCCTTTGTAGATGCAGGTGGCTACATTCATTACACACATGCACATTGAAGATAGGTCCATAGCTGCTGAATGCTAACAGTGCATAAGGCTTGAGATCTATGTTGACAGAGGTAATATTCCCTCTCTACTGGTTACCCATGACACCTATCATGGTTACCTATGACACCTATCATATCATACTACAACCCATGTGGCATGTATGTCATTAGACATGTCCACCAAATGCAATGCCTAAAAACATACCCAAATAACAGGATCATAGGACCTACACACATGGCCTGTATTGACAGACTCAGGGAAATACAGCTATGCTCTGTATGTTCCTGAGTAGTTACAGGTGATATGTCCATGACATGTACAGCCATGTGTGACCCACAGCTCCTACATATACCCATGTCAACAACTGCAAGCCATGCAAGCTGTGTGCTGTCGGGACACTAACCTTATTACCACAATAGCCAGAAAGTGCTGGGTGAAATGTTTACAAGCCATACACCTCGCACATGCTTGAATAAGTGTAATGTCTAGCTCAAACAGAGCACATTGCTGGCACTCTTCCAGTAATCATGAGGTGCGGGTGGCAAATATGATGTGTGTGTGGCAAATATGATGTGCTCACTGTTGACCATTACAGTGCCCTGGCTTCACAGTGGAACTGTCAACCAACAGTTTGTGGGCTCATGACATGGAATATTGCTGTGTGTAAGTCATGCTGATATGTGCTGTTGGCATAAATGCACACTTCGCTACTCAGTGAAGGTGGTTGTGTGTCCTACCAGTACATGAATACAACATCCATTATAATGTAATGCTCAGCTAGGTTTCACACATGGTGTGGGGAAGGTGTGGAATGTATCCTCATGACCTGCTAGTCCACTTACTGATGGAAACTGCATATTTGTAAATGTACTGATGTGTGTTTAGATTCCATGCATGTGCAGTGTCTGATGTTTGAAGGTGACTGTTGTCTTAGTATATCATGGACTTGCAACGCAGCCTCAACATTGCCAACTGTATATGGTGATATGCTCAAAGTACAGTAAGCTGTACTTTAGGTATGGACAGATGTTTGGACACAACTACTAAGTGGTGGGGCTACTTTGCAGATGAATGATTACTGAAGACAGCTCACAGGTGTGTTACAACCATTCCTACAATAACCTGTGTAACTGCTAAGCTATGGTTTTGTTAACTGACGGTGAAGACACACAACACAGAATGCAGTAAGGGTGACACTGAAGGCTAACCTCTTGACACCTATAACAGTAAAACCTCCCCTGTGCATATATTGTGCATATATCAGCACAGTTGGCAAAGGAAAAAGCCAGTACGCTTTGTAGCGCTTGTGATAGTGCTGTAACTCTGTAATACCTATCGTGAGATAGGCAGGTGTTTGATTCACAGTACTGGAATGTGTGTGTGTGTGTGTGTGTGTGTGTGTCCATATATGTCACGTGTAGTGGGGAATACATCCCAAATGTTTTTCACTCTCCTGTACACTGTTGTAGACATCTGTACAGAGTGAAGTGTAGAAAGCAAGACATAGGCAGGAGTTTGAATCTCTCACATGTCAAGTGTCTGTATGTGTGTGACATAGGTGTATATCTTTCTGAATGCCACAGTGTGTGTGTGTATGGCTGTCTGGTCCCTGGAGTGAGGCTGTATTTTACCACAGTGAAATGATAAGAACCCCTCCTCCCATCCACTCAATGCAATCGAGTATCCCTGTTGATGTCATCAATCTTAGAAGGGCATTCTAACCGCCTGTAAACATGTACGCCCTGGGGTGAGGCTTGTTGTTGCATAGCCTACTGATGAACCACCCTCCCCACATACACTCACCGCATTCTAGTATCCCTCAATCTTAGGCCATTCTGACTACCTGTACATGTGTAATCTTTGTGTTGCGTCTTGTAATTGCATAGTACTATAATGATGATTTGCACATAGACAGGGGTTCTCATTCCAACACTGGCAACTGTGTGTGTGTGTGTGTGTGTGTGTGTGTGTGTGTGTGTGTGTGTGTGTGTGTGTCACAGTGTGTGTTACTGTGTCTGTGAATCCCTGAGTGTGTGGGTGTGTTACTGTGTCTGTGAATCCCAGAGTGTGTGGGTGTGTATGTGTGTTTGCATCCTGTCATGGGAGCGGGTATTACTGCTTCCCAATGAGAAACTACTTTTTCCACTGGCCTTTAGCCTTGTCATATGCCAAACCACTCTTTTACCTCCTCCCCGCTCCAGGAAACTATACCTGTGATGTCACCCACTATGGATGTGATGCTCTGGCCACAGTAGCTTACTACATAGCTATCATGCTCTTGGATCATTAGATCAGTAAACATGTTTGAAACTTGGGAGATTATAACTGTGATGTGGAAGCTACAAAGTGCATGCAGGTATTGTCATACAGTCCTGTGAGTAAGTCTACATTTACATATGGAACACTAACCGCAAACACTGACATCCCTCGGCACATGCAATTACACCTGAAAGAGAAAGGCAGAAAGTACAGTTTTGTACCTACCATAAATGTAGATGTTTGAGTGCTAATACAGCTGCAGTCATAACAGATGGAGTTTTCCTGCCATCAGGCGGGTCCTCGGTCGGCCGAATTCCAAAGTCTAGGTCCGGCGTCAGATGTCGTCGCTTCTTCCCTGACGTCAGTACGCCAGTGGTATAAAAGAACCAGCCGACGCCATTTTCTTCAGTTTTTCTTGCCCCAGATGTCAGGTGCCCCCAGAAGGAAGGCAAAACATAAATTTATGTAATAATGCAATGCAATATGATCAAAAAACAGTAGTTGCAAGCAAATACACCATAAAAGAATACCCCAATCAGGTTGTATGAGGAGGTGTTAGCCATTAGGCCTGTCCCAAGAGGGGAAGGAGGGAGGGAAACCTGGACTGCAGCTGTATTAGCACTCGAACATCTACATTTATGGTAGGTACAAAACTGTACTATGTTCATCGTGCATACAGCTGCAGTCATAACAGATGGGTAGAATCCCAAAGCTAAAAAAGGGGTGGTAGGCACTAAGTGGAACTAGGAGGAGCCAGGATGCCCTGCAAGACTGCAGTGGCAAAGCCCGTCCTAGATTTGGAGTATAATGGTAGGTGATAGTGCTTGGAGAAAGTATGTACAGAACTCCAAGTGGCTGCTTCCAAAATATCTTTGGTAGGAACCCCCCTGAGGAAAGCTGCAGAGGTAGCTGTGGCCCTTGTGGAGTGAGATCTGATGCCTGTAGGTACAGTTTTACCATGAAAAGAGTAACAAAAGCGTATGCAGTGGGCTATCCATTTTGAGATTGTCTGTTTGGAAATAGGCTTCCCTTGAGCACCTGTAGCATAGGACACAAAGAGTTGCTCTGATTTTCTGAAAGGCTTTGTTCTGTCCAAATAATAACAGAGCTGTCTGTGAATGTCCAAGGAATGTAGTAGTCTCTCCCCTTTGTTTTGTGGATTAGGGTAAAAGGTAGGTAAGTGGATAGCCTGATTCAAGGCTACCCTGGATACTACCTTTGGCATAAAGGAAGGGTTGGTTCGTAAGCAAACTCTGTCCTGATGGAAAATGATGAAAGGCTGCACAGCCATGAGGGCTTGTAGTTCCGAAACCCTGCGTGCTGAGGTGATAGCCAGAAGGAAGGCTGTTTTCCATGACAAATATTGCAGTTCTGTTGAACTAGCTGGCTCAAAAGGAGGCAGGGTCAGTTTTTCTAGAATGAAATTGAGGTCCCAAGCAGGTACTGGTTGCTTCCTTGGGGGTTTTATATTCTTAGCCCCTCTGAGGAACTGTCTTAAGAGAGGGTGAGAGAATAAAGGAGGATCAGTGTTGTATTCTGCAGAAATGGCTGAGACATGGATTTTAATGGAGGAGAATGAAAGTCCACTGCTTAGCATCTCAGCTAGGTACTGTAATATCGGAGGTAAATTCAGTATTCCAGAATTCTGACCCCTTTTCCGATTCCAAGCACAAAACCATTTCCATTTTGCGGAGTAGGCTTTTCTAGTAGAAGGCCTTCTGGCCTCCAAAATGACATCCTGCACCACCTTGGAGAGTAGGGTCTGTTGTGAATTTAAGGAATCCTCCATGCGGCTAGATTGAGTGTTTTCAGCTGACTGTGAAGAGTTTTGAAGTTGTGCTGAGTCAGTAGAAGAGGCATTAGAGACAGGATCCATGGTGGGAATGCGTCAGGCTCCTCAGGAGTGGGCACCAGTGTTGTCTTGGCCAGTCTGGAGCAATGAGAATCATCTTTGATCTGCCTGCTCTGGCTTTTAATAGAACTGTGGGCAGCAGAGGAAGAGGTGGAAAGGCATAAACTATCATTGTTGTCCAACTGAAAGAGAGTGCGTCCACTTTCCAGGCCTGTGGATGAAAGGTCCTTGAGTAGAATTTTGTCAATTGGTAATTTCTTTGGGTGGCAAAGAGATCTATGTCTGGCCTTCCCCATACTTGAATTATCTTTGTAAAAACTTGAGGATGCAACTTCCATTCGTGTGGATCTGTCATATTTCTGCTTAGGTTGTCTGCCAGCGTGTATTTCTTGCCTGGCAGGAACTGTGCTTGAAGTTGGATTTGTAATTCCAGAGCCATGTTCCAAAGAGACATGGCTAGCCTGCATAGGGGATATGAATGGGTTCCTCCCTGTTTGTTTATGTACCACATCACTGTGGTGTTGTCTGTCCTTATCAATAGCTGGCCTGGATGCAGTAGGTCTTTGAAAGCCATAATAGCATTTATTACTGCTAGCATTTCCTTTTGATTGATGTGTAGGTGCTTTTCTTTTTGGGACCATTTGCCCTGAATGCACCGATCTGTCATGTGCCTCCCCCAGGCGTAGTCCGAGGCGTCTGTTGTGATGACTTGATTTGCTTGAGGCTTGCAGAATGGGAGACCTATGTTTCTTTGGCATGCTTGAGCCCACCACAGAAATTCCTTTTGAAGGCATGGAATCAGTGGTATAATTGTTTCCAAACTGTGGCTGTGTTGAGACCATAAGTTTTTTTAGGTACCATTGAAGTTTCCTCATATGCAGCTTTGCACATGGGATTAGCAGGATGCAAGATGCCATGAATCCCAGAGCCTGCAGGATTTTCCTTGCAGTCAGCCTGGTAAAGGTTGCCAGTTTTCTGAAGTATTGAGTTAGTTGCCCTTGTTTCTCTGGCGTGAGGTAGGCCATCTGGGTGTTTGTATTCAAGCTGGCACCCAGGAAAATTATTGTTTGAGAGGGTATTAGTCTTGATTTCTTTTTGTTGACTGTGTATCCCAGAGAATTCAACAACATTATTACAAGCGCCAAGTGTTTCAGAAGTATGTGTTTGCTGTCCGCTTGGATCAGGCAGTCATCCAAATATGGGTATATTTGTATCCCTTGAAGTCTGCAGAAGGCAATTACTGATGCCAGGTATTTCGTGAACACTCTGGGCACAGTAGATAAGCCAAAGGGCAATGCAGAGAATTGATAATGGGTTGAACCTGCAAGAAATCTGAGGTATCTTCTGCAATCTTGTCTGATTGGGACATGCAGGTATGCCTCCTTGAGGTCCAATGTTACCAGCCAAGACTCCTTGCCCAGCATGGGAAGAAGCTGCTGTAATGTGAGCATCTTGAATTTTGGTACGAGTAAATATGTGTTTAGGATGGATAGGTCCAAAATAGGTCTCCAATCTTTGCCCTTCCTTGGTACCAGGAATAGTCTGGAATAAAAACCTTTACCCTGTTCTTGTGCAGGTACCTCTTGAACAGCTTTCATGTCCATGAGATCTGAAATTTGTTTTTGTGCCTCTGCCCTTTGATTGTGTGGCAGGTTTGGCATGCCTCTCATTTTTGGAAGGGTGTGAAAGTGGAATCTGTAGCCTCTGTCTATAATGTCCAGGATCCGTTTGTCTTTTGTGACAATATGCCAATTTTTCGAAAATAATGCCAGTTTTCCACCTAAAGGTGCTGCCATTTGAGCCTTGCATGACATGCAAAGGGGAAAGTCATTGGTTCTGCTTTCTGAATGGCTGTGAAGTATCCTCACCACCTCTTGGTGTAGGTGCTTGCCATTGTCTGCCTCTAAATGATCCTTGAGATTGCCCTCTACCCCTCGGGTCCCTGTATCTACCTCTTTGAGGTCTGTCCGTGGCTGGAAAGGACCAATTTTTTGAAAGCCAATTTCTACTGAAATGTGGAGGTTGTACCTGTAGGAAATCTTTCACTGTTTGCATTGATTTTGCCTTTTCCTCCATTTTCTTTAATACCAACAATACATCTTTTTGAAGAGGTGCATCTAGTAATTTAGCTTTGACATGATCTGGTAAGGTTTGCTCTTTGAGCCAAGCATGTCTACGTATGATTGATCCTGTAACAGCAGCTCTACATGAGGCCTCTAAAGCATCAAAACCACATTGCAAGGTATGTTTACCAACTTGCTCTGCACTATGCAACAAATCCTGCAACTCCTTCAAGTCTGGTTTTTCAGGTTGTGACATTTTGCTTTTCAACTGAGATAACAAAAACTGTTGATACTTTAACATATGGAACTGACAGTTTAATGCCCTCATGGTTAAAGTGGCCGAGGTGTATACCTTTTCCCCCCACCTTTCTAAAGCTCTGGAATCTCTCTGTGAAGGTAATGGATTTTTGGCAGTGGAGGCCTTAATTCCCTTGGGACCCTGTGAAATAGTTTCTGGGTCAGCCGCATGGCTTTTGTATAGGAATTGGTATGAATCAGGAACCCGGTAATACCTGTCAGGCTTGACTGGAGCTGGAGGTAAAGAATCTGGGTTAAGGCTGGCCTCTGAATACACATCATCTAGTATGTCTAAGACAGAAGGGATAGCCAGAGGCCTGTCCTGAGGGAGCAAGAGGAAATCCCTGAGCCTTTTCTTGGAGTCTGAGTAATCTTGGCCTTCCCAGTGGAAGTGTTCCCTCAAGGTATGCAAGTTTTCCCCAAAAGAGTAGTCCTCAGGGGGGGAGAGAGAGGGAATGGACTTCTCTGAATCAGAATCTTCAAAAGGGGAGTATGAATGTTCCTGGTCTTCAGAATGTTCTGAAGTAATGGAGGCCTGGTCCGACGAAGGGTATTCTTCCTCCACTCTGGGCCTTTTGTCCGAGGGGGGTTGAGAACCCCTGATAAGAGTAATCAAATCCTCAGCCATTTTGAGCATCTGCTTTTTAGGCATGGGGCCTTGAGAGGGGCCCTGTGGAGCTTGTCTTTTAGTATGCATGGCTGCTTTAGATTTAGTGAAAGCCTTAATGGAAAAAGAAGAAGAAGAAGAAGAAGAAGAAGGCCTGAAGACACCTTGAGAGGTGACAGGCCTGTCTAAACTCTGAGTTTCCCCGCCAAGAGTGGCTTCAGTATCTGTAGTCGGGGTGTGGGCTGAAGAGCCTGCAACCTCGGGCACAGAAGACACCGCTAATGAAGTGTCATCGGTAGTCAGGGGCTGCGAGGCCGCTGAGAACCGGAGCACCTGTAGTCGGCTTTAGCGTGGTGTCGGTAGAAGTCACGGACCTTGTATGTCGGTCCTTATCTTTGCGTCTTTTACTCAAAACTGGAGTCGGAGTATCCGACGACATAATGAAATTAAACTTTTTGCCAAAATAGTGTTGGGCGAACTCCGCCCGACGCTTAATAGTGCGTCTGTAGAATGTAGCACAAAAACAACAGGCTGAGACGTCGTGGTCTGGGCCTAAGCAAGGAATGCAGAGGGAATGGAAATCCTTATGCGGTATTTGCTTCCCACATGAAATGCAATTATTAACTATGTCTGACATCGGTCTGAGGCAAGAAAAGTTTCCCCAACGGGGTACTTAGCTTTCAAGAAGACTTCGGTTGAAAAATATTCATAATCTCAGGAGCTGGCCGACAGGCACCTGCGAACTGCTTCTGCTTCGGGCACCGCGCGGCAAGAAACACTGGAGAAAATGGCGTCGGCTGGTTCTTTTATACCCCTGGCGCACTGACGTCAGGGAAGAAGCGACGACATCCGACGCCGGACCTAGACTTTGGAATTCGGCCGACCGAGGACCCGCCTGATGGCAGGAAAACCCCATCTGTTATGACTGCAGCTGTATGCACGATGATCATCATCAAGATCAAAATGCAGTTACTGTTGTTCCACATGATAGATACTGTCAAAAGTACAAAATGCATTCTAAAACTGTAGTACATGGTATGTCTGCTGCCTGTCAACACTACTCAACAATGGTAAGCTACAATTGTCTTCCTAGTATTTTCACCCTGTGCATCAGACCATATGAGCATGTCCCTGCACCGATGGTGTGGATGACAGGGATGTGAAACAGGCATCATCATATGCACAGGGTGATAATGTTTGCCAGAGGCCTAGGCTGCACCATTGGATGACATCATGTGTGTGGGTTAGGGCCTTACATCTCACTGGGCATGTGTGGATGTTATGCATGTGTGTGTTGAGGTGCCTTACATTTGTTACTGGTGTGTCTGTGTATGTATACACACAGGTCTGGCCTACACAGAGGTATTACTGACAGCTGCAGACTGTACAGGGCAGGATTTATAGTTCACAGCGTCCGGCCACGGCCACATGACCAACACCTGCCAGGGGTTGCATGGGCACTACCAGGCAGAGGTCCAGATTGGGTACTGTCTGATGACATGTCCACTGGAACCGTGTCCCTGTTGGGACTGTCCAGGACCATATGCACATGGCCTGCTGTGTCCTGGTGTGGACAGCACAGCACAAGCTGCACTGCTGCTGCTACCACCACTATGGGAGCGGGCATGTGATGTAGCATGTTCACGTAGACCTTCAACAGGTGATGTAGCTGGCCTACGTCCACATGCCTGATGCCTCGCTCCCACCAGATGTTCCAGCACAGACATTTCACGCTCTAGGATTGACATGCCATGGTCAAGGACTGCTACCATGTCACCCAATCGTCTATCCAAAACATCTGCAAGATGATGTTGAGCATTTGCAATTACCTGGATGTTGTCAGTTAAAGAACGGACAGCAGTCCTCTGAAGCCTCAGACCTTTTCTGTTGTGCCGTTCAGCACGTGCCTGTGACTCCATTACAGCCTGAAGGATGCGTCTGGTGACACCAGCTGATGTGCTATGTCTTGCAGGGGCATGTTGGCCAGAAGTCCTCCTACGAGCAGCCCTGGGCACATGCCTGTGTGGGACATCACCAGTTTGTTGGTTGGGATCATGGTGTGCAGGCACACCTTCCATAGTCAATACACATTCCTGTTCCATGCTACCACCCGCCAACTGTCCTTCCTCTATGGCCACTGATGATGGGGTATGTGTAGGCATGAGAACTGTGTGCGGGGATGAGGGGGATACAGGTGGAATGGCAACCAATGGCACAGATTCAGCCCCTAACAACCCTGCCTGTGCCTCAATCGTACTTTCATCATCACTGCTAGAGTCTGTGGGGACACTAACATCAGGTGGACCGCAGGAGGGCAACGCACCTACATCAACACCTGTGAGGGGCAGACAAGAACTGTACATTACAAGTCATACAGCACAGTACAGACACACACACAGACAGACACATGATATGGCACCCAACGGCATGCAACATGCATGTGATACAGCAGAAGGCATTCAGCTTAGACAATTATAGTGGTAGTTATCATACATCCCTGTGTTGCACACAACAGCATGCATGTGTTACAGCAGAAGGTATGCACCTTACACAATTACAGTAGCAGTTAGCATACATCCCTGTGTTGAACTATTTGTGTTAGTAGGTCATGCCCCAAACCTGCAACACAATGCATGCACTATGCACCATTGCACCGGACTGCCATGTGTTGTGCAACATACCCCACATTTTAACAGACCATCGCTGACCTGTATACATCTGCCACTGATGATTTGTGTTGGCCACTGTTCCTATGTGTGACGAGGACATGAGCAGAAGGGTAGTTTGAGTGAATACTATGATTGCCTGAGCCCTAGTTTGCATATCTCTCTCACAGAAGTGCACGTCTGTTCAACATTATTCTGCTTACTCCCGAGATGAGTCTACAGACAAGGTGCATGTGGCTGTACACACATTTGACATGGCTGTCCCTACTTTGCAATGGTGTCACAGACCAGCACAAGTTAACAGTACACCAACCTGATGTGTGGCATATGACCTTGCCAATCACATGTAGTATGACATGTCTTCTGCTGACGTGTTGAATGACATGCATACATGTTTAACACAATGGTGTCCTTTCAGATATACAGTGAGGTAATGGTGTCCCAATGCAGGGACGTGCTATACTAACATGGACCTTCAGCTGATGCAATGTTGTCAGTCCGCCCTACAGATATACAGTGACATACTGCAAATTGAGCTGATGTGCATAGGCATTGCAGGGCATCATGTGGCTTCACTATTGCTATACAGTGTGAGTTATAGACACATTTCATAGCCACGACTGTGTTCAGATACAATACATATCTAATGTGGAATATAACCCACATCACTGAGGTGTATACATACTAAACCCTCATGTTGAATGTGTGACACAGGTCACTGAAGGGTATACAGATGACACCCCTGCATATCTGCAACCATATTGCTGATGCCTGGCAGCTATGCCCAGACATGGCTAACCTAGCAGTACTTCATGTCCCACATGCCATCTGTGTACCTCACACACGAGGAGCATGCATGACAGTGATGTCTGACACCAACAAGGTGCATTGCACTATATCTGTGGCCTGATGTGGTTGTATGTGTATGTTGTGCAACACATGTATGTATTTGGATACTGTATAGGTGAGTGCTTTCATGTCGTGACACACTCAAGATGTTCAAGACATGTTATGTGTTGATTTGATGTCATGCCTACACAAGCTGTGCACAGGCCTGTATGATGTTTAGTGTGTCACATCTGCAATATCACCATTACACAAAGGCCACAGTTGTATTGTGTCGAGCCAATGTACAACAGGGTGTACACACATGTACATCCCTTCTACTGTGTGTGTTGCTTCATGTCTTTGGCCATCCTCCATGCCCATGTGTAAACATGTTTTGTCCAATGGTTGTGATGGGCATCTATTCCACATGTCAGTGTTGTCCCATATGACATACACCCGTAGATGGCATATGCTCCACTGAGGACAGGGTTATCCAGACAAAGGGTGGTATGCTTGGGATGAGAGATATCATGTTTTGTAGGATAGTTAACCAGTGTTGCAGTCAGCTCACAAAATGTCATGGACATGTCAGACAGCACATGACATTGTGCGACAGTCATACCACCATACATAATGTGTCCATGTGTTAAATGGCCACATGGCAGATAGCATGCAATTAATATGATCTGTGCATTATCAAGCCTGATAAATAATAACAATCTCACCTGCAACAGGCTGCTGTCGCTGCAAAATGCCAGAGGTACCTAAATAGGAGTGTCACAGTAGTAAGATCAGTATCCACACCTGTGATATAGCTACGGGGTGTAATGTGCATGTTAGCACATAAGCCAGTACAATAGACTATACTATGGAGTATGCATATCTGTGCATAGAGTAGCAAACTATAGTATGTGGCATGTGTGCATACATGCCTTGCATATATTACGTTAACTGTTAAACAGTAACACATGTAACTATATGAAATATAGTTGTGTTCTATGTTCAGTAGTGACTTGCCAGGCAACCCCCGGCTCAGTGGTTGTGAGACACCCACCTCCACAATTCCAGCTACAGCTTGTGGATGGAGTTCTGCAGGTGTCCCCAGGTTGGCCAGCATCTTCTCGGTACGTGTGAGTGGGGGCTGGGTGAGTGGCTCCCCACCTGTTGCAGCTTGTTCCCTGGTGATTGCATTTGCATGCTATTTCACCCGTCTAATGAGGTCGGTGCAGTGTTGGCGAATTTGCCGATAGGTGTGATTGTGGCTGCCAACATCATTTACCCTCCTGCAAAGTTTCTCCCATTGGGCACCCCCCCTGCTGTGCATCCTGTGGCACATGGCTGAAGAGTGGTTCATGGCAGTCAAGGAGGTATGGAATGAGGACCGCATCCTCCAAGTGGGTGTATGGTGGGAGCCGGGCACGCTGCATACCTGGAAGACATAATGATGGAGACAGGTCACAGTAACTCACAGAGAAGTACAGAAGTACAGCTGCACATACATGTGTGTCACATTTATTATGATTACAAATATGTCTTTGCAAATCTGCAGACACTAACACCACTGACATGTTTAACTCACACACATTTGACACTTACTGTGATTTGATGTTATCACCATATGTGTGTGTGTCAAGTGATGACATTGCTCATACTCCATGTGGAGGTTTTCTTGATGTGGGCATGTCTGTTTGCCTGTACTGGTGTCTTTACCTATCAGCACATGCCTGGATGTGTTCAAATTAATGCAAGAGACCTTAATGCTGTGTATATGCCACATATATAGTCATACACAGCCTTAAGGGACATGACCTGTGACCCTGCAGAAGTGCTCTCAGAAAGTTTTACATGCGTTTTGCCATATACATCTACATGGCACCGTACAGCAGTATAGCATCCTGCCATGTATTACATGTGTTGCACATGTGAAACACATGGGACAATGGCTAGCTTGGTGGTATTTGCAGGGTTGGATATCAACTATAGCATGTATGGTCATAGTGAACAAGTAGGCTATATGCCCTGGGCCATTTATGAGCCTAGGCTGAAAGGTTACCTAGCTGTAGCCAACAGACAGGTAGCTTTCAGTGGCCAGTTCAAGCAGTGCCACAGAACTGATCCACAGGGTTACTGATATATTTGCCATGCGGTCATCACATCATGTCACGGAGAGGGGCAATGTGCAGCTTTGCTGGACAGGGATGCATAGTATGACAGGAGTATGTAAAGTGTATGGGACAGGGATCTGTCAAGCATGTTATGATCCTTGTACTAGACAGGTGGATGTCCTTGAAGTATGTGTTTATTTGAAATCAGGATGTGTGAGTGTAGCATGTCCAACATCTCTGGGTTGGACATGGCTTTATTCAGGGTAGGGATCATGCTACATTGTGGAGCTAGGGTTTGGGAAGGCCGGTGTAGGCCATCTGAACATGGCCAATAACCCAAGGAAATATGTGATCTATTATGGGTCACTTGAGTGTTGAGTATGGCTGAACAGTGATCTCTATATTCATGGATGGCACCCTGTCATGATTAGGGATGTCACTTACGACTACCTGACTGGTGTGGTGAAGTGACTATCAAAGGAAAGACTACTGTCCAGCTACGTCCCATACACACACAGTTTCCATTATGTTGACCGCTGCCTAGGTGGTAGTTCATGGGTACAGGGCTTTTAACATAGGGGATAAACTATTAGGTACCTTCCCATGTGGCCATTGTAGTTCCTGTTCCCAGGTTTATACACTTAAGGAATTCACCAGTGCGAACACTGATCGTGTGTATCAGATTAGAGTTTTTGCCAATTGTAGTACAACATGGATTATATATTTAGCCAATCATTTTATGTGGGACAAACATCAAGATTTCTCAGAACACGCATGACAGAACATAAAAGTGACATTAGGAACAAGAGGGATACTAATGCCCTGTATAGACACACCATTAAACATTCTAATGCACAATTTAAGTTCATGGTTATAGACAAAATTGTGGGGGATCGCAGCTATCAACAGGGTTGGCATTCCATTTTGAATAAAAAGGAACAATATTGGATTACCAACCTTGGGGCATTATTTCCGCTAGGCCTGAATGATCATCTATAAATTGTTTCTGGTTTGGTTTTTGATCTATGTACTCTCCATATCAGGACATTATTCAGGTTGAGAGAACATGATATTTTTGTAGACTTTAATATATATTTTTTGTAGACTTAAATGTAATTGTTTATATAAAAATATATATAAATATATATATTTTTTATAATTTATGTTTTTTACAACTTATGACTTTGTTGTCTTTTGGGTTGTGGTGATTAAGTTTACATAGGTGGTATACTACTATTGGCCAATACTGACCTTTGACTAACATAATTCTTATTTATTAATTTTGCTAGTGCTACCTACAATTACCGTGTTTATTCCGTCTGGTTTTTTGAAGTTTTTTTTGAAGTTATTATTAGCCCAACATGATCGGATCAGCCTCCTAAAATACTGTTTAATATGTTTTGTGAACATATCACAGTAATACTATATTAATTTCATTTTTTATGGTAGGCTATCTTTGTACCATTGACTATATATTATCAATTAAGTTTTGTTAACCATTCATTATTTGGATTTTAATTTTATACATGTGATTTATATGATTATACTATTATAGTATTAATTTATGAAGTGTCTCTATTTTGCTTTTGGTATCCTCATATGTATTTGAACATTCCGGCCATCGGGTTGGGCTATACCATTATCTCTTAGTTAAGGAGGGACTACTATAAATATAGCAAGTACCTGTGCTACAATTAATTTCTTTTTTGCTTAACCATTGATAAAGGCTGTGAGGCCGAAACCAGTCTGGTTATTTTGTTTGGAACATGTTTTATAACCAATAAAGGATTTGGAACCTTTAGTGCTAACCATCGTATTTTGCTGGTCGTTGTGGTTGTATGCAGTTGGTTTTGACCGTGCACGCCATCCTTGCGAGGCATTTCAGTCGCATCTATGTGTCTAATCATGGCAGACAGGCAGCTGACAGTATGTTTGCCCTTGTACAGCTTGGTGTGTAACATAGTGCTAGAGTTTGCATTCACGAATGAGTACTGTTGGGCATGTTTCTGGCCACGTGTTCTGAGGGGTGGCACAATTTGGCAAACTCTGTCATACAGTTTTGTGTATTATGTTGTCTGTCTATTCCAGCTTGGGAGATCTCTTGTTTGGCCAGATACTTAGAAGCGTCTGTGAATGTGTGTGATTTCTGGTGGTATGTGTGGGTGTTCTTAGTGTGTTCTGGTAAAGGTATGTGTTGGTTGTGATGATGAGATGCATGTGTTAACCTACACCTCATGACTGTCCAGTCCAGTCATGGCTGTAGACTGAACTGCCTTCCAGCTTACCCCTGTAACTGCATCTCAGACAATGTGTGGAATGTGGCGTTAGGTGGGTTTGGCAGTGTACATGGCATAGAGATTACATTCCCCCAGGAGGGCCATAAACACAAAGCTGACATTCGTAAACACCAGTAGCTGACTAGTGGACATGCCTGTATGAGCATTCCGTACTACAAGTACCAAGCACTGCATTTAGTTTACTTATTGCTTATGAAGATGTTTTAGACAGTGATGCTCACACGTAAATATTTGTGTTATGGACGTGACAACACTGGCTATTACAGAAACATAGTAGCTACCTTTAGCAGCAATCCTCATCTAAGGAGCACATCACATCCTGATAGTTGATTACAGATGATGCAAGTGTCAACAGGTCTGTATCCTTTTCTGGGTATAGAACCATGAGCTCTGTTGGGCACGGACACCCACTCCCCAACCCAGAGTCAAGTATCAATAGAATCTACTACCACTATCAACATGATCAGTATATAATCAGATAGTGTAAGCCATTACCTATGAAGCAGCTATTACACACGGGCAGCAGTCTCCTACATCTTACACTCCTACTGCAGATGTTACACTGGAGTTAAAGATGATATGCAACTTGTTTCATTACCAGTACCGTGCACAACCTTACATACAGTATTTGCAAGCGGCTGTTAGGATGGCAATGAGAGGTTAGGCTACACAAACCTGAATGTTCAACCAGTGTGTCTCTACTCTCAATATCACCTCTATGTAGGTGTGCACATAGCTATTTGGCCCAGCCTTGTAACAAGGGTTACTACACATTTGCTTAACATGTACACATGCACAGCTGTTTTTGCTTGCAAACGATACTAGAGAGGTGGATATTGCATGTCTTATGTGCATGGATAGTTACCCAACTCTTCCAATTTTCTTTACTATCATGCTGCTAAACTGTCAGATGAATACAGGTCATATGTATCCTGTTATTGAGTATTGTAATCGCCAACAGACATAACTAATGTTTGCATAACATAACAGAAACGCTATGTAAAATGGAATACAGATCTGCCTAAAATACTGTACATTACACAGTTATTGGCACAATATCCCACAATGCAAATCATATTTGCACAGTAAGCCCACCTTTGACATGTTCATCTCACTAATACACCCATACATATGTTTACTGTTACAATATATCAACATATACTATCCCCTGTTATAGCACATACTTGTTGGACCAACCCGGACACTGACAGTGGCTGGAAAATAATTGGCGAATTCCAAGCCCATATACATCATCGCTTATGGTGTATGAGGAGTTTGCCTTGTGACCTACAGCAGTACACACATAGAATACTACAAGCATTACTACTGCTCAACAATGCATCACTACAAGATAGCTATTTCCACTATATGCATTGATTACACTGTAATTATTACACAACAGGTACTACATACACAGACATACTAAATGTTATACATACCTTCTTGGTAACTGGAGGTGTTATTGACTGGCATTTTAATCTTTTTCGGTTTGTGTTTTAATCTTCTGTTGGGTATTTTGTACTGTTCTGCAGGTATATACAGATGGTTTGAATGTGTGACAAGGCATCCTTTTATAGTTAGAGATCAGTAACGTGCTATCCTGATCACTGATTGCTGTTCCGAAGTAGTTAATTACATGCACATTGGCTGTGCAGCTACTCAGTTAGCCAATACCATGGCAACAGTGGAGTATAATTGAGTACTCCACTTGGGTGTTGTCCCTTTGCCTTACTTGTGAGGAAGACAGCCTGGAAGTGTTGTCTGAAATCTATTGCAACAGCTGTATGGAGACAAACACAAATACATTGTGTGTAATACCTAGAAGATTTGGTCTGCATGTGAGCACTGCTGTTATATTTCTGAACATTGCTACTTGTGCAGGGTTTGTCTGTACCTAATACTTCTGCATATTTTTCAGTCTGGCTGGGATGTTTGACCAGCTCAAGGCTGTATGGCTATGCATATAATGTTAGGGGGTTTACAGTGTGCTCACCAGACATATTTAGTTTGGTGTAAATGTGTATCATACTGTGCTGATAATCAGTAATTGGTAACACTTTCTGGTGTAATTACTTTTCAACCCTCTGAAACAGGATTAGCTCAAACAAACCCTGTAACATCAGCAGCTGTTCCATTGCACAACAGCAACTACTTCACATAGGGCCATGTTAGTGTGTCTCTGTCCAGGTATGTCAAGGTTTCAGCAGATGTCGTACAGTGGGTGAATAATTGGTTATGGTATGACAGTATGTACTGTTGTAATTAGTTTAGGTGTGGGGGAGATGTTGGTGGGTGTACATAGCAGATGCAAGTGTGTAGGAACTGCTTTTATACATATTCTATATGTGTGTGGGTGTTCTTTCCCTATGTGAACACCTATCCCTTAGTGGACTAATACTATAGTAATTGCCGGCTGATTCATTAAGGCACTGTTAAATGCTTCATGTATAGTATGCAGGTAATGTTAGTCCTTGAATCCTTTTGGCAATACATCAGAATGTAATAAAGTATTGCTAAATGAAAGACATCTGTGTATTTCTGTCATGGATATTTGCAGTCATTGTAGTTGTGTTGGTGACTAACCCTATTTGGCTCATGTCCATAGAACATATTTGTAATAGTGTATTGGCATATACTCTTCATATGTTATGTTCATATTGTTTGGGGGTGGCAGAATGTGTGATTGCTATGCTCCATGTTATACTCAGATCTGAACACTTCAGATGCTATATACACACATGTATGTGTGTGTGTGTGTGTATATATGTATATATATATATATATATATATATATATATATATATATATATATATATATATATATATATGATTGCATATGCTTATATGTACCTCCATAGATGTGTAGAGGTTTTTAACCTATCCATATATCTAAATATATGTATATCTCTATATATCAACATGCATCTATGTATCTCTCTCTATCTCTCTCTCTATAGATATATATATATATATATATATATATATATATATATATATATATATATATATATATATATATATATATATTTCTCCCTTTTGTGTTTTAACCTGTCTGAATACACAACTGGCATAGGTACATCTCAGGTAGCTTACTGGTAGGTTACTCTGAGGATGGTGTATATGTTTGCGGGTTCTAATCCTGGAAGTGGTTATTATTTTACCTCTCAGAGCAAGCACTGGTAGAGTAAGTGTGATTAATGCACATTTAAGCAGTTGTAAGCAAGTTTGCCCGTGGTCTGCTTGACGGTAAGCAAAGGTTACACCTGTGAAGCGCTTATCCGTTTAACCGTGTTTAAGCGCCACTTACCATCGCTCAAACCCGCGCAAAACCACTTACAACTGCTTAAAACTTTAATCAACCTGCATCCAACAGACCTTATTCTGGCCCTCAAAATAAATTAACAGCCCTTGCAGGTCTTGAACCCGAGACCATGAACACCACAGTCACTGACTTTACCACTAAGGCGTCTGAGATATCTACAAATGTTATGGTATTTAGAATATACATTTTACTACGGGCATTCCTCACTACTGAAAACAAATGTGACAGTCAGTTGGTGTACATATGTATAGTACTTGTTAATGTTCATATGTTTGTGGAATTAAGTGTTGCAATGTGCCCTGACAGGGTGTATTATAGATGAGAATGGTTCTTGTTTTGTGTCCTTTTTTTATTGTCCCCATACTCCATGTATACCCCTCCAGTTCACTTATTGAACATCCAACCCAGGCTCTCCTTAATGCATAATTTCATTACCCATCATTCCTCCCCCACCCCAGTCTCCACATACATAACAACCATCCCTTCTATGGTGAATTAAGTTAATATTAATAGTTATAATACCAGAGCTACATGTGTTTTGTGTATACTTCAATTCCTTTGGATTGCTTATGTGTCATCAAGTGTGTTCATAGATGTTTATAGATATGGCTATAGATGTAACTATATGTATATACATATATATATATATATATATATATATATATATATATATACACACACACACACACACATATATATATATATATATATATATATATATATATATATATAGCAGACATCACTGACATGCATATATATATATATATATATATATATATATATATATATATATATATATATATATATATCTTTAGTATTAATTTTTAACTGTTATACATATGTAGACTTGTGTATGTTGATTTACAAACTACAGTACATTACAATGTACTGTACATATGTACACAAAGTGACTGTACCATTTGTGGTCAGTACTGTGGAATGCCTATAGTAAAAGGTGTAGTCTGAAGACCATGAAACATGTATACAGCTCAGATGGCTTAGTGGTAAGTCCCATGACTATGATATGCATGGTCCAGGGTTCAGGACCCGCAATGCTTTAAAAATGTTTTTTACTCCAGAATAAGGCTCATTTAAGCAGTTGTAAGCATGTTTAAAAGGGTTTGTGTGACATTAAAGCAGCAGTTAAACACGGTTAAACAACATTTAAAAACGTATAACCTGTGTGCACAAACACGGACACATCTACTAACTACTCAGGATATATACATTTCAGTGAAGTAACATCTCACTATGTGCTTACATAACATTAATCTCTGTTGACTTTACTCTCTGGCACACATGGGTTTATATGGGTGTTTCAAATGTTTATTATACTGAAGAATTCTACCTAAATATGCAAGCTGTGGCTAAGGTATACTTTTTAACATGAAAAACATCTCTGACTTTATTGGGATTTGAACCACGAATGCACAGATACTATGCGAATGCTGTAACCATTACACTATTGACATTAACGTTGCTTCTGCCTATTTTCTATTCAGATGATTTCTATGTGTAAGCTAGGCTAAGCAAAGGGAGGAGGCGCCCAAACCCACTGAGCTTCACTTACTCTTGAAATCAAAACATAACAAATGAAATGAGAGACTATAAATTAAATTCCTAACTACATTAGGCACAGCCCCTCACTGACACACTTCAAGAGAAACCTTGATGTGTGAATGAGTAACAGAATATACACCCCTGGGATCATGAGTCCCAGAACCATATAGTCAGGGGGAGGGGGAACCCCTCCAGTTTTATAGCTGCAAGACCTGTTGGGGAAATTGAATGGTGTTTATTTTTTCAGGTTAACATGCCCTTTTTAGATCACTAAGTGCCCCTATCTCATTCCGCCACCCCAGTCAACAGCTTCTGGCAACTCTGCCTGGAATCACTTCATTGGCTATGCTTGACAGAGGCTCAGTTACTTCATCAGTGGTGCAGAGAAAGCCAACACACTGTAGCTATGCTTCTAAATGCCCTTGGGCAGATAGCCTACTACCTATTTGTGAACCTCTAAAGTGCAGGCCATCACAGAAATAATATGTGAATAAACAGAGCTTTCAGATCACAATATACAGTGAAAAGTCACCATGTAGTCAGAAAACAGTTAAGTACAGCAAGAACATGCAGAACACTGATACATAATCACTCCAAAAGCCTATCTTGGAAGCTAGAAGACTTGTATCAGTTTAAGGCTTTCTATTTCTTACCAGTAGGTTACCTACAGGAAAAATGAGAAACAAGCACAGATGGGAAACATGCATGCAACAATAGTAGAAAGAAAAACTTCGGACTCAGCACGACTGTAAGATGAAATTGGAGAATTTATTAGGTAAGCGCTTTCGCGTACCTTTCAGTACGCTTCCTCAGACCATAAAAATGCATGCAACAATATGATACCGGCTTGCATGTGTCAGCCTTAGGCTTTCGAATACTGGCCAAGGCTATTGGTGCCCCATGGTGCCTTTTTTAGGCAAGTCTCACAGGTGAATCCCACCACTGTAGACAGCACAACAGCAAAATCAATGAGGGTTATGCAACTCAATGCCAGGAGTTGTAACTCACTCACAGCACTCCTCAGTATGGACGTCAACATTTGTGCAGTAACTGAAACCTGTTTTAAGGCTCCTGAGAGCACACCAGCACTACCAGACTACAACCCATACCACACATTTCGGCCACAGAACATGGACTGACACAGACAAGGAGGGGGGGATCTATCCATATTCATCAGGGATACCTACAGCTCCAGGTTAATGGGGCAGTATGACACCTCTGAGATCATCCATGTGCAACTAACATCAGCCACAACTGCAATGCAATGTTTCCTGCTACAGATCACCCTCCATGACCCATGACCACCACTCCACCTATCTGGAGACAGTGGAAAATATGACAGTCCTACTGAATACCCTGGTACTGGTCAATTTCAACTACCCTACCATTAACTGGGAAACTTACTCGAATACTTACTTCCAGGCCCAGCGCTTCCTGGAATTTATTACTTCAAATGCCCTGTATCAGATGGTAAACTCCCTAACCAGAAGTGAACACATACTAGAAGTGGTAATCACCAACATGGGCGACAGGTGCACCACAGCAGAGGTAAACCGGTCACTGGTTAGATCTGACCATGAACTACTCAGTGATGATTTCCACACCGAACCATCTCCCCCACCCAAGGTAACCACAGTGAAAACCTTTCCTACAGCTAACTTCACACTACTAAAGACAGAGGTGGGAGGTTTCACAGCCCCCACGGTAAGGGAAAACACTGCTCAACATACAGAAAGATTTACAAATGCACTCTATAAGCACCTACAAGGATGTTTGGATCGTGCTATCACTGGTAAATCAAGACTCGCTCCACCAACACAAGGACACCGGTCTGGTGGACCCCTGCAATAAACAGGCTATACAACAGAAGTAGGACAGTAGTTCAGAAAAACAGCAAATCCCAAGAAGGGCAGATATCCATGACCAGTATTAGTAAGAAACTTAGGTCCCTCATGAAATCATCCAAAGCTAACTTCAACAGGAAAATAGCAAGGATTCGAAAGATAACCAGAAAGCCGCCTTTGGCTATGTCAAGGATCTAAGTGGTAACACACACATTTGCACTGTGCTGGTGCAGTATAGCACAAAATATACTGAACTTACTAATATCGCCAACATCCTTGCAGATACATTCAGTGCAAACTTCACCCCCTAAATAGCCCACAACAATACCCGTAAAGTACAGTATCCCAGACATCAGAGAGACACAGGTGGAAATAGCCCTATCAAACGGCAAAACACAGCATCAATGGAGGCAGAAGGTGTTCCAGACTGCGTCTTCCAAACACTACAAGACGAACTAACTCCCCACCTAATTAAGCTTTTCAACCTCAGCCTCTACACAGGCTACATGCCCATACAATGGCACATTGCAACGGTTATTCCACTCCACCAAGGTGGAAACACAACTGACCATGGTAACTACCACCCCATAAGCCTGTTTAGCCAGGTCTGCAAAGCTATGGCGCGCATCCTCATGGCACTCATTAACAAAGACATTGGTAACCTCCAAACACTTGACCCAACCCAGGTCAGCTTGGCTGAGTGCAGATCATGCCTACTGAACCTGTTTGACATCTTACAGACTGTCACCAAGGCGTTAGATGAGGGAAGAGGTGGTTCACACATACTACCTGCACCTCGCCAAGGCTTTTTGATACCATTCCCCACTCAGGTATTATTGATAAACTCACCAGCCTGTACCTGAACCCATACATCACAGGATGGGTTACCAACAGGCTTACACACAGAACGCACATGGTAAGACTAGGAGCCTCCAGGTCCAACTCTTAACCAGTCACAACTGGTGTCCCACAGGGCTCAGTCCTGGGACCCCTACTGTTTGGCATATACTTCTCAAAGGTACAGGCAAACACAGATGGACTACAGCAGACCATGTTTGGCAATGACTGCAAACTGGGAGCAATAATTGACAGTCCAGCTGACACAGACATCCTTCAAAGGGACTCACAGAGACGGACACAGGGTGTCAAAGTCATGGCCTCAAGCTACGTCCCACAAATTGCATGGTCATTCCATTTGGGAAAAACTAAACACCCACATATTAACACATAAGTGGCAGCCACCTTAATACAGACGAGGTAATAGGGTATCTGGGGATTAAGGCAGATAGTGATCTCTCCTTTAACAATCATATCTCCAAAGTAGTTAGGACATCCTTCTATGTAGGCCATCTGATTACTAAAGGGGTCGCATCTAGACATACTAGTTCCCCTTTACTAGTCACTCATCAGTCCCATCATAGAGCATGATAACCCATTTGGGATGTACCTCAGAAGACACTTCCGACAGCTGAAAGGTCCACGAATGTACCTCGCCAAGAGGATCACTGGCCTCAAACATATGTCCTATGCAGCCAGACTGAATAAACTCCTGCTTTACTCAGTGGCATCTCGTTTACTCAGAGATAATCTCTGCTGGCCAACAAAGCCATGTCCAACTCAGGCTTAGTGGATATGCTCCACCTATGGGAATCCATGTCACACTGAGCAACACGCTGTAGTGAGCTAAACCTTGCCACAACAATAACTATAACATGCTGGAGGGACAGATTCCCGTCACAGAAACTCCCCATGCTTTGGAACAACATCCCTAATTACATTATACAGAGCCCCTCACTAACACTCTTAAAAGGAAACCTTGAAGAGTGGATGGGGAACAGCAGATACACCCCAGGGATCCCGCCATTGGCTCTGCTCCAAAGAGGGACAGTTAATTAATCAACAGAGTGGCAAAAGCTGACACATTTTGGCTAGGCTTATGAATGCCCTTGGGCAGTTAGCCAAGTACCTACCTATAAATCTATGAACCTATACATACAGTATCAGCACATGCTGATAGCTTAATTTACTGTTCAGGTGTTGACTTACCTTCTGCCAATAGCAGTTGTGTGTGCAATAGTTGAGGGCTGCCTATGATGGATGCACACAGTAGACTGCTTATACATGTCAATTTACAGGTAGTCTTGTGTGTGTACCATCCATTTTTACTGTGTGTGCAGGTGGAGAAAGGTGTCAGTCCCTAGGTGCCTACACTGTCAGTGTGTGTGCTATACGTTCCCTCATTGCCAAAGCATGGGCATACTGGGCACGCCTCCGTCTGCCTACTGGGGCTGGCTCAGGGTGTTTGTGGTCTGAGTACCTCTATGACTGTGGGGCCCTTGGCAATGGTGGTAGGCTGTGAAGGCCTTCACCATTCTGTCCCTGCTGCAGCTGTTTCCGCAGGATCATATTGTGTAGCATGGCACATACTATGAAGATATGGGCACACGTGCCTGGAGACTACTGCAAGGCTCCACCAGATATGTCCAAGCAACGGAACCGTGATTTAAGCATCCCAAACACACGCTCTATGATGATTCTGGTTTGTGCGTGTGCCTCATTATGGCGTTCTTGCATGGGTGTGTGTGCATTTCTGATGGGAGTCATCATCCACGGTTCCAGTGCAAAGCCAGCATCCCCCACCAGGTGGCCATTTGGGATGTCCCCCCTGGCGAATACCTGATACAGCTGTGAGGCATGCCAGATATGGGAGTCGTGATAGCTTCTAGAGCTGCCAGCACACACATCCATGATAATGCCTTGGGCATTTCACATGACCTGGCAGTTGATGGAGGGATATCCCTTGCAGTTTATGCATCGTCTACCCTGCTCACCAGGTGGTGACTTGATGTGTATGTGCGTGCAGTCTATTTCACCCAGTACCTCCGGGTATTCTGCTACACGGTGGAAGAGACGCATATTGCTGGCCATCTCCTCTTGCATTCGGGGGAAGTATATGTGCTCATTGGCATGTGGTAAGATGGCATCCAGGAACTGGTGAAGTACCCTGGATGCTGATGCCTGTGAGATCCCCATGATATCCCCAGTTGGCCTTTGAAAGGTACATGTGGCTAGTATTCTCAGGCTTACACATACCTTCGTATCCAGTGGGATGGGTTCCCCTCTGTTTGTTCTGGCTCAGAGGCATGGCAGACACAGCTCCACAAGTTGCTGTAGGGTGTCCCTGTCCACCCTGTAACGCTCTACTATCTCCAAATCATGTAGCCCCTGGTAGGATACCCTGGGTCTGAACACTCTTCTCCTCCTCTGGTGCCTGAGGTGGCAGTTAGCATCATCATCCACACCACCTCCAGTCTCCAACATATGCTGGTGGATCAAAGCTATGGCAGCCGCTAACATGTACATATTAAAAGTTCCCTGTATGTATACACCAATAATGCAGAGTGTATGGGAATACACAAGTGTGTGCGAGGTGCTTTCACACTTTATACTATTGTGTTATGGATGCTGCTGATGTCATTGGCTGTATATGTGCAATTTCAGCTGCAGGGTATCTTAATTATGGGTTTTACACTGAGTACTGCAAGTGTGGGGCCTGTAGTGTGGAGTTATGCTTGCCTGCCTTGATGAATCTGTTGCCCTTTAATTCACTTTTAAACCTGGATCCCCTCCCATTGTCAGGCATGCATCCATCTGCCATCTTTCTTGTTTTGTATTTTCCCTACCCAGTCATGTGTTGCAAAATGTGTTTTGTAGCTGATATAATGCAATTCTGTTTTGTTCTGCTGTGACACTTTACTGTTTTCTTTGCAGTACAGCCTCTCTCCTTTCTTGTTCTGCAGGTAGATGCTTGCAGCTTTGTTAGCTGTTGTCAATGGCCCACTGCAGGCTCCTAGGTGTTAATTAGTCATTTGTACTCCAATTTCCCTGCTGCAGCATTTCCTTATTTTTTCCTATATCCTTCCTGTTTCAGCTCCAGTGCGCGCCGCGCAAACCCGTTTAACAAATTTAAGCACGTTTTAATCTCCGTTCAAATGCATACTCAGTTACCTTGTGAACTCTCAGCTAAGCAAAGCTATAGCCAGTTCAACACACCCCTTTCCTCTAGCTTTGCTTAGCTACGGGAAAACCGGATTAGCAATGCTCTAATATGCTTACAGCAAAGGTGACACACCCCTCTCTTGATGTCATTTTTATCTCAAGGACACACCTCGGTGTTATAACGCTACGCAGTTAGGTGCATCCTTACACCAGTGGGGAATCTGATTCACTATTACTCCTCTCATTTGCATGGCATTGCCTACTAATTCCTAGCTACCGCACAAAACACTGTCACAGCCCCTTAGCAACCCTTGCACCATGGTGTGGTGTAACATGCCTGCCACTGACTATTATGGGAAAATCATATGTGTTACATTGCAGTTTTATTCTATATTTCTCTATTTTCCTTGCTATCCCGTTTGCACACTGCTACCCTGTGCTTAAACTTCACAATAGTGCAAAAAAAAAATTAAATGTTCTTTTTATATTTTGTACATTTTTTTTATGTCAATGGCTATATATTTAGCCATTGGCATATATTAAAAATAAAATACATGTGTTTGGTCGGCTGCCATGGCTCCGATTTTATGTTTGCAAAAATGTAAACCGTTTTTTACGGTTTATATTTCTGCATGCTTACACAACGCCAGCACCACTTCCTGGATCGCTAAATACCTTCATTTGCATGCTACACTGCTGCAAATTGGCTAATTAGCATACAGGGGCCAGGAGTTGTGCGGGTGTAGCGTACGCAGGTAGTGCACGTGGAAACAGCTTGTATCTGGATCGCTCGCCGGCCATATTTGGTGTTGGAACGCCAATGCTACACCTGCACCTGGCGCCAACTTCATGAATCCCGGGGGTCTATATTAAATACAAATGAGTACTTAGTGTTAAAACACGTATAATACTTTTTATGCACACCTCAAATGCATCTAAATTTTCAAGGCTGTCGGAGCCATAGGGTAGCTGCTCACTGTGCCCTAAAACTGCTGTGCTTATGTAGCAATTACATGGAAACATTCACACTGGTGTTTGTGAGGTAACAGCAAGCTCAAGCAGCTGAAAAAAACCAAGTTGAGTAACCATGGGAACACCAATGCAAATGTGTCAGAGGCATACCCATCACTTCTTTCTTCAAGGATTTTGGACAATGTCAAAAAATGATGGAATGAAGGCTCAAAACCTGGGACACTTTTAAACATTTCAATTAATTTTAAATTTAATAGAACATGTTTTGCATCAACATGCATTAGTCGAACATAAGTACGAAACTTTAATGACTGGCATTAGTGACTGGCTGTAATCTTCTGTATATCTGTCAACTTTTGCCTAAGAATTCTGACAAAGCCAAAAATAATGGGGAATAAAAGGCCAAAATCAGGGACAAGTTTTAAATATTGCTCTTTTGAACATAGAAGGCTGCTACAACAACAGCATTTGCATTAGCATGCATTTTATGAAGGGTATATAGTCTTATACTCAAATTTGTCATTATTTAGGGAGCACCATCATCAGTAGTTTTCCAGAAAACCACAAATGTTATGAGAAACACACTAGAATAAGAGGCAATAATCTGGGTATTATGTGAAATTCTGGAGAGTTGAGAAGTGTTATCCTGACTGACATACCAGAAAAATCAAACATTTTACAAGGGACAGGGGGAAAATATGAGACAAAAATCAGAACATTCTGCAAAATTCTAGACAGTTTATTTATTTATTGGTTACTATTTCCGTGAAACAAGCACTCAACTGTTTATTTTTGTTATTTTATTGTTGCTGTGCTTCTACTGGTTTGAATTTGTTCTTGTGGTACATATATAAAAATGTGTTTTAGTATGACTTTAAGCACTGAAGAAGAGTTTTATCTCGAAAGCCTTGATACTAAATTCATTTTTACATCACTTTGCGAGTCCCTTTCGCTTTTTACTCTTTAATTGTTACAAAGGAATGATCTTCATCATCATTAGTCTTATTAATCCCATTGTTTTCCTTGTGTATTAAATGTGTAAGCAAATAATTGCCTTCTGCTACTCCCTAGCTTTCAGCAGATTCCAGCACCACTCATTTTTTTAAAGAAATTATGCAAGTACATCGGCATCTTCCCTTGGCTGCTGTACACCCCGGGTTCTAGTGAACTACTGCTCTCCTTCTCTCTATCCAAACGTTTCACACTCCTCAACCTTGCATATCCTGAACTAGGAAGCAAATTACACTGCCTGAAGTAAAGGAACCCAGTAATTACTCTCTTACTGCCTCAACTAATCTACCTCAAATCTCTGTACCTTCCAAGAAAGGAAGTCTGAAACTCCTTCTCTCTATCCAAACGTTTCACACTCCTCAACCTTGCATATCCTGAACTAGGAAGCAAATTACACTGCCTGAAGTAAAGGAACCCAGTAATTACCTCTTACTGCCTCCAACTAATCTACCTCAAATCTCTGTACCTTCTAAGAAAGGAAGTCTGAAACTCCTTCTCTATCCAAACGCTTCACACTCCTCAACCTTGCATATCCTGAACTAGGGAAGCAAATTACACTGCCTGAAGTAAAGGAACCCAGTAATTACTCTTACTGCCTCAACTAATCTACCTCAAATCTCTGTACCTTCCAAGAAAGGAAGTCTGAAACTCCTTCTATCCAAACGTTTCACACTCCTCAACCTTTGCATATCCTGAACTAGGAAGCAAATTACACTGCCTGAAGTAAAGGAACCCAGTAATTACTCTCTTACTGCCTCAACTAATCTACCTCAAATCTCTGTACCTTCCAAGAAAGGAAGTCTGAAACTCCTTCTCTATCCAAACGCTTTCACACTCCTCAACCTTGCATATCCTGAACTAGGAAAATAGCAAGGATTAAAGATAACCAAAAGCCTTCTTGGGCAGAATTAAAAAAATTCAGTGCAAACTTCACCCTAAATAGCCCACAACAATACCCGTAAAGTACAGTATCCCAGACATCATCAGAGAGACACAGGTGGAAATAGCCCTATCAAGCGGCAAAACACAGCATCAATGGAGGCAGAAGGTGTTCCAGACTGGCGCCTTCCAAACACTACAAGACGAACTAACTCCCCACCTAATTAAGCTTTTCAACCTCAGCCTCTACACAGGCTACATGCCCACAATGTACAATGGCACATTGCAGCGGTTATTCCACTCCACCAAGGTGGAAACACAACTGACCATGGTAACTACCACCCCATAAGCCTGTTTAGCCAGGTCTGCAAAGCTATGGCGCGCATCCTCATGGCACTCATTAACAAAGACATTGGTAACCTCCAAACACTTGACCCAACCCAGGTCAGCTTGGCTGAAGTGCAGATCATGCCTACTGAACCTGTTTGACATCTTACAGACTGTCACCAAGGCGTTAGATGAGGGAAGAGGTGGTTCACACATACTACCTGCACCTCGCCAAGGCTTTTGATACCATTCCCCCACTCAGGTATTATTGATAAACTCACCAGCCTGTACCTGAACCCATACATCACAGGATGGGTTACCAACAGGCTTACACACAGAACGACATGGTAAGACTAGGCCTCCAGGTCCAACTCTAACCAGTCACAACTGGTGTCCCACAGGGCTCAGTCCTGGGACCCCTACTGTTTGGCATATACTTCAAAGGTACAGGCAAACACAGATGGACTACAGCAGAGACCATGTTTGGCAATGACTGCAAACTGGGAGCCATAATTGACAGTCCAGCTGACACAGACATCCTTCAAAGGGACTCACAGAGACGGACACAGGGTGTCAAAGTCATGGCCTCAAGCTAAAGTCCCCACAAATTGCATGGTCATTCCATTTGGAAAACTAAACACCCACATATTAACACATAAGTGGCAGCCACCTTAATACAGACGAGGTAATAGGGTATCTGGGGATTAAGGCAGATAGTGATCTCTCCTTTAACAATCATATCTCCAAAGTAGTTAGGACATCCTTCTATGTAGGCCATCTGATTACTAAAGGGGTCGCATCTAGACATACTAGTTCCCCTTTACTAGTCACTCATCAGTCCCATCATAGAGCATGATAACCCATTTGGGATGTACCTCAGAAGACACTTCCGACAGCTGAAAGGTCCACTTAATGTACCTCGCCAAGAGGATCACTGGCCTCAAACATATGTCCTATGCAGCCAGACTGAATAAACTCCTGCTTTACTCAGTGGCATCTCGTTTACTCAGAGATAATCTCTGCTGGCCAACAAAGCCATGTCCAACTCAGGCTTAGTGGATATGCTCCACCTATGGGAATCCATGTCACACTGAGCAACACGCTGTAGTGAGCTAAACCTTGCCACAACAATAACTATAACATGCTGGAGGGACAGATTCCCGTCACAGAAACTCCCCATGCTTTGGAACAACATCCCTAATTACATTATACAGAGCCCCTCACTAACACTCTTAAAAGGAAACCTTGAAGAGTGGATGGGGAACAGCAGATACACCCCAGGGATCCCGCCATTGGCTCTGCTCCAAAGAGGGACAGTTAATTAATCAACAGAGTGGCAAAAGCTGACACATTTTGGCTAGGCTTATGAATGCCCTTGGGCAGTTAGCCAAGTACCTACCTATAAATCTATGAACCTATACATACAGTATCAGCACATGCTGATAGCTTAATTTACTGTTCAGGTGTTGACTTACCTTCTGCCAATAGCAGTTGTGTGTGCAATAGTTGAGGGCTGCCTATGATGGATGCACACAGTAGACTGCCTATACATGTCAATTTACAGGTAGTCTTGTGTGTGTACCATCCATTTTTACTGTGTGTGCAGGTGGAGAAAGGTGTCAGTCCCTAGGTGCCTACACTGTCAGTGTGTGTGCTATACGTTCCCTCATTGCCAAAGCATGGGCATACTGGGCACGCCTCCGTCTGCCTACTGGGGCTGGCTCAGGGTGTTTGTGGTCTGAGTACCTCTATGACTGTGGGGCCCTTGGCAATGGTGGTAGGCTGTGAAGGCCTTCACCATTCTGTCCCTGCTGCAGCTGTTTCCGCAGGATCATATTGTGTAGCATGGCACATACTATGAAGATATGGGCACACGTGCCTGGAGACTACTGCAAGGCTCCACCAGATATGTCCAAGCAACGGAACCGTGATTTAAGCATCCCAAACACACGCTCTATGATGATTCTGGTTTGTGCGTGCCTCATTATGGCGTTCTTGCATGGGTGTGTGTGCATTTCTGATGGGAGTCATCATCCACGGTTCCAGTGCAAAGCCAGCATCCCCCACCAGGTGGCCATTTGGGATGTCCCCCCTGGCGAATACCTGATACAGCTGTGAGGCATGCCAGATATGGGAGTCGTGATAGCTTCTAGAGCTGCCAGCACACACATCCATGATAATGCCTTGGGCATTTCACATGACCTGGCAGTTGATGGAGGGATATCCCTTGCAGTTTATGCATCGTCTACCCTGCTCACCAGGTGGTGACTTGATGTGTATGTGCGTGCAGTCTATTTCACCCAGTACCTCCGGGTATTCTGCTACACGGTGGAAGAGACGCATATTGCTGGCCATCTCCTCTTGCATTCGGGGGAAGTATATGTGCTCATTGGCATGTGGTAAGATGGCATCCAGGAACTGGTGAAGTACCCTGGATGCTGATGCCTGTGAGATCCCCATGATATCCCCAGTTGGCCTTTGAAAGGTACATGTGGCTAGTATTCTCAGGCTTACACATACCTTCGTATCCAGTGGGATGGGTTCCCCTCTGTGTTCTGGCTCAGAGGCATGGCAGACACAGCTCCACAAGTTGCTGTAGGGTGTCCCTGTCCACCCTGTAACGCTCTACTATCTCCAAATCATGTAGCCCCTGGTAGGATACCCTGGGTCTGAACACTCTTCTCCTCCTCTGGTGCCTGAGGTGGCAGTTAGCATCATCATCCACACCACCTCCAGTCTCCAACATATGCTGGTGGATCAAAGCTATGGCAGCCGCTAACATGTACATATTAAAAGTTCCCTGTATGTATACACCAATAATGCAGAGTGTATGGGAATACACAAGTGTGTTGGTGCTTTCACACTTTATACTATTGTGTTATGGATGCTGCTGATGTCATTGGCTGTATATGTGCAATTTCAGCTGCAGGGTATCTTAATTATGGGTTTTACACTGAGTACTGCAAGTGTGGGGCCTGTAGTGTGGAGTTATGCTTGCCTGCCTTGATGAATCTGTTGCCCTTTAATTCACTTTTAAACCTGGATCCCCTCCCATTGTCAGGCATGCATCCATCTGCCATCTTTCTTGTTTTGTATTTTCCCTACCCAGTCATGTGTTGCAAAATGTGTTTTGTAGCTGATATAATGCAATTCTGTTTTGTTCTGCTGTGACACTTTACTGTTTTCTTTGCAGTACAGCCTCTCTCCTTTCTTGTTCTGCAGGTAGCTGCTTGCAGCTTTGTTAGCTGTTGTCAATGGCCCACTGCAGGCTCCTAGGTGTTAATTAGTCATTTGTACTCCAATTTCCCTGCTGCAGCATTTCCTTATTTTTCCTATATCCTTCCTGTTTCAGCTCAGTCTTGCCAAGAAACCCGCTTAACAAATTTACACGCGTTTAATCTCCGCTCAAATGCATACTCAGTTACCTTGTGAACTCTCAGCTAAGCAAAGCTATAGCCAGTTCAACACACCCTTTCCTCTAGCTTTGCTTAGCTACGGAAAACCGGATTAGCAATGCTCTAATATGCTTACAGCAAAGGTGACACACCCTCTCTTGATGTCATTTTTATCTCAAGGACACACCTCGGTGTTATAACGCTACAGTTAGGTGCATCCTTACACCAGTGGGGAATCTGATTCACTATTACTCCTCTCATTTGCATGTGGCATTGCCTACTAATTCCTAGCTACCGACAAAACACTGTCACAGCCCCTTAGCAACCCTTGCACCATGGTGTGGTGTAACATGCCTGCCACTGACTATTATGGGAAATCATATGTTACATTGCAGTTTTATTCTATATTCTCTATTTTCCTTGTTATCCGTTTGCACACTGCTACCCTGTGCTTAAACTTCACAATAGTGCAAAAAAAAATTAAATGTTCTTTTATATTTTGTACATTTTTTATGTCAATGGCTATATATTTAGCCATTGGCATATATTAAAAATAAAATACATGTGTTTGCCGGCTGCCATGGCTCATTTTATGTTTGCAAAAATGTAAACCGCTTTTTACGGTTTATTTCTGCATGCTTACACAACGCCAGCACCACTTCCTGACGCTAAATACCTTCATTTGCATGCTACACTGCTGCAAATTGGCTAATTAGCATACAGGGCCAGGAGTTGTGGTGTACGCAGGTAGTGCACGTGGAAACAGCTTGTATCTGGATCGCTCGCCGGCCATATTTGGTGTTGGAACGCCAATGCTACACCTGCACCTGGCGTAACTTCATGAACTCCGGGGTATATTAAATACAAATGAGTACTTAGTGTTAAAACACGTATAATACTTTTTATGCACACCTCAAATGCATCTAAATTTTCAAGGCTGTCGGAGCCATAGGGTAGCTGCTCACTGTGCCCTAAAACTGCTGTGCTTATGTAGCAATTACATGGAAACATTCACACTGGTGTTTGTGAGGTAACAGCAAGCTCAAGCAGCTGAAAAAAACCAAGTTGAGTAACCATGGGAACACCAATGCAAATGTGTCAGAGGCATACCCATCACTTCTTTCTTCAAGGATTTTGGACAATGTCAAAAAATGATGGAATGAAGGCTCAAAACCTGGGACACTTTTAAACATTTCAATTAATTTTAAATTTAATAGAACATGTTTTGCATCAACATGCATTAGTCAACATAAGTAAAACTTTAATGACTGGCATTAGTGACTGGCTGTAATCTTCTGTATATCTGTCAACTTTTGCCTAAGAATTCTGACAAAGCCAAAAATAATGGGGAATAAAAGGCCAAAATCAGGGACAAGTTTTAAATATTGCTCTTTTGAACATAGAAGGCTGCTACAACAACAGCATTTGCATTAGCATGCATTTTATGAAGGGTATATAGTCTTATACTCAAATTTGTCATTATTTAGGGAGCACCATCATCAGTAGTTTTCCAGAAACCACAAATGTTATGAGAAACACACTAGAATAAGAGGCAATAATCTGGCTATTATGTGAAATTCTGGAGAGTTGAGAAGTGTTATCCTGACTGACATACCAGAAAAAATCAAACATTTTACAAGGACAGGGGAAAATATGAGACAAAAATCAGAACATTCTGCAAAATTCTAGACAGTTTATTTATTTATTGGTTACTATTTCCAGAAACAAGCACTCAACTGTTTATTTTTGTTATTTTATTGTTGCTGTGCTTCTACTGGTTTGAATTTGTTCTTGTGGTACATATATAAAAATGTGTTTTAGTATGACTTTAAGCACTGAAGAAGAGTTTTATCTCGAAAGCCTTGATACTAAATTCATTTTTACATCACTATGTAGTCCCTTTCTTTTTTACTCTTTAATTGTTACAAAGGAATGATCTTCATCATCATTAGTCTTATTAATCCCATTGTTTTCCTTGTGTATTAAATGTGTAAGCAAATAATTGCCTTCTGCTACTCCCTAGCTTTCAGCAGATTCCAGCACCACTCATTTTTTTAAAGAAATTATGCAAGTAAAGTCATACACATATCTAATGTAAACAGTGGCATCTAGTGGCCAAAAAAATAATTACATTAAAATACATCATAAATATTTACATAAGGAATCCCCTACATAAACATTACACAGAAATATGAAATGGATATATTAATAACAAATTCTTGTAAATTATCAATCATACAATCTTATTCAGAACAGCATCATCTATGGCCCTTAAAGTGAGAAACCATCTCTTTTCTTCTGCATCTAAAATACTCCATGTTTCATTTATTAAGAAACTGAAAATTACCCCATCAATACTTATGAAACTAAAAATAGCAGTTTCATGTACTGTCCAATGTCTATTCAATGTGCTGCATTTCTTCACACATCCTAAATCACTTCATAGTGAGAGGTATTGTTTCAAAGGTCCTGGAATCTCCCCAACATAAAATACTCCATTCTGGGGAATTTATCTTAATACTTGCCAATATGTCGAACATGTAATAAATTCGTAGATTTCAAAAACTTTGTGGGTATTTACCGACATAAAAAATATATATATATATTCTAACATGGGAGCAAATCACAAAATTTCCACAAGACAAACAACTCATTGATTTGCTTCCCAAATACATTTGCCTGGTTGTATCATTATAGAAATGTTTTACTGTGACAAATGACTACCAATGGTTCTCTCTTTGTTGTCAGACTACAGACTACAGATATTTCTATGGAAGTACAGTACTGAAAAATCTGTCAAATCAAAATATGCTAAAACTGGTTCATAAATGCCTTAACTTGTAAGAATATTATTTCAATATGTTGGAGAGCATGAATGGAAATAGCAGCATTATGGAAAGGTTTATCCTTGTATTGTAATAAGTTGAGCCTATGTTTCTTATCTACATGATGTTTGGCATTCATTACCAAATTGCTATCATAACTTCAAGCTGAAAACCTATTATATAATTGTTTTTGCTTGCATATCACATTCTTTATCACTAGAGATCCAAGTAACCCATTTGGTTTTGTAAGGCATATTTTTAACCACAAAGGAAGGATTGTAGCTATACTCCTCCAACAAGGAATTTCTATTAAAAATATTTATCGTATACTGTAGTACTTATTGTACATTCTTAGTAATCTGGTAACCAAAATTTGTAAAAACTCAATGCTAAACAAACTGTATTTGGCTGCAAACTTCAACCCGTATCATTGTTTAGAAGGGTCTACTTCAAATGCTCGAAGTTGCAGAACTTCGAACCACACATCATGGAGGACAAGATGATCGATGTTCTACAACATCGAACATGACAGTACACTAAATTAAAAAAGATAAACCTTTGCTTGTAAGTTTTTGCAGAGCGGCAACCTCCCCCACACACCGCTGCTACTTAAAGATATCCGAGATCGCACTACAGTGAAGAGAATGGTAAATTTCCCGTTCTGTGCCATTCTCTTCACTGTAGTGCGGTCTCGGAGTCGGTTTAGTAGCAGGGGGTATGGGGGTACAGGGGGCTTGCCTCCCTGCAAAAACGTGAAATAAGTTTTCACGGTTTAGTTTTTTTTTTTGTTTCGAGTTCAATATTGCAGAACTTCGATCCTCGATGATCAGAGGTTTGATGTTCTGCAATTTTGATACTCTGAAGGGGGACACGTTTAGATATATCTGGCAAAATTACTGAGCTCGTCAACATACACTATCCATCCTGAAATGCCCAGAGCACACTTTTTCTGTACTGGCCACCAAAGTTTGGAAGTCATACCCAAAGTTTTAATAATCTTTCCATAAATAGCTGAAATAATTCCTGTTCAACAAATCAAAACGCAACTGGTTTAGAACCAGTGTCACTACTTATTCCACAACAGAGATCCACAGCACTCCCTGCACCCGTACAACTACCAGTTTTTTGGAGGCCCATTAGCCCTCACTACTCCCCAAATTCAGATGTTGAGCCCACTGCAACAGGCACACACCCCAGCACAATGCAGATACAACACAACTTCGCACACCACCCAAGCTCAGGCCTTCTTTCTATCATGCTTGGGCTAATTCAGACAAATACAGGAATAACAAATTTACTGCCACCCCTTAATAAAACTCCTCTCCATACACCTCCTTTTCCTGCCTCCCTCCCCTTCATTTCTTAAACAGACAATTCACTTTCCTTATACACATTTTAATTTCCTCCCCTTCCTAAGCTCACCACATTTATGGGAACAATTTGAAATGCTGGAACCCACTACAGTAAGTCCTGAACCATGAAGAACGAATGGCTGAAAAATGACTTACATGTACTAAGCCTGAGATGGCCATTTCTCAGAATATTCCCTTTTCTCTGGGGTATGGCGAACTCAGAGTTAGGATATATAAGTTTGGGGGGGGGGTGTGGGGGCCTGTTCCCCTACTAGAGGGTGCAAGGGGGGCTTACCAATTGCAAAAAAGAAGTTTAAAGGTGAACAGCAATCTTCAAGATTCACTCTTTTCTGTTTTTTTCCTAGCTTATCAGCACTCTGCATTTCAAGTGTCAACATTTCAATAGGGAGCCCACATTTACACTTTCCCTTCTCACTTATTACATCCAAAAGTCCTTCTACTAGTTTCATCTTAAATTAGCATGTGTTTACTATTTTTCATAGTTTTGTAGCAGATTCATTATGTAGTACAAAAGAAGCATTCCTTTACTAGTTTACAGTGTAGAACAAAAAAGCAATAACCGACGACGTGGTGAGGTACATTGAAGATGTACCCACGGTTGGTGTGGTTTAATCACGAGGGCGAAGCCTGAGTGATTAAACAAAGGAAACCGTGGGTAAATCTTCAATATACCACAACCACGGAGTCGGTTATTGCTATTATACAATGACATTATTTAACAAAAAAAATACTTACTTTTCTTAAATAATGTCTTTGTATAACAGCGGATTGCTGTTCTTCCGCCGGTTGTGGTATACTGATTCTGCTTTTTGATGTACTGCGCATGCGTATGGGACTTGCACTCCCCCACATGCCCAGTACATCAAGGCTTTGAAACGGAAGCAACAGAGAAAAGAAAGTCTCCATTGCTCCGTTTTGTCTCCTTTGTTTTATTTTAAAAAGATTTTGGGGCAGTTTATACCAACGGAAAAACCTTTTTCTGTTGGTATATTATAAAATTTACAATGGGCAGACTGGTTAGGCTGGCCAATCAGCGTGCATGTTTTAGAATATTAATAGGGAAGAATTGTATAATCTTCATTATGCAGTATCAGTGCCTTTACTAGTCTGTTCTCTTACTGTGAAGTTTTAACAACCTACAGACAATCTTCCACTAACTAATCCTACAATCAAAGATACAAAAGCATTTGTATTATTTTTTACTTAATGTAAATTACTGCTTAACCAACTTGCTCTATTAAATTGTATCCTTCTTCCAGTTGTAAACTCCAGGTTGAGCCTGGAAATAGTCCACTTGGATTGGTGCTTTACCCCAGTCAACAAATGCATGCATGCAAGCATAAATAGGTGCAGAAATAGTGTTTAGGTTAGAGAATTGTTACAAAAGCAGATGCAACTGTTGTAAGAACATCACAGAGAGAGATGCACATAAAAGCTGAGACAAATCACTCTGCTGTTTGTTTTTACCCCCTCCACTAAGGAGATTTAATGCACTGCTAGAATGTTTACAGGCTAGGCGGAAAATGGCCTGACTATATCTAAAGTTTGAAGGCCACGTCTTCTTATCACAAATACCTCTTGATTCTGAAACTGTGGTGTGTTCTCTGACATATTGAACAGATTCTGAATTCAACCCCTCAAGTATATTTACTTTATTAGTTTGTAACCAACCCATTCAACCCATTACTTATTTAAAATATGCCATCACCTCTCCAACAAGTAATGCTGACTGTAGATTCTCCTGGATCACTGCCGCTTATGTAACCTGTTTGCACACAATGAACTTTAATCTGTATTTTAGCCTACATTCTTGTTACTTATTAACTCAGTTGTTCTGGACACTATAACCTTGTTAAACCTAATATTCAGCATCTGCTAACTGTGCTTACTTGGTAGCCGAAAAACAGATAACTATGCATGGCATGCACTGTCAAATTCTGATAAGAAAAATCACAGCCAGGCTCTCAGCAACTAGGTAAAAGGAATTCTTCAAACCACGCTGAAGTGCTTCGACAGAACAGACTCACTTCATTACTGAGAGATCACAGACAATTCATGCACCTCTTATGGGACTACTGTACCACCACTGTCAAGGTTTTACAGAAGCTCCCTTGAAAAAATTATGAAACTAGTGGGAGTACTGCTGACTCCAAGTTCAATTGGGAGATTCAAAATTGTCACAATAGAAACTGAATGAGAAGAGAATCTGGAAATGTTTTTAAGTTCCTTGGAGGCAAAATTAAATTATTATGAATATTCAGTTTCCATAGTTTTATTCAGTAAATTCCAGAGAACTAATGGTAACTTGAAAGTAAACTCATATGCTCAATGTTATAAGAGTTAATAACTTTTATTAATCAGAATAGTGCAGGCAGATGAGTGCTGTACATAAGATTTAATGGGTTTTCAACATCGTGCTTATATATCAAGGATTGTGATGCTTAAATCATATTACAAAATAAAACATATATCAACATGTATAGCATCACTCATATCTCTGGTTAATAAGGGCGTTTTTCATTGGATAAACCACAAGGGCATGCCAACAAATCAGAATCTCGTTTAATCTGCCAACCAGTGGCTGTATACAGTGGGCAATGTCCCTTGACAAGGGAGGGATCACTTGGGTTTGGCCCAGTTATCTATGGCCAATCATCCAGATCGAGAGAGACATTATGTATGTTGAAAGGGGGGTGTGTTGGATGAAAGTCCAATCGGGATCCATCAAAAAGTACTAGGCTCTGGGAGTGTGCACTGATTAGGGGAGAATGAGGGGTGGAGACTGTGGCCAATCAAAGAACCAGGAACTCTGGCAGGAAAAAGTGAGTACCGCATTGGTCCGGGGACAAGACCAATCAAATATCAGCCTAAGCTCCAGTGATATGAGCTAGTCAGTGGACTAAAGTATTTGGTGGGTTTTTAGAATGTTGGCCAGCCATGGACAATAAGCTTAAGCCTTCTCATTGTTAACTTATTGGCTAAAACATCCCTTGCGGGTTTTTGAGCAGCAAGCCATGGCCAATGACTGATTAGCATCCCTGTGAGTTGTAGACTGGAAGCGGCGCAGGGTTGTAATCATCCTCAGGTCCCATGGTAGGGGGACCACTGGATTGGTCTCAATACGGCCATTAGCAATTTTGAAGGGTGTGACTGGTACAAAGAAGATAGGGGAACTAAGGAGAATGAATGCTTTTTAACTGGTTATTCCAGGAGGATGCCTCATTACTGAAAGATGAGGACTGGTTCAAACCACAGACCTTTGCAATGGTGCCACGGACCTCCACCAATGATCCACTGTCAGCCAAAAAATCTCAGGGATAATGTGTGACCTTAATAACCTTTTAGGGCAAGGAAAATAACCCAAGCAAACTGTACAATTATTAGTTCTTATGAAGTAATTACAAATTAGGATTTTTCCACATAGTTAAGTCTAGTCATGAAAAACCAAAGATAACAAACATACCCAGTACTATCAAAAACATGACGAGGGCTCTTTGGTTTGGTTTTGAGTCGGTTGTGACTTGAACAGCCACAAAAGGGGATTAAGAGTGTTGGGTGTCCTGCATTAGTCAGGAATTGTTGGATAATTTATAACAATTTTAGCTTGGCAACAAAATACACAGCCATCAGTCAAAAAACTTAACTTAAATCAATCATAGTATAGCACAGGCCTCAAAACTCAAGACAGTCAAAGCACTTAATTAAATTAATCAACAAAGCCATTTAACAGCCTTTATGAATAATATAAAACAGCATTCATAATGTATGTTGGAGATTGCTGAAAAAAAAATAACTCGTGGTTTGGGCAGGGACCCAACATGGGCTTGTAGTCCAGGATCCAAACAGAAGTGAACCAGGTAGTAGCTGCATCAGTTGGAGGGCAGTTTTCATTTCCCAATAAAGAATGAAACCAAGGGCATAGCTGGGTTAGTAACAACAGTCGTTAAACAACGGACGTTAATACACAGCTTGAAATTAGAGAATTAGTCTTATTCCTGGCAGCGCTTTCATGTATGCTTCATGAGATATGCATGGGAGACAGCCAGAGAAAAGAAGACCAGCAAATTAATACTTGGTAACTTAGAAAAATGGCAATTACATAAGCTTATTACAACTCAATATAAAAACTTACAGCACTACCAAAACAACTTGAGTAAAGACAAACTGAGTAATAAAATAAATAAATTTCAGAAACACCAGATCTTTTTGAGTAGAATAACACGTTTTAGCTTTGAGTAGCATACATAATGCAGAGGAAACCCAGATCTTATTTGTGTAGAAAATCAGATACTTTTGAAGCCTGGCAAAGTGTGCCATATAATTCAGAGACCTGATAGCAAAGGTCGCTGATGCAAAGGTGTGCTTCCCTATCCTGTCCAGGGCCCGGGACTCATTGTTAGGCGGGTGGACAGTCTGGCTTTCTTCTTCTGCCAGATCCTTTTTTGTTGCGGCCACCACCACCAGAGCATCCACAGGCAGACCTTTTGACCAATGGGGATCCGTAGAAAGAGGGGACAAAATCATATCTGGCCTCCGGGGAATAGCCTCGACGGTGTCAGGAGCCTTCCACGCATGCTGCACGATAAGCCAGACAAGTTAATTGGCAGGTGGAGTAACCCAGGAGGTAGGGGGCCAGGCGTGAAAGGCCTGCAGGAACACAGACTCCTCAGAGGTCAGATTAGAGGGCTGCCAGTCACCTCTCTGTTTAAGGATTTCGAGGATATCACCAAAGGATACCTCAGAGGGTGACCGAGGGGATCCTTCCTCTTCATCAAAGTCTGTGTCTTCAGTGAGGGACTCCTCTGTGGAGTCCATGTGCTTCCTCTTACAAGAACTTTTCCGGTGAACTTCCTCAGAGGGAGAAGCTGGGGAAGACAGCGGAAAAGGGGTTTCCTGTGGGAATATGTCCCGAGGCCCTTGCGCCCAGTATCCGCTAGGTGTGACTTGTGAACACAGTGGACCAGAGGAGGCGGGGGAATAGACAGCACAGTATCGCCAGCAGAAGCCAGAGCCTTCTCCATCAGTTGAAAGGCTGGTCCACCTGAAGAGGGGTGAGTGTCCAGGACAGGGATCACCCCTCCCCCTACGTGGCTCAGCCTGCCGACCCAGAGTCCCCGGATGGCTGCTCTCCTGCCACGAAGGCAACTGCAGTTCCTTAGTGAGATCCATAAAGGGAACAGTAGAGGAGGAATATTGTGCTATATCAATGGACCTCAAAGCCAATGAAGGAGGAGAATAAGAAGGGATCTTTGGAGATGGGTGATCACCTCCCAAGGAAGGATAGGTCCTGGGGTGGCGGGATACTTCTGGCCAGAAGCACTTGATCCACAAGATGCAACACGTCGTGTTCGAAAAGGCTTCTAGTGGACCTCACGGAGAATGAGGGAGAAACAAGTCTGTCCACAGAAGAGACAAGCGCGGTGCCCACCTCACCAGTCCACGCCGTGAACAATGGTGCTGAGAGAGACTGGACTACAGGTGGCTGCACCAAGGAAATCATTGGTGGCGAGGTCACAGTCTGCACTGACAAAAGGATTGGTGCCAAAGCGGTTGCCGGTACCGAAGCAGGAACCGACAAAATTGGCACCAATAACTGAGGAGTCAGTTCCGAGTAAGATGTCTGAGCTGACGTGGTCAAGGTCTGCACTGACTGAACAGTCAGTGCCGGTGTAGTAGTCATAATAGTTCATAGGTTCATAGGTTCATACTAGGCTATCTGCCCAAGGGCATTTATAAGCCTAGCCCATAGTTATGTGGCTTTCACCACCCCTTTAGTTTGAATAAAAACTATGCCTATCATTTTGCTGTGCCTCTGTCAAGCAGTGACACTGAAGTAATCCCTGGGGTATATCTGCAATCTCCCATCCATTGGTCAAGATTCCTCTTAAACAAGGCCAGAGAGGTGCTCTGCCTCACATGTACCGGGATTTTGTTCCACAGCATAGGGAGTCTCTGGGTGATGAATCTGTCCCTCCAGCACGTTCTATTTATAACCGTGTCAAGGTTTAAGTCTCCCGCCCTTGTGGTTCTGAGGGATCTAGATTTTTTGAGGTGAAGCATATTCATCAAATCTGGGTTTGACATGGCCTTATATGTCAGGCACAGGTCACCTCTGAGCAAGCGGTATGAGACTGAATAGAGCTGGAGTTCTTTCAGTCGGGCAGCATAAGACATATTTTTGAGACCCTTTATCCATTTGGTGAGGAACTTTTGGGGCCTTTCAAGCTGCAGCAGGTGTCTGGTCAGATACATTCCGAACGGGGCATTGTACTCAATCATAGGTCTAATGAGTGATGAGTACAGGGGACGATGACCTCCCTTGATCTAGATGTGAATCCCTTCATGATCAGGTGGGCGATATAGAAGGTTTTCCTAACTACTTTAGCAACATGAGTGTCAAACGAAAGGCTACTGTCAACCTGGGTCCCCAGATCCCTGATGACTTTTTCTGTGCTCAGTGGATTGCCACCTATATGGTAGCTAGGGGTAACCTTGTTTTTCCCGAAGGGTATGACTATGCATTTTTTGGCATTTAACTTCAGGCCATGGCTCTGGCACAAGTTATCCGTTTCTGTGAGGCCCTTCTGGAGGATATCTGTGTCAGATGTGTTTTCGACTATGGTGCCCAGTTTGCAGTCATCTGCAAACTTTGTCAGCCATAACCCTCCTGTGTTTGCTTGTACTTCAGAAAAGTAGATGCCGAACAAGAGTGGACCCAGGACTGAGCCCTGTGGGACACCACTTGTGACAGGCTTTGAGTCTGACATGGCTCCAGCAACTCTGACCCTGTGGGTTCTGTCACTTAGCCAGTTTGCAACCCATCTTGTGATGTATGGGTTTACATTCAAGCTGATGAGTTTTTCGATGATACCTGAGTGGGGTATTGTGTCAAGGCCTTTGCCAGGTCGAGGTAGGCTGTATGGACTGCCTTTCCTCATCAATGGCCTTGGTGACTGTCTCGAAAAAGTCAACCAAGTTTAAGAGGCAGGATCTGCCTTTGACAAAGCCAAACTGGGTTGGATCCAAAGTCTGCAAGTTCCCTATGTCTTTATTTATGAGTTCCATTATGATCCTCTCCATGGCTTTGCAGATAAGGCTTGTCAAGCTAATGGGGCGGTAATTTCCAGGGTCTGTGGAGGCACCGCCCTTATGAAGTGGGACCACAGTCGCCGCGCCACTCCTTGGGCACGTATCCTGAGGTGAGGCTAAGATTAAACAGCTGTCCTAACTGTGGGTTTAATTCCTCGTTGAGTTCGTGAAGCACACAGCCGGGGACACCATCCGGTCCCATGGATGCTGTGTTTTTGCCTTAGTGAGGGCAGTTCTCACCTGGGCGTTGGAGATGTTTGGGGGCTACAATCCTCTGGAATAGATATCTCTCCTTTTGGGGAGGGGAGAAGTTTGCACTGAACCTGTCAGCCAGTATGTTGGCAATGTGTGTAGGTTCAGTAATTTTCACATCATTTTGAACTAATTCTGAGCATATCTGGGAGTTTCCTCCTAGGTTTCTAACATAGCTAAAGAAGGCCTTATGATTCTCTTTAGAGTCCTTGGCGATTTTTCTCTCAAAATTTGCCTTGGATGATTTTATGAGAGCTCTTAGTTTTTACTTATAATGATCAAAGGTGTCTTACCTTTCAAGGATTTTGCTCTATCTTGTAGTAGCTTCCTCCTTTTGTTGTAGAGCTTGTTTATGGCTGGGGTCCACCAGACTGGACGCTTGCCTTTGGTACAGAGAGTCTTAGTTTTGTTTGGGATTGCCTGATCCATGCAGTCCTGTAGGTGCTGGTAGAAGGCATTTGTAAGTGATTCAGCGGTTTGAGTAATGTTTACCACTGGCTCAGGGGCCTTAAAGGAGACCACACTAGTTTTTAGAAGTGTGAAATCGGCTTTTGAGAAGTTTTTCACTGTGGTTTTTTTTTGTTTCAGGTGGGGGCAGGATAAGGACCTCCAGCGAGATTAGTTTATGATCTGATCTCACCAGTGAGGGGTATACTTCCGGTGTTGAACATTTTGATCCCATGTTCGTGATGATGAGATCAAATATGTTTTCTCCTCTTGTGGGGATGGTGACTAGTTGTTCCATGGCATTTGAGTTTATGAACTCCAGGAATCTTTGGGTTAGAGTGTTCGGGCTTGAGTAGTGTTCCCAGTCTATATTAGGGTAGTTGAAGTCACCTAGTATGATGGTGTTTGGAGATACATTTATCCCCTCCAATGTTTTCAGGAAGATCATGTAAGGTTCCTGAGTTTGAGAGGGTGGCCTGTAACATGCTACAAATTGCAGAGCAGTCTTGCCTATGGTTAATTGCACCTGGATGGTCTCCAATGCATCGTGCGTTGCCACCAACCTTGAGGTGTGGGTGTCCTTTATGAATATGGACACCCCCCCTCCTTTCTTGGTGTTGTCCGGATTTTGGGGCCGGAACGCATGATATGAGGTGAAACCTGTTAGTGCTGGGGTGCTCTCAGGAGCCTTGAACCAGGTTTCTGTCACAGCACAGACATCGATGTTCTCCATATTGAGAAGGGCCTCGAATGCGTGCATCTTGAGATTGAGACTTCTGGCATTGAGCAGCATTACCCTTAGTTTTTTTCCTTTTTGGTGTTCTAGGGTGGTAGGTTTAGAATTTGAGCCTTGCCTAAAAAAGGCACTATGGAGGTGGCAAGAGCCTTTGCCAATATCCGGAAGCCCAGGGGTGACAGGTGCAAGCCGTCCCTTGCGAAGCAGCGTGGCTTGTCCAGCATGTCATCCCAGGCAGACAGACATTGGATCCCCTTTGAATGACACCAGAATTTAAGCCAATTATTAAAGCTGATCATCTTATCACTGTATTGTGGCATCATTCTAGGTGAAGGTAGGATACTGCTCAAGGTCAGGGTCATACCTGCCTGGGCTACATAATCAGAGAGCTCCTCGATGTCCCTTTTCATGTAGTCCAAGGAGGTACGTCTCAGGTCGTTGACACCAGCGTGGACAATGACTGAGTTGTACTTGTACCTGCTGTTGAGAGACCTGAGTGCTTGCGTTATGTGGCGGATTCTAGCGCCCGACAGGCAGCTTACTGTGACCTTCTCTTTACTCAGTCTGGTGAGCAGGACGTCAGTGTGTCTGACTATGGAATCACCAATGACAAGTGTGTCTTGCCTTTTGTTTGGCCTTAAGGGCTGTGACTGTTTGACACTCTGACTGTGTGGTCTATGTGTTGCATGTGTTGGGTCGTGAGGTGGTAGTTGTTTGGGTGTCTGCTTTGGTGGCCTCTGCTGTTTTGGTAAATTTTTGATCAGAGCCTTCGAGTATGTCTTTGTGTGAGTATGTGTATGATTTGAAGTTGTGATGGTACCATGTGTGACTGGGTATGTATTGTGTGCGGTTACCTTCTCCTCCTGTCTGGTCTTGCCAGTCCTATGTTGAGAGAGCTCAGCCTCCAGTTTGGCCGTATAGTTGCATCTCTCGCATGTATTTGTGTTTTGTGGGAGAAGGAGAGTATTGTCTGTGTACATGAGGCAATTGTAACATTGCCTCAATATTCCCAGGTTCACCAGTTGAGTTGGAGAGGACACTAGCAACTGATCCCTCGACATACTAGAAGTAGTAGATAAAGAGACTTTCAAAGGACTCCGGGGGAAGTGGGTTTTAGGCTGGTGGGGTACTATCTATAATAAGAGTGCTTTATCAAGGTGCCCCTCGGTACCGATATACTAAAGACTACAGGGGAAGACGGTGCCGAGATCACTGATGGAGCCGAAGGCCTCGATGCCGAAGGTCTAGGCACCGAAAGCACTGGGACTGACCGAGTAAGCTCCGAAGCAGAAACTTTAGCCTTCTTAGGTCTTGGTTGGCGGGCGTCCCCAGTTGGGGACGAAGGCAAAGACTTGGCCTTAGTAGGATCATCCAAAATTTTCTTATGGGCTTTAGGAGGGGTTGAAGCCTCTGACCCAGAAATAGCCTCTGAAAAGGGAGATTTGAGAAGTCCCTTCAGCAACAACTTATTTTTCCTTTCAATCAAGGTTCTGTTGGAAATATGTTTACAAATACCACAGGGCGGGTCAACAGATAAATGGGACACACCTAAGCAATAAACGCACAAAGAGTGTGCATCTGATATAGGTAATTTGTGTCCACAATCATATAGACTTCATCAGATGCAGACTGGATTTAAACAATACACTTTTATGGTTACCTATTCATTAATTAACCAATCACCCAAAAGGAAAAGTTAATGATTAACTTTTCCTTTTGGGTGATTGGTTAATTAATGAATTTTGAATAGGAGGGTAACTGATGAATTTTGAATAGGAGGGTAACTATAAAAGTGATGTTTACATCTTGTCTGCATCTGATGAAGTCTATATGAAACGAAAACGTATGTAGTTTTTGAACTGCGTTATTGTTGGATTTATGGTTTTATATTAAATTGGTGGAAAAGCACTTCTGCATTGTGTGGCTGTTTCTATAAGATTACTGTTTGGATTTATAAAATTTTATGTGTTTGTTAACATTGCTTCTGGCTGCCTTTTTCATACAAGGCTCACGCTACCAGCAATACTACTTAGCATATGTGGTAATTCATAGCTACAGTGAAAGAAAAAAAGTTGCTGGATTATGTTTTAAAACAAAGCTTTGAAAATGATTGTCTCAAAAAAAAATCAGGCCATTACATCTGCTATCACCTTCACCTTCTGTAACAAATAAAACTAAAATCAAGCCATTACGAGGACAATTTGGTTGCAAGACGCAGTAAACAGTAAAGTAAGCCTTGTTAGTGGGTTGCCATTTGCAGACCTGCCAAAGATGAACTGTTGATCCCCACAACGTGTTATGATCCTGTGCCTCGTTATCATTGGTTATAGTAGTGCAGCAATAATCAAAGAGAAGTATTTTCAACCCAAGAGTGTTTGCCTCCAAACATTCTTAACAGCTATTATTTGTTGTACTTCATCACGATATTAATTGTATTAGTGAGCATATGTCCCGTTACAGAGTTTGCTCTTACAAGCTTCTCAGTTGACTGCTTTGGTTTTCCTTCCTCACTCTAGCAATTAATAGGTCTCTCTCATTTCCTTATCCCTATCAGTAGCCATGGCAGGACTCCTGGCCGACTGCAGACAATTTCCACAGTACTTGGTCTGCAGCTTGCTAAGCAGGTTATACTGGTGTGCAGACACGAGGTTCAGCAAGATACATGCAACTTGGTGGATAACGACCTAAAAATAATAACAGCTGCTGCGACCTTTGCAGGTGTCCACCAAAGTGATTTACTGCACTCCACTCTTCAATTAACAATCCCTTCCATTCCCTCTAACTACCCAGTAGTGACAGCGTTTTTTTTTACTAACATGTAATCTACTCTTCTTAGAATGGTGCCACACTACCCTCATCTTTGCGTACAACTCACAGTTTGCCTATTCTTCAAAGTACAGTTTATCTTTTGACTTCCTACACTACTTGGCTCGCTTACACTTCATTCTTCTTTTCTTCCTTTCCCTCACCGCAATATTATCTCTTTAGAGAACAAGCATGCACTGACTGATGGCCCACTTTGCTCTTCTCCCACTCCTCACCCTAAACCATCTCTGTGCCCATGCTTTCATACTTACTTTGTGTCCACTCACCAATCACATTTCCTTCTAAGTAAACAAATGTCAGAAAATCCAATAAACTCCCCTAACTACGTTTCAGAGACTCATACAATTCCCTAATTACCTTTCAACTAACCACCAGAACACACTCCGCAATTGTAACTAACTCGGCCACCATCTGTCCCAACTTCTTCAACCATATTAACAAAAAAATGCTACTTTCAAGTGCAAACAACAGTATCTTTGTAGTAACTTTACTAGCAATCCTTGCAACCTTCACTAGCTACCATACCTCCAATTTTAAGTTTACTTTTCACTCGGACCCATTAAAGCAATGTAAAAAGCACAGTTGTATAAATAAGCTTACCATAACAGTAGAGGTCTGAATAGTTTTCTGTTGCAGTAGCCAAAGCTATATAGGACTTATCCTGCCAATGACTGGATGTCCAGCCTCCTTCCAAAGCTTTAGGACACCTTCTATGCTTCCACATGACCAATGGACCTTCAGGGTGAGAAGCTATTAAAGCAGACATATAATCACCAATACTGTTTCTTGCCTCAGGAAAGGGATGTTAGAGCCCTGTCAAATAAAGATATGCTAGGATAATATGGAAAGGTGGGATCTCTACCCTGGTATAAAAAAAAACAAAAAAACAAAAGGGGGAGGGAGGGTGTTTGTACTACCACGCTGATCTATTCAAACATCTGCTGCTACGGTTGGTTACTTACAAAACCACTCTATGTTCATAATTAGATCATTGTTGCAGTAGCCTAAGCTATATGAGACGAGTAACAAAGCTTATGACAGAAAGGGAGGTGGAAGAAGGATGAGTCTCTAATAGCCCTTGGAGAATGGTTCCAGTAAACCCTGTTCTGGTCCTAGAATAAAAATCAAGTTTGAAATGCTTAGTATATGTGTGGCAAGGGGACCAAGTTGCTGCCACTACAATATTTCTCGACTCCATCCCTTTCCAAAAAGGCAGTGAAGTCACCATAGCCCTGGTGGAACACACTCTAATCTTTCCATGAAGAGTCTTATTATTATGGTAGAAATAACAAAACTTAATTGAATGAGACAATGATTTGGAAACTGTCTGCATTGATACAGATTGTCCCTTTTTCTTGCCTTCCTAGGAAATAAAAAACATTATTCAAATTCCTGAAGTTTTACTTTTGTTAGTGTACTACCTGAGATTTCTATGGTCATCTAAAATATGTAAAAATTCACTCCCCCCCTTTTCTTTTGGTTCTGGAGATGGAGTGCGTGGTTCAAAGTAAATTTTGAAACCACTTCAGGCATAAATGAAGGACCGGACCTCAAAGTGATGCTGTCTTTATGAAAGATGAGACCAGGCTGAATCAACTGTAACTCAGGTATTTTGTGGCCGACATAAGCAGACAAGAACTTTAAATCCACATCATGAGCTGGTTCAAAAGAAAAAGGTGTAAGTTCTTCCCTGAACAAGAGTAAGAAGATGCCATGCTGGTGCCAATAGTTTTCTAGGTGGACGGATATCCAACACCCTTCTTAGACTGTTTCACTGAAGACATGGTAGAAAGGGGGGAATTGTTGGGAGACAGGAGAGATGGCTGAAGAATAAGAAAAGCCACAGGATAACTCACACAAATACTGTACAACTAAGGCTGTCTGAGCTCTAAAAGGTTCATGGTCTAACACCGATTAGAAACACTTCTTCACTTAGTCAAATAGGATTTTTTAATAGCATGTTTTTCATCTCCTTTAATACCTGCTGCACATTGTCAGAAAAAAAGGTGCCCAAGAGCTATAAAAATTGTATCATCCAAGCAATTAGTTGAAGAAATTAAAGGTTTGGGTGGATCAGAGAACCTCTGTCTTGTGTGAACAAGTCCATCCTATAGGGAAGGTGGGAATAATTGCCTATGGCCATTTTCTTTCATGAGAAAGGAGAACCACTTTTGCTTGGCCAAAAGGGAATTACCAGAATCATCCTAGGAGAGTCCTTCTGGATCTTTAGAATAACTCTGGTTATCACACGAATGGGGTGGGGGGTGGGGGTGGGGCTACAGGGCCATTCTTGTATATGGGCATGAAAGGGCATTAATCTTCCAGGCCTTTGTGCAAGGAGTCCTGAAGCAGAAATTCTTTAGTTGCTGGTTGCAAATGGAGGCAAACATCTACTTAAGATGTTCTTCACAGTTAGATCAATTCATGAAAGACTCCAGGCTGTAATTTTCATTCATGGGGCTCTGTCCTGGTACTGCTCAACTTGTCAGCTAAAATTCTCTGTTCTAATAGGACACAGGTAGCCTGTGGGGATAGAATGAGCAGAGTTGCCAACTCCTAAGCTATCACGGCCAGTCTGCACAGGGGGTAGGACCTCGTTCCACCTTGATTGTTGATATAGCATGTCCCTGGGGTGTGGTCTGTGACTACTAGAAGTGGATCTGGGGTCCAAGGATTTTAGAGTCTTTATTAATGACATAATTTCTTCAACATTTATTTACTTCATACTTCTTGCTGGTTCTACAAACCCTGGACTTTCATGCAAAGTTTGCTGAATCTTTGATCATGGACTAAGTAAGGGTCGAAGGAGTCAAGGGACGCTGTGAGATAAGGGGCAACTGATAACCATCAATGCATCTCCCTCTTGACAAAATCCAAGACTGGTATGTGAAAAAAAGAGGCTGCTGGTACTGAGTACACATGAATTTGAAGGAGACACTGGGAAGGATATTGGTTGAGTTTGTGCTTCCTTTTCATGGGAGTCTCTATCAAAAAGGAGTGCCCAAAATTCCAGTCATCTCCCATGAATCCAACTCCTCGGTGCAGTCCTGAAGGGGAGTAATGTTCACTCTGTCCTCAGATGCCAGTACAGGTGGTTCTCCCCTGCCTGAAGAAGACATACAATCAGCCTTGAAAAATGTGCAGACCACTTGGCCCTTAGCAATTTCCAAAGAAACAATGCCAGAGGGGTCAAAAGGAACCAGGGGATGATCCATGAGCTCCAAGATGCCCACAGTGGAGTCAATAACTGAAGGCATGGACAAGGAAGCCAAAGAAGAAATCAAAGTCTCCCTTGAAACATTTATTTTCTTCAGGATCAGAAGAGGAATGTCCAAAGAGCCACAACCCTTGTCAACGATACAGTTTTTGGTTCTCTAATTGACATATAAAACAACTCCCCCTATTTCTTAAGAGTAAAGAAGAAAAAATTAAACAAACTTGAATATTGCGTTACTCCCCTTAAAAGAAAAGACAAGCTGTGTGGTGATCTCTGTATGGTACTTCCCCTTTCTTCTAGTCATAAATCCTGATTAAAAAGATTAACTATAGAGTCTAGGCAAGATGAAGGAACAAGTGGGATGTACAAGGCAACAATTAATATGTGTGAGAGAGCAAAGTAAGTCTATAGCAGAAATAGGAGGAAGAGATGGGAAAGAAAATAGACAAAAAGGCATGGAAGAAATCTGTAGGGTCCCCATAATGGCAACCAAACTCAGGAAGTTTCCAATATTTAGGTGGAAATGTTTGTGTAAATATTTCTATACCCCTAACAGAAAACAAGGATGCTTATGGAGATAGAGGTGACATGCTGGAGGTGCGAACAGAATCAGAAGGGGGATTTAAGTCACAGTTTTTGAATATGGCAGAAACTAGATAATTTTAAGAAAGGGATGACAGATTCAAAGAATATTACAAAAAGTATTTCAGATGGGGAGATGCATTTTTGCTTATGATTGTTTGACAGCACTTGTAATGTTAAAAGCTAAAAAGGGAGATAACAGAAAAATGGAGAACAATCCTTGAACTGAGTGAAGACGAGGTTAAAAAATAATGGAAAAAATGGCAGAAATGGAGAGGACACTAATGAAGTATCTTTCTGGTAAGCTTCATACAAGACGTGGGAGATTTGAGGCAAGAAAATAAATATATAACTGCAAGACATTAGAGATTAAAATGAGACTGAAAAGGGGAACAGTAAAGAAACAGTCCAGGGAAAGAGGAGTAGAGGGATCACAAGAAAAAAAAGGAAGAAGGAAACTGCCTGGGTATGAATGATAATGTAAGTAATGAGTGACAAATAAAGTGCGACTTCTAGCTCTGGGTAGTCCCTGATGTTAGAAGAAACACAATAATGTGAACAGGGCAGTTAAAATATTTGGAAAAAACAGGCCAACTAGCAGGAGAGAATAGTAAAATTGTGAGAACAATAAAGCTGCTTTTAAAAAATACTGAAGGCACTCTCCAGTGCAGAGTTTATCTTCCAATTCTGTGATAATTCCCAATGGAGAACTTACCTGCCAATTCTGTAACAGCTAGCTGACTGACGGACCTATGAAGTCAGAAATGTAGCCAACACCTGCTAGTTGCTTCATTTGCAAGAAAGTTCTGAGCTTTGGCACCTTTATGCCCACTTTTATACTTGCTTGTCCTCAAGCTCTTACCTATACGGGCACATGGAAAGTGCCCTTAAGCTTAGCAAGCAGACCTGATGTTCAATCCTTGGCAGGCTACATTCCATACAGCTTAGGCTATTGCAAAAGTGATCTACTGATAAACCTCTATCACTAATTTCCTATTTGCCAAATTTAGACTTGTACTCCAGTTTATCTAAATACTGCCAGCTACCTAAAGGCACAGCTTTTTATTGAAAAAAAAATCATATTTCTGTTCAAATTAAACAGTGTCTATAAACTATGGGTAGGATTCACGATGGCTTGCACGGAGTCTAAGAGTAGTGTAAGACTCCATGCAGCCATCGCGATCCAGGAACAGCCTGAATGCGAGTGTAAGAGAGAACCTAAAACGGCTCTTACACGGGCAGGGCGTGGATATGCTAATTACCTCACTTGCAGCCGAAAGGCATGCAAATGAGGTAATTTCGCAATCCAAGAAGCAGAAACCTGCCTGTGTAAGAGCCGTGTTATCTGCAGAAATGTACTCAGTTGATAACGGAGTACCGTTCTGCAAATAACACAATGGAGCCTTGTCAGCTCCAAATAAAGGTTGCAAATGTCCCAGGCACCATGCCAATGGCCAAATATGTGGCCACTGGCAACGTAGCCTGATGCAAACATAAAATAAAAATATATTTTTTTCGCGATCGCCGATGTTTAAACGTAGCGCATCGCCGCGCAAAGGGACTGCGCTATAAAAAAAACAGAAAAATAAAAATATTAAACCCACAAATGTGGGTTTATGCAAAGCATGAGTTTACAATGGAAGGGAATAGCAGGCTAAAACAACATGGCCACCGAGTAGGGGTTGCTAAGGGGGGACGCGGAGTGTAAGACATATAACTAAGCATTAGTAGGCAATTCTATGTAAATGAGTGGTAGGATAGTGAATCGCACTGTTACATAGGAAATGAGCACATTCCGTGCAGTGTAGGAGTAGGATAAGGGGGAGTAACAGAGTAGGAGATAGGTGACATCACAGGGGGGGAAATGTATGAAAGGAATGCAGCTCATTGGAGCACAGTGGCATGTGAAAGCTGTCAGTCACACATCATGGAAAGAGGAGTGTCAACAAGTAGGCATGGGAAAGCAAAGAAATGGAAGGTTTACACTATGGATAACACCAAAGTTTCTTGCAGGGCGTGCATGCGTGCGTGTGCGCGCTGATAGGCACGAGTAAGAGAGAGTGCGCACGTTTAAGGCAGAATACGCATGTAGGAACCTGTTTAAACACCTGTCAGCTTGTTTGCGCTGGTGTGTGCGCGTTTTAACCCGAATAAGCAGATTCTAGTCCGTCTAAGCATGTGTGTGCATGTGGGAGCATGCTTTCACTGGTATGTGCGTCACTCCCCCCTGAGGAAACAGAAGGGGAAAAAGAAAGCATGGGAAATAGTAGGAAGCTAGCAGGGATTACTGGCAGAGCTAGCAGGTGAAAACAATCAGAAGAAGGCAATTACACAGGCAGAACAGTAGCCCAGCCCAGCACTTAAAACTCTGCAAACAACAGTGCAGAATGTTTCTTTCAAGAGACACTGCAATAGAGGAGTAAGCTATTAGAAGTGAAAACTGAAAAAGCTTCACTCAGACCAAAAATGCTAGGGGCTGCCATAGCTGTTATAAGGAGACATATGCAACTTGCTGAGGGTGGTGACTATGCAAATGCTGCCAGACAACCCATAGTGAGGAGATGGAGAAGAGTGTACAGGCCCAGGGTCACCTACCAGGGGTTACATGAGCTGGAGATAGTGGAGCGCTATAGAGTGGACAGAGACCTCCTGCAGTCACGCCTCACACACAGAACCAACAGAGGGGAACCCATCTCAGTGGAAACCAAGGTATGTGTTGGCCTAAGAATACTAGCAACAGGTACCTTCCAGAGACCAACTGGTGATATGATGGGGATATCACAGGCATCAGCATCCAGGGTACTGCACCAGTTCCTGGATGCCATGTCAACACATGTCGGTGAGCATGTATATTTCCCCAATTCCTGTGAGGTATTGGCCAGCAATATGCGTCTCTTCCATCAAATAGCGGAATACCCTGAGGTAGTGGGTGCAATAGACTGCACACATACGCATTAAAGCACCAGCCGGTGAGCGGGGTAGGGCCTACATTAACCGCAAGGGCTTCCCCTCCATCAACTGCCAGGTTGTGTGTGATGCCCAGGGCATAATAATGAATGTGTGTGCTGGCTGCCCTGGAAGCTACCATGATTCCTATATCTGGCATCAGACGCAGTTGTACCAGACATTTGCCAATGGGGACATCCCACATGGTCACTTAGTGGGGGATGCTGGCTATGCACTGGAGCCGTGGCTGATGACACCCACCAGAAATGCACACACACCTGAACAAGAACGCCATAATGAGGTACACGCACAAACACAAAATGTAATCGAGCGTGTGTTTGGGCTGCTCAAGTCACGGTTCCAGTGCCTGGACACATCTGGTCTTTGGATCTGCCTTGCAACTACATGTACCCAAATTGTCATGGTACATGCTATGCTACATAATATGATTCTGCGAAAACAGCTGCAGCAGGACCAGCATAGGGCTGGGCCAAACAGCCCCCCACCATTGCCAAGCCAATCACAGGCAGAGCGTGACTTGGAGGAGGAGGAACCTGAGCCTGCCCCTGTAGGCAGAAGGAGGCATGCCCAGTATGCCTTGGCCTTGGCAAAGTGGCAACGCATAGCACATACACTGGCTCAGTAGGAACCCAGGAAATGATACCTCTCTCTGACTCACACATATAGTAAAAGGGATGCCTAAGTTGACACAACCTGCTATCAAACATGTACAGGAAATGTACTATGTGCATCCAACATAGACAGCCCTGCAGCACCACCTGAGGCATGATTGCCATGTGTTAAGCAATGTAACACCATGTAGTATATGCAAACTTGATGACCCTGACTAACATCCTACCCTCACCAAGCATGATGCCACAATATGAAGACGAGATGATCAATTACAATAATTGGCTTAAGTATTGCTGTTAGTCACAGGGGATCCAATGCGTGCCAGCCTGGGATGACATGCTGAGCAAGACACGATGCTCCACCTGCTAGGGATGGCATGCACCTATCAGTCCTGGCCTTTAGGATACTGGCAAAGACTGTTTTCACCCCCACTGTGCCTTGAATAGGTAAGGCTCAAAACACAAACCCACCTCCATAGGTATCACAAGGGATAAGAACCTAGATGTAATGCTACCCAATGCCAGATGTCTAAACTGCAAGATGCATGCAGTCTAAACTCCCCTCAGCATGGAGAATGTTGATATCTGTCCTGTAACAGAAAACTGGGTTAAGGCTCACAAGAGCACCATAACACTACCAGGTTACACCTCATACCGTGCTTTACAGCCCCAAAACATGGAACAAACTACAAAAGGAGGGTGACTAGCAATAATTGTCAAGGATAACCACACCCCCATGTTGGTACCACAACAAGAAGCAGCATGGACTATCCATGGTCAAGTAACAGTGGCTAAGACTGCCTGCCAGTTTGTAGCCTGCTACAGACTACCCTCCTAATGCCAGGAACTGCACTTGGCCTACGTTGGAACACATGGAAATATCAAGCTCTCCAAACAACATTACATTGGGTGACCGAAAATACTCAAACATAGACTGGGAGCATTATTCCAGCTCCAACACCCTACGTCAAAGGTTCCTAGCATCCATAAACCAAAATGCTCAGGAACAACATACCACTCCCACAAGAGGGGTAAGCATACTGGATGTGATAATCAGCAACATGGGTACTCTATGGCCAGATGAGAAGCGTATCCCTCACTGGTAAGATCAGACCATAGAGTAATCACACTGGATATTCACATCCTGACCACAGTCCCTAGCCAGAAAACTACAGTGAAAAACATGTGTAAAGGAAATGTTGCACTCCTCCAAACTGATGTGGAATCCATTAAAGGCCCTGTGCCTGTGGAAAATATGGGCCACACACCTCAGAACCCTTTATAAATGCATTCTATGAACACTGTCAGGAATGCATGGATTATGCAATCCCAAATAAAACCAAGGCCCAATACCATACATGCAGGCATCTGGCATGGTGGACCCCAGCCATTACCAAACCATACAAGAGAATGAGGAAGCTACTACATGATAGAGCAAACCCAAAAAGGGAAGTAATCTCTGATCTGTATTATGGCAATAAAATATGGCCACTCATAAAATCCACTAAGGCCAGCTACAACAAGTTGACTCTGTGAATCTTGGGCAATGTTACACCTGCCCCATGTACATAGACAACCCCCTCCTCCCCCCAAGAAATACAAATATATGTGAGAGATGCAACCATGTCTCCAAACTGGAGGCTGAGCTCTCTCAACTGAGTACTGTCTAAACTAGTCAGGAGGAGAAGGTAACCACACACACCACAAACCCAGTCTCACATAGACCTATCACAACTGCAAACCAAAGACATAAACACACAAAAACATTCCCGGAGGCTCTAATTAAAAACCACCAAATCAACAGAGGCCTCCAAAGCAGACACCCAAGCAACCACAACCTCCACACATAGCACATGCAACACATAGTACACAAAGTCGGTGTGCCAAACAGTCACAGCCCGTAAGGACAAACAACATGCCTGATACACTTGTAATAGGTGACTCCATAGTCAGACAAACTGATGTCCCGCTCACCAGACTGAACAAGGAAAAGGGTACAGTAAGCTGCCTGTAGGCTGCTACAATCCGCCACATAACACAAGCATGCAGGTCACGCCAAAGCAAGTACAAATATGACTCAGTCATTGTCCATGCTGGTGTGAATGACCTGAGACGTACCTCCCTGGACTACATGAAAAGAGACATAGAGGAGCTCTCTGATTATGTAGGACAGGCCGGTATGACTCTGACCCTGAGCAGCATCCTACCCCCACCAAGAATGATGCTACAGTACAAACACAGAATGATCAGCTTTAACAATTGGCTCAATTACTGGTATCATTCCAAGGGGATCCAATATGTGTCTGCTTGGGATGTCATGCTTGACAAGCCACGCTGCTTTGCCAGGGATGGCTTGCACCTGTCACCCCTGGGCGTCTGGATATTGGCTAAGGCTCTTGCCACCTCCATAGTGCCTTTTGTAGGCAAGACTGAAAAGAGAAACCCACCTCCCTAGAAAACATAAGTGGAAAAAACATAAGGGTAATGCTGCTCAATGCCAGAAGTCTAAACCTCAAGATGCATGCTCTCGAGGCACTCCCCAGTATGGAGAACATCGATGTCTGTGCAGTGATGGAAACCTGCATCAAGGCTCCTGAGAGCACCCCAGCACTTCCAGGTTATACCTCATATCATGCTTTTCAGCCCCAAAACCTGGACCAAACCACAAAAGGAGGGGGAGTATCCATATTGATCAAAGATACCCACACGTCCAGGTTACTGAATGCATGAAGCATCAGAGACCACCCATGTGCAACTAACTGTAGGCAAAACTGCTGTACAGTTTGTAGCATGCTACAGACCACCCTCTCAAACCCAGGAACACCACTCAGCCTTCCTGAAGACACTGGAGGGTATGAATGTCTCTCCAAATACCAAACAAGGTACTCACAAATCACCACATAGGTGGTAATCCATTACATATGGAAGAAGTAATCAGGGACCTAGGGACACAAGTGGACAGTAACCCCACATGTGACACTCACATTGTCAACGTGGCTAGGAAGACCAACTATATTGGCCACCTTATCATGAAAGGATTCAAATCTACATCAAGAGAGGTCATTGTGCCCCTATACTCTTCTCTTATCAGGGCCATAATTGAGTACAATGTCCCATTTGGGATGTACCTTACTCGACACCTGCAGCAGTTAGAAAGACCTCAAAAGTACCTCACCAAGAGGATAAAGGGTCTCAAACATTTGTCATATGCTGCCTGGCTGACAACACCCCAGCTGTATGCAGTCACATACTGCATACTCAGAGGCGATATATGCCTGATGTACAAGGCCATGTCCAATACAGAATTGATGGACATGCTCCACCTCAGAAAATCCAAATCCATGACAGCCGCGAGAGAGGTCAACCTCAACACATAAATAAATAGGATGTGCTGGAGGGACAGATTCATAACCCAGAGGCTCCCTACACTCTGGAACAGAATCCCACTCCATGTTAGGCAGAGCCCCTCCCTGACTCTCTTCAACAGGAATCTTGCCAAGTGGATGGGAGATCGTAGATTTACACTGGGGGGGTCTTCACTGTGTCACGTCCAGACAGAGGCACAGTAACGTAAACCCTAAATGGGCATAATATTCACATAGCAAGGGGTGGCGAAAGCCAGACACACTCTGGCTAGGCTTATAAATGCCCTAGGGCAGATAGCCTAGTATGAACCTATGAAGATACAAATTGTACAGGACACTAAGGATCAACACAAGGCTTTCTTAACTGATGGTAGGAACCTTGTTGGGAATTCACAGATATGCTCTGAATTACCAAATATTAGAAACAATACACCAAACCCACACACACACTGCCAACATCCAAACTGATATCTATCCCAGCAGAATGCTGGCTCCTGACATTGCAGATGCTGATGTAACAGCCAGCATCTTCAAAGCAAAACACACAGCATCAATGGTATGAGATGGTGTCCTGGGCTGTGTCCAACATGAACTCCAAGAAGAATGGAACGCCATATAACAGTACTGCTCAATTTCAGCCTTACCACAGGATATGTACCCAAAGAGCAGTGTACAGCAACAGTGGTCCCTCTCCACAAAGGTGGTGCCTGAATGGATACTGCAAACTATCACCCCAGAATCCTGACAAGCTTGGTCTGCAAAGCTATGGAAAGGATCATCATGGACCTCAGAAATAAAGATATTGGGGACCTACAGACACAGGACCCTACCCAGTGTGGCTTTCTTAAGGGCAGATCCTGCCCCTTAAACATGGACTCATTTGAAACAGTCATCAAGGCCACTGATGAGGGGAATGTGGTCCACACAGCCTATCTGGACCTTGCAAAAGCCTTCCATACAATACCCCACGTGTTCATTATAGATACGCTCACCAGCTTAAATATAAACCCCTATGTCAGTAGATGGGTTGCAAACCAGCCCAAGGACAGAACTGACATGGTCAGAAATGCTGCAGCCATGGCAGACTACAAACCAGCTACAACTGGCATCCCACAAGGCTCGGTCCTGGGACCTCCCTTGTTGGTATATATTTCCCATAGGTACAGGCCAACATGGAAGGGCTGTGTCTGAACAAGTTTGCAGAGGACTACAAACTGGGCACCATATCTGACCCTCCAGCTGACACAAGCATCCTACAAAAGGGCCACATATAAACAGCCAATTGGTGCCATAGCCATGTCATCAAGCTAATTGCAGTAAAGTGTATAGTCATCCCCTGTGGATAAACAGTAAGTGCCCACCAATTACCACATAGGTGTTAACCCACTAAGTACTTTAGAAGTAATAACAGACCTGGGGACACAAGTTGATAGATATCTTGCATTTGACAACCATGTGGCTGTAGTGGTTACAGAAACATACCATATACCCACCTAATCATGAAGGTAGTCACATCTAGATCAGGGGAGGTCATCGTGCCTCTTCAGTCATCCTTCATCAGCCTCACAATTGAGTACAATGGCCCCTGTGGGATGTACCTCAGCAGACACCTCCAGCAACTGGAAAGACCCCAAAAGTACCTCACCAGGAGGATCAAAGAGCTCGAACAGATGCCATGTGTTGCCTGATGAAACAAACTGCAGCTCCACACAGTGCCATACTGCCTGCCCAGAGGCAATCTGTACCTGCTGTATAAAGCCATGCCCAAGCTGGAATCAATGAACATGCTGCACCTTGTACAATCTGAATGCCAGTGAGCTATGCACATGAGAGACCTGAACCACAGCACTGACATACATAGGACATGCTGTAGTGATTGATCCATAACCCAGAAGCTCCCTTCACTCTTGAGTAAACTCCCAGTACAGGTTAGCCAGAGAGTCCCTCATTGACTCTCCTCAACAGGAATCTTGATGAGTGGATGGGAGATGGTAGGTTTACCCTGGGTATCACTGTTATGTCATGGGTAGACAGAGGCACAGTATACTAACCTTGAAATATGTCATGTCAAAATCCAGTTACAATGTGTGTTGAAGGACAAACACACTCTCTGACTAGCAGTAGAAATGGCCTAGGGCACATCGCTAGTGGTTGTCATTGTCCACCCAAGTTGTGGAATACACTACCAATGTTGGACAAGCCTGATTTAAGTAGTCCATATCCAAACAAAATGCAACATGGTCATATGTGCACAACTGGCCCTTAACCAGTCTGGTGTGCTCACTATGAATATTTAAAGCAGTGATAAGACTGAAACCCAGGATACTGTCCACCACAGTGAAAGTACTGAACCAGTACACTATACGATATTACAGTGTTTGGTCAGTATGAAGGGATGTTGACAACTGTATGCAAACTATCCCATGGAAACCCTGCAGGCACAGTATAATCCCTGTTGGGTTCAGACACAAAGCAGTTGGGTAGTAAGTACACAACATGACTCCCAACACACAACTATAAATGTGAAATATTGTTGAAGTTCACACACAACCACAAATGTGGTGGACTGCAGATTTAAACATATGGAAAGCTCACACTGGGCATGCTCGCACACTTTGATAAATGAGACATATGTCAGGCAACAAGCCATGGAAAGGCTGAACTGGTTATGCTCACACACTTAGGCCATGTCTCAGTTTAGCAGTTGGCCACACATATCTGGTATTTGTATGTGTTAATCCAGGAACCAACCACAATACAGCAATCTGCCCAGTGCACACAGTTAAATGACTACAGAGACATAAGTTAAATAGTGGATCCCTCTCATATTCAAACATCTTACACAGATACACAAGTTGTTCATAGAAACAGGGAAAGCTATGGCAATAAAGACCTGCAAACAGTTTATCAGCAACATATATTGTGCATCTGAAAATTAAACATATGGGTGTAGAGGTCAATACTAGGCTGTTTGCCCTAGGGAATACAAGCTTAGCCAGAGTGTGCTTGGCATCTGCCTCCCCAGTACAGTAGGCTACTGTGCCTCTGTAAAGTAGGTCACAGAACGCACTGTTTAAGGCTAGTGTGCTGTGCCTCCATCAAGCAGGGACACAGTGGAGATCCCAGGGGTTGAATTTGCAATGTCACATCCATGTGGCTGGTGTTTGCTGGAAGACGGTTGGCAAGGACTTATAACAGTAATTGGGTGTCAATTACAGACTGAGAGGAGCCTTATCTGCAGTGTCTGGACAATGTCACTGTCAACACTTTGACGTGATGAGTTTGAGGGATTGAAGTGTCATGCCAATACTGTTCAGAGGCATCCTCCCTCTGTGGGGTATTGCTCTGTAATGTATTAGCTCCCTCCTTCTGTTGTACAGCTTATATATGTCTGGTGTACACCAGACAGGTCTCCTGTTGTGGAGGAGTCATGGGTTTATTTGGGATACCATGATCAATGCAAACCTTCCAGATGCTCATTGAATGCTACTGTCAAGGATTATGCAGAGTGACCTGTATAATCCCCCAGCATGGGTCCTTTGAAGTCTTCCACCCCAGTCTTCACAAGTGCAAAGTCTGCTTTTGATAAATACTTTGTTTGCAGTGACTTCCTTGCCTGGGGGTGGGGATGGGATATGGATGTCCAGGGGAAGTTGGGTATGGTCAGATATTAACAATGGTGGTCTACCTCTGGTGTGGAACATACAGTCCCCATGTTGCAGATGGTCAGGTCCAATATGTATTCCCCCTTGTGGCTGTGGTGAGTGGTCCTGCCATAGCACATGGATTCACAAATTGTAGTGGCTGTAGGGTGATGTTGTTGAGGCCTGAGTAGTCCCCCCACACAATATACCTGTACTTGACATTAACCACTGTAATGGTGTACGTGAGCGCCTTCATATTCTACATTGTTCCCAGGGAAGCAAAGTGTGTGCCCTGGATATGGGAGAGGTGGTCTGAACTGGTTGTGTTGTGTGTTACAGGTCCTGTGGTTACGAAGCATGGTATAAAACATAACCTGGCAGTGCTGATGTGCATATCTGACCCTGAAGTAGGCGGCTGTTAATGCATATATATGCTATCCCCCTAACTGACAGATAGTAATACATGTACATACTTCTATATAAATAATGATGTCAGCACCCTATAAAAACTGCAGGAGAAATACAGATACCCAGTAATTCGAATAGCGCCCTCCGCTAATGCGTCTCTCTCAAGTGTCATAATATAGTTAGGTAGGGGGTTGAATCCTGCAAATGCTCAGTGTGCGTGTGTGTGTGTGTGTGTGTGTGTGTGTGCGTGCGTGCGTGTGTGTGTGTGTGTGTGTGTGTGTGTGTTTGGGTGAGGGGGGTCAGTGTGTGTGCAATTCTGTGTGAAAGAAATGTCCCTTTTCGCAACTAGAAGAACGCACTACATGATGCACATTTCTCTTTCTAAACACTGATGATGTCAGCACCCTGTAAGTACAGCAGGAGAAGGGAAACCTCCCAGTAATGCGAATACTCGCTCTGCTAATGCGTCTCTCTCAAGTGTCATAACATAGTTAGGTAGGAGTTTGAATCCTGCAAATGTTCAGTGTGTGTGTGTGTGTTTGGGTGAGGGGGGTTAGTGTGTGTGCAATTCTGTGCGAAAGAAATGTCCCTTTTGGCAACTAGAAGAACACACTACATGATGCACATTCCTCTTTCTAAACACTGATGATGTCAGCACCCTATAAGTACAGCAGGAGAAGGGAACCTCCCAGTAATGTGAATAGTGCGCTCTGTTAATGCGTCTCTCTCAAGTGTCATAATATAGTTACGTAGGGTTTTGAATCCTGCAAATGCTCAGTGTGTGTGTGTGTGTGTTTGGGTGAGGGGGGTTAGTGTGTGTGCAATTCTGTGTGAAAGAAATGTCCCTTTTGGCAACTAGAAGAACACACTACATGATGCACATTCCTCTTTCTAAACACTGATAATGTCAGCACCCTATAAGTATAGCAGGAGAAGGGAAACCTCCCAGTAATGCGAATAGCGCGCTCTGCTAATGCATCTCTCTCAAGTGTCATAACATAGTTAGGTAGGGGTTTGAATCCTGCAAATGCTCAGTGTGTGCGTGTGTGTGTGTGTGTGTGTGTGTGTGTGTGTGTGTGTGTGTGTGTGTGTGTGTGTGTTTGGGTGAGGGGGGTTAGTGTGTGTGCAATTCTGTGTGAAAGAAATGTCCCTTTTGGCAACTAGAAGAACACACTACATGATGCACATTCCTCTTTCTAAACACTGATGATGTCAGCACCCAATAAGTATAGCAGGAGAAGGGACACCACCCAGTAATGCGAATAGCGCACTCTGCTAATGTGTCTCTCTCAAGTGTCATAACATAGTTAGGTAGGGGTTTGAATCTTACAAATGCCATGTGTGTTTTTGTCACACAGTTTGTCCATGTGTGTGGGGTGTTGCTCTTAATATTGTATGACACAGATCATATCAGTAATGTCAATGCACACATGAGGTATGTGTGTGCCACATAGACATATGTACCTGTGACCTTAAATAGTTCCCATGTGTGAAGCCTGCCTCATGTGAATACATGTAATTTGCATTACACAACTTTATGACTGTGGTTTTCTGTGCAGGGGCTGCATTTGGTATATGAATATACAGTGAGAGTAGTCTATGGTGTCATCTTACCAGCGAGGGATACACTTCTGGTCTGGAGCATATAGTCCACATGTTGGTGATGAACAAGTGCAGCATGTTTTCCCCTCTTGTGGGAGTGGTAACAAGTTGTTCCATAGCAACTGAGTGTATGGATTCTAGGAACCTTACACCTAGGGTGTTGGAGCTACAGTAATGCTCCCAGTCTATGTGTGGGTAAACAAAGCTGCCCAATATACTGTTGTTTGGAGACACCTGCAGATATTCATGTATTCTTAAGTAGGCCAAGTGGGTTACCTGGGTTTGGGAGTGTGGTGTGTGCCAGACTATGAACTGGAAGGCAGTCTTACCCACTGTTAGTTGCACATGGATAGTCTCTGATGCTTCGTGGTGTGCCACCAACCTGGAGGTGTGTGTATCTTTGATGAATATTGATACTCCCCCTCCTGTTCTGTTTCGGTGCAAGTTTTGGGGCCGACAAGCATGGTATGAGGTATAACCTGCCAGTGCTGGGGTGCTTTTGGGGGCCTTGAACCAGGATTCTGTTATTGCACAGATATTGATGTTCTCCATGCTAAGGACAGTTTCCAGTGCATGCATCTTGAGGTTTACACTGCTGGTGTTGAGTACCATTACTATTAGTTTCCTATCCCTTGTGATACCTATGGAGGTGGTCTTGTCTTTTGAGCTTTGCCTAAAAAAGGCACTATGGGGGTAGCAAGAGCCTTTGCCAATATCCGAAAGCCCATGTGTGACAGGTGCAAGCTGTCCCTAGCAAAGCATCGTGGCTTGTCGAGCATGTCATCCCAGGCTGACAGGCATTGGATCCCCTTTGAATGACACTGAAACATAAGCCATCTATTGAAATTGATCATCTTGTCTACATATTGTGGCATCACTCTTGGTGAGGGTAAGATGCTACTCAAGGTCAGGGTCATACCAGTCTGGGCCACATGCTCAGAGAGCTCCTCTATGTCTCTTATCATGTAGTTCAGGGAGGTACGTCTCAGGTCATTCACACTGGCATGGACACTGACTGAGTTATATTTGTACATGCCTTGGAGTGACCTGTAAGCTTGTGTTATGTGGCAGATCATAGCGCCAGACAGGCATCTTACCGTGACCTTCTCCTTGTTCAGCCTGGTGAGCGGGACGTCAGTGCACCTGACAATAGAGGCACCTATCACAAGTGTAGCAGGTGTGTTGTTTAGCCTTAATTGCTGTGACTGTTCGGCACACTGGCTTTGTGAGCTATGTGTTGCACGCGTTCTGTTCTGGGGTAGCGGTTGCTTGTGTGTCTGCTTTGGAGGTGTCTGCTGCTTAGGCAGAAATTTATTTAGAGACTCCGAGTATGTTTTCGTGTGTTTATTTGTTTGGACTGCTGTCGAGGTAGGTCTATGTGAGATTGGAATTGTACTGACTGTGGTTTCCTTCTCCTCCTGACAGGTTTTGCCAGTACTGAGTTGAGAAAGCTTAGCCTGCAGTTTGGCTATATGGTTGCAACTCTCACATGTGTTTGAATTTGTTGGGAGGAGAGGGTTGTCTGTGTACATGAGGCAGTTGTAACATTGCCTCTAGATTCCCAGATTCACCAGCTGGACCGGAGAGGAGATCGACAACTGACCTTTGGACATGCTAGAATAGTATTGGGGATTCCTTTATAATTAACAACAAAAAGGGCCAATGGGGAACAAGGTACTCAAGGTGAGTTTGTGAGGGTGTAGTGCTTTTAATTTGTTAGTGCTGGCATATATAAATGCTTTAGTGAGCAAGTGCCACGTAACTCAAATGCAATGTGTTACAGGTAACTTAAATGCATAAATGACAAACAGTAACTTTCTGTCAAGTGAAACAAGGACATACGTAAGCAATGCAGATGTCACTAGGGATCCACAGAGGTGCTGTAAAGCTGCATTTCAGGTGGAATTAGTGTTTCAGGGAAATAACAAGCAAACAAGCATACACACAAAGCTACATTCAGCAGGCATGGATCTAGTCTATGCTACAGCAAACAAGGTGTACCAATTTCTGTAAGAAACAGTTCAAATATGCAGGCACTATAAGCCTTTAGCCAGAAATTCCCAGCTCAGACGGGCAGAGTCCAGCCTCTCCTCCCACAAGAGTGCAGACCATGAACCTTCGTAATGTAAAATAACTGGCCTGAAGCCCAAGTGCTTAAACCAGAACTAATACACATTTAAAATAACAATCACTGAGCCCTCAATCAGCAGTTCCCAACTTAGTAGGCTGTATGCTACCTGTCCTGCCACCACAGTATCCCTGACATTTAATGAGACTCACCTCCTGTCATAGTTAGTTGTGTGTTTTGGGGCTGTCAAGCATGGTATGAGGTGTAACCTGGTAGTGCTAGGGTGCTCTTGGGAGTCTTGAACCTGTTGTCTATTACTGCACAGATATCAACATTCTCCATGCAGAGTAGAGTTTGGACTGCATGCATCTTGCGGTTTACATGTCCACCATTGAGTATCATTACTTCCATTTTCTTATCCCCTGTGCTACCTATGTAGGTGGCCTTCTGTTTTCAGCCTTACCACCAGAATGCAAAGATGTGCAGACATTACACTATGGTAATTAATAGGGGTATACCAAACAATACAATGACAATCATACTGTTAATGCATCAGGCATGCTGGGATATACCCACAATGATATCATTACACTGTACACTTGACAACATGATAATATTACTACACTTCTATGTAGTCACCCTGTGCATCAGCAGCATGTTAACCGGTCCTGCATCGATGTTACAGATTGCAGGAGGTGGCACAGTTTCATCATATGCACAGGGTGTGTACTTGGTATGCCTGAGTCTGCCACTGATACAACCAATCGACATGTATGTGTGTGTGTGTGTTAGTGAGGGACAACCGTAGAAGATGGGGCAATGTTGATGCAGTGTGTGCGTGTATGTGTTAGCCCTAGGTGTTAGCATTATGCATGTGTTTATGCATGCACACAGTTCCACCTCATGGTTGCCATATATGGGTGTTTGTGGACAGCCAAAGACTGTACCTGCCAGGTCATACAGATCACTGTCTCTGGCCATGGACACGGTACCTGTGCCTGGCAGGGGTGCTACGGACAGTATCAGGTACTAAGCCAGACTGGGTACTGTCATCAGAAGCAGGTGACTGATGACTGGAGACATGTCCCTGCTGGGACTGTCCAGAGCCACATGCACGTGGTCTCCTAGGCTGGTCTGATGACAGCACAGACCCAGCATTGCTGGGGCTGGTACTGGCACTATGGGAGCGGTCGCGGGTTTGTTGTCGTCCGCGACGACTGCCAGCTGCTGCTGTTGCTGGCATTCGTCAACGTCGACGCCTCAACCATCCTGCATTGCCCTGGCTCATGGACATGCAGTTGTGTAACAGATATAATGTGTCCCCCCAACGTCTGTCAATGACCTTGGTGAAATTACGTATGGCAGCCGCAACATCACGCATAGTGTCATTCATAGCAGTGCGATGTGCTCTCAGCTCCCTCAGACCCTGTCTGGTGTACCGTTCCATACGTGACTGTGCCTGCATTACAGCCCGGAACATAGCTGAGGTTGAAAGACCTCTGTGGGCACGTCTGACAGGGGCAGTACGACCACGGATGCTCCCACCAGAACCCCTGGACATCTGCCTGTGTGGTACCATGTCAGGACTCTGGCCATGGCTGCTGGTAGGGGATGCATGTGCCACTGATACCACATTACCCTGGTCAATGCCCACTGTATGCTGTCCATCACCTAGGGATATTGGTGACAATGAATGTATTGGCAGGATGACTGTGCACATTGATGGGGTTGACAGCTGTGTACTGTCGACTGGCTGACCAACAACGGACCCTGGCACACCTCCCTGTGCCATTACACAGGTATCATCATTATCACTATCCCCAGCAGCCGATTCAGGTTCCCTGCTGCACACCACCAGAGCAGCACCAGAACCGGTGAGGGGAAGATAGGAAACACAGTTTACAATGTGTACACAATGTTACCACACATGCACACATGGGCACATGCATACATGGACACATGCGCACATGGGCACATGCACACATTCACACTCCTCAGTACATGAGATACAAACACACAGACGCAAACACACCTGCAATCTAACACATAGCAATACCATTTCAGGGTATTATTACTATTATTATGATTAGTATTAAAGGATTGTTATTACACACTCACCAGCATGGATTGGCTGCCTTGCTGTTATACCAGAGGGACCTGCACAAATAAGACATTTATTGTCAGTGGGCACAACTGTGCCACGGATACTGTGAGCATGATACAGTTCAGTAGTACAACAGTTGGCTTTCACAGGTCTACTGCTGATATTGAGAATATCACTCTTGCACGATAATTACCAGGATAACAGATACAAACACAGTACACACCTCACACATGCATAAACTACCAGTGTAGAGAACAGTCAACTATAGATATGGCATGTTACCTGCACGCTCCAAGTCCTCCTGCTGGGTGGCTCCAGCCTCCATCATTACACATGTGTGCGGATGTTGTTGTTGTTGGGCTGGAGCCACAACACTTAGGAGGAGCCCCTCCAGTCTGGTGAGGGGGGGTGGTGTATAGCCGCCCCACCACCTGTGGCAAGCTGTTGCCTGTGGATATCAAACGCACGCTGATGGACATTTCTAATTAAATCATTGCAGTGATGGCGTACCTGCTCATATGTCCGGTTATGCATGTCTATGTCATTTCCCCGACAGACAAGGTCTTGCCACAGTGCAGCCCTCTCCTGCTGGTTCTGGCTGGTGCGTGAAAAGAGTGTGGCAAAATCCCGCACCAGGCTCTGGTGTATTTCCTCTTCATCTGCAGCAGAGTACATGGGGTTGCGCTGGTGCACCATTGCCCTGGAAGGAAAAGAAAAATATGTTAGCAAGTGATATGGCACACACAATACTCTACTGTAGTGATATCACTGAACTGCCATATATAGCATCTGTCTGTCTATTGGGGGATACACATGTTAATGATCACATATCACTGCTCAGCCGACAACTGTGTGACAGTGCCTGGCACACTCCATACAACAAACAAGTATACTACATCAGTCGGCACACTGTTTGAGGTCCAATGCACAGCCTCACACTGGGGGTTTGTATCAAGGTAATGTATGGGGAACATTGTCAATGCATGCAATGCACAGTACAAATTTCACTGGTAATGCACCGTAGTCTTTGTTGCCATAACCATACCTACACCACAGTCACATACAGGGAACCACAGCACAACATACGGCAATGTAGTATGTTTGTATCCCAATACCTGACGCATCTTTCTCTGGTCTCACACCAAGGACACGCACTACCATGACAGACAGAAAGTCATGCTGAGCAATCACACCATTACAGACCTTACACACAGTCAGTGGCACACTCATTCCACCTCACATAGTTGGTATTGCAATGAGTACATGTGTGTGTGCATTGTGTCATAGGCAGGTAGTATGCTATTGGGCCTGGGCCTACAGCAGCATACTGTTATGCTACCCTGCCCCTTGGGACACATGTAATGTGATTGTACTTGCTCCTGTCAAACAGTTACACAGGGTGACTCATATGGCATACTACCTATCTGCATAACATTCAACAGGGGTATGTCTGACATCTACTAATGGGGAGCCTTGCTTCTTAATGCTGGGTGGTTTACTCCAGGGTATGGCTTATTTGTGGGTAGGAACCTGTACCTCCACCATGTGCTCTTTACTGCAGTGCCAAGGATGACAGACATAGGTCATTTAGGCTGGGGATATTGTGCGGGGTTACCATGGTTGTTGGACAACTGTTATGGGTGTGACTTAACTATGTATATCCAGCAGTGGTAACCTCTGTGTAGGTAGTTTGAGAGGCACTCTATCTGTGGTTTTGTCAGTCACTCTGCATAGGTAATGTGTTTGAGGGCATTATCACTGTTTGTTAGGTATGACTGTGTCCTTCCCCTTTCTGTAGTTGTCATGGGTGGTACATACCGTGTAGGACATTGTGAGGTGTAGAGAGGTACAGTGACCTACATTTCACTAGCTGACGCACCATTTCTGCTGACACGTACCATGCACAAGTATTACAAGACTGGTGTGCCACTGTGAATATCAAAGGGGAGGCTATTGTATACTTGTTTCCCATGTTCCCTCCTGACACATCCAGTAGTAGGCAGGCAACCACATATGTGGTGGTTAGTGTTGTAAGTGTTTTGGAATGGGGTATGGTACTCCTGTATCCACACTGGTGTTCAGTCCATGCCTTTGTCACCAGGCACCTGTTGCAATACATCTGCACACATGTGCCTCTCTCAGTATGTATGTATATATATATATATATATATATATATATATATATATATATATACACATATATATAGCGAGAGAGAGAGATAGAGATATTCATATACATACATATCTGTAGACATTCATATCTGTCTGTATATGTGTATGTATCTATATATATCTATATATGTATGTGTCTATTACATAATATATGTATATACATATTCTATCTATCTATATATGTTCATAGGTTCATAGGTAGGTACTAGGCTATCGGCCCTAGGGCCCATACAAGCTTAGCCAATAAATGTACCCTGGCTTTCGCCACCTAAGAATAGTATTTTCCTATGCCCCTGTCGAGCAGAGCCACAGAAGTGATCCCCGGGGTGAATTTCCCATTTTCCATCCAATCATCAGGATTTTTCTTGAAGAGTGCTAATGAGGAGCTCTGTTTGACATAGATAGGTAGTCTGTTCCAGAGTATGGGAAGTCTCTGGGACAGGAATCTACCCCATCCAGCATGTTCTGTTTATTGTGGTGACAAGGTTAATGTCCCTAGAGAGTGTAGCTAAGAGGGATTGGGATTTCTTTAAGTGGAGCATGTCCAACAGCTCTGGGTTTGACATAGCTTTGTATGTTAGGCAGAGATCGCCCCTCAGTAGGCGATATGCGATGGAGTAAAGCTGTAGTTTTTTGAGACGGTCTGCATAGGGCATCTGTTTGAGGCCAGTAATCCTCTTTGTGAGGTATTTCTGTGGTCTTTGCAGTTGTTGTAGATGTCTTGTGAGGTACATACCAAAAGGGGCATTGTACTCTATAATGGGTCTAATAAGTGATGAGTAGAGGGGGAACTGACCTCTTTTTTCTGGATGAGAATCCTTTTGTGATGAAATGAGCCACATAGAAGGATTTCCTGACCACTGCGGTGATGTGATTATCAAAGGAGAGACTACTGTCCACCTGTGTCCCAAGGTCTCATCACATTTTCGGCATTAAGTAGACTACCAGCTATGTGGTAGTTCATGGGTACAGAGTTTTTACCAAAGGGGATGACAATACACTTTTCGGCATTGCGCTTCAGGCCATGGCTTTGACACCAGGTATCTGTCTCAGTGAGGCCCTTTTGCAGTTTGTCCACATCGTTAGGAGTTGCGATTATGGCTCCTAGTTAGCAGTCATCTGCAAACTTTGTTAGCCAAAGACCTTCTGTGTTGGTCTGCACTTCAGAGAAGTAGATACCAAACAGGAGAGGACCCAGGACTGAGCCCTGTGGTACTCCACTTGTCACTGGTCTGATGTCGGATTTGGAATATGCTACTTTCACAGTGTGGGTTCTGTCCGTGAGCCAGTTGGCAACCCATCTTATGACATAGGGATTTATACCTAGTTTAGTGAGCTTATCTATAATTCCAGAGTGGGGGATGGTGTTGAAAGCCTTGGCGAGATCTAGATAAGCTGTGTGAACCATTTTACCATCATCTATGGCTTTGGGGACTGCTTCAAAGAAGTCAATCAGGTTTAGGAGACATGATCTGCCTTTTACAAATCCAAATTGAGTAGGGTCCAGAGTTTGGAGATTACCAATGTCTTTGTTTATGAGTTCCATGATTATACATTCCATGGCCTTGCAGACCAGGCTCGTCAGGCTAATGGGGTGGTAGTTACCGGGGTCCGTCGTGGCTCCCCCTTTGTGGAGTGGGATAACTGTCGCGGTGCGCCATTCAGTGGGTACAAAGCCTGAGGTGAGGCTATGATTGAACATGGTACTTAGATAGGGTGCCAGTTCATTCTGTAGTTCGTGTAGAATGCAGCCTGGGATATTGTCAGGTCCCATGGATGCTGTGTTCTTGGCTTTGGAGTGTGTGTTTTTTACCTGTGCAGCCGTGTTTATAGGAACTTTGCATTCTTCCAGTATAGAGATGGGCCCTCTAGGGGGTGAGAGGGGGGTAAAGTTAGCACTGAACCTATCTGCTAGGATGTTGGCAATATCAGTTGGTTCTGTATATTTAGTGCCATTATGCTGTAACACAGAGCAGATCTGAGTGTTCCCATTTAGATTCTTGACATAGCTATAGAATGCTTTGTGGTTGTCTTAAGAGTCAGTGGCAATTTTGTTTTTGTAACTAGCTTTGGAGAATTTAATGAGGGATCTCAGCTTCTTACCGAGGTTGACCAGGGAGTTCCTCCAGTCATGGGATTTTACTTATATTTGCAACAGTTTCTTTCTTCTGTTGTAGAGTTCGTTTATGGCAGAGGACCACCAGACTGGCTTCCTTTCTCTGGAGGATAACATCTTGGTTCTATTAGGGATAGCATGATCCATGCACTCGTGTAAGTGCTTATAAAGTGCATTTGTGTTGGATTCGGCAGTCAAACCGCTATTGTCCGTCTGCATGGGTGTCATGAAGTTTGCCACTTCTGTCTTAAGAAGTGTGAAGTTGGCTTTTGAGAAGTATGTTACAATGGTTTCCCTAATTGGGGCTGGGGGTGGGATGTGGATGTCTAGGCTGATTAGCTTGTGGTCGGATCTGGCCAACGAGGAATTGACCTCTGGTGTGGTACACTGGTTTCCCATGTTGGTGATGACCAAGTCTAGATATTGCTGCCCCTGGTGGGGGTGTGAATAAGTTGATCCAAGGCGTTGGTATTTATGAATTCTAGAAAACGTTGAGCAAAAGAGTTGGTGCACGAGTAGTTTTCCCAGTTAATGGTGGGGTAGTTGAAATAGCCCATTATTAGGGTGTTGGGTTGTACCCTAATACTTTCCAGTGTATCAAGAAATGAGGAGTGTGAATCCTGGGGCATGGTTGGGGGTCTGTAGCAAGCTACAATTTGGATTGCGGTCTTGCCCAGAGTTAGTTGCATTTGGATAACCTCGGATGCATTATGCTGTGCAACTAGCCTAGAGGTGTGGAGATCCTTAATGAATATGGACACACCTCCGCCTTTAGTGCTTCTTTCTGGGTTAGGTGGCCAAAAGGTGTGGTATGAACTGAAGCCTGGAAATGCAGGGGTGCTCTCTGGAGCTTTGAACCAGGTCTCTGTCACTGCTAAGATGTCACCGGTTACGGTGGTGAATTTGTCATTTGAACCTTGCCTAAAAAAGGCACTATAGGGGTGGCAAGAGTCTTAGCCAGTATCCGGAATCCTAAGGGCGACAGGTGCAGGCCATCTCTGGCAAAGCATCATGGACTGTCGATCATGTCGTCCCAGGCAAATACTGGATCCCCTTAGAATGACACTAGAAGCTTAGCCAATTGTTGAAGTCAATCATTTTGTCCTTGTACTGTGGTATCATTCTGGGTCTATCTATTTCTACATCCCTCTCTATCTATGTATACATATATGCATATTATATATAGATACATATATAAATATGCATACATATACATATAATATATATATACATATAATATATATATATATATATATATATATATATATATATATATATATACACACACACACACACACACACACCTTTTTATTTATACACACACTAACATACTGCTAAACATCCATTACTGTACAACCCACATTGTACGTTGCACTACAACCTACATTGATATGTGCACATAGCATCCTTCGCATACATATGTATGTCCAGCCTTCACTAACAGTTCAGTATGTCCCCTGCCCTATGCACATCTTCATATATATATTTATATATATATATATATATATATATATATATATATATATATACACACATACAGACTGCTAACACATATGGAGGGTTCACAGTATGTAGACTATTACATTATTAGTTTACATTACCTTTGTTTGTCACTGCTGTTTGTGATGGCTTGCTGCTGGTTAGCTTGCTGTTTTGTACTGTTTTATTTTCGGTGGCTGTCTGTGTGTCTCATTTTCGGTGGCTGTCTGTGTGTCTCTTTCGATTTTTCCATTTTTTTTTTCTCTCTCTCTGTCTCTCCCTCTGGATGTTGCAATGAAAGTACTGCATGTGTGGACTGGGAGTACAGGCTGCTTATGTAGGTATATGCCCATGTGCATGTGATGGCCTCTGCACCAATTGTTAGCCAGCATTTACTAACTGCATGCAGCCTGCTGCGTGGTAATTGCAGTTCTCACTGTGATTTCAGGACAGTGCTATAAAATGTTAGGTTACGTAGGCGTAGCCCTTTCAGATTTTCAAGATGGGGACCATGCTGGTATGCTGTGGACACTGTTGTGTGAGTGTAAAGGTTGGTATGTCTGTCATATTTCAGGCTGTGTTGTAGGCACTGACATGCATGTTGTACTGACACCTGACTATTGCTTCCTCCAGTTTATTCTTCTCAGTGTGTATGTTAACTGACACCTAATAATACTAATACTGTTTAAATGGGAGTATGTGCTTTCCTGTGAGACTTGTAGAGTAACTGGTATACAGCAGTGGCTCTTGCAATTTGTTGCTATGGCTTCACTATTTGGCCTTTACATTCACTCCTTGAATGCCTGCTAGGTGTCTTTACTGGACTGTGTTGCTATGGCTTTCCTATTTTCCATTTACATTCACTCCTTGTAATGCTTGCTATATTTCTTTCAGCAGCAATTCCTTATATGTTTGTTGTGGTTTGGTGGTACTGCATGCAGTCTGGTCTGGCCAAGGTGTGGGGCTTGACACCTACAAGGGTATTTTATTTTGCTGCTGAGCAGTAGTGGCGCCTTGTACTTTGTACTAACAGTTATGGATAGCAGGCACATGCAGTGCTTGTAAACTGCTATACTGTCCTTATTTTATTAGTTGGATACCTCCTTTGATATTTGTGGGTTGCACACCTACATGTGAGTGTGCTTGTGGAAGCTATTCTACAGCTATTCACAGAGTGTGTGACAGCAGACAGAATGATATGCCTGTGAGTTTGTGACACTTGCAGGCCACAGATACTCGCAGGTGTATCTTTTATCAGCCTCAGGGAATGGTTAATATCAGTGGGATACACCCGTGATATATTTCACATATTCTGCAGTTGTGACTGTGGGGTATTTTGAGCATATGTATTACTACACCATTTCTGACATGCAAGTAGTGCATACTTTCAGTAGTTGACAGTTACCATTACGTGGGATTCCACACCTTTCTGCCTACAGTTAGTACATTTCACAGGGAGTCAGTGGGGGCACAGTTAACATTTGTTTTCAAATCAGGGACATCCCTGTAAATCAGTCACAGTTGTGAGGTCTGGCCTCTTACCTGCTCAAATATGGCAGTGTTTATCCTGCTCTGATAGTGTGTGTGTGGTTTGCAAGATGCTACTGTCACATTATTACCTAATAGCTACCGACTAGCACGGCTGTTTCTCTTATCACACTAATGTTATAGAAATCCACAAGAATTGCCAGTAAAGATACAAGAAAGCTTTGTGTAATTGCCTTCCTATATTCCCTTTACATTCAGTCCTACTATTTCATAAAATATTCTTTCAGAATAAAGTTCTTGTATATCAGTCATGGCTTAGTGGTAAGTCATGCAGACTAGTGTTTCCAAGGTCCTGGATTCGAGACTGACAGAGGAATTTTATTTTGCTGCTGAGCAGACTACAGGCCTTGTCAGTCAGAGTGACTAAGGCACTTTTAAGCAGTTGTAAGCGGGTTAGCGCTGGTTTGCGCAGAGCTGATGCATGCGCACAGTCGCTTAGCTTTGCGCACACACGCTTAGCTAAGCGCACACAAGTGCACACCCGCTTACAACTGCTTAAAAGTGCTTACTGTCGTGCACACCCGTGCTAATTTCTTTGAAAGAAAAGAAAATGGGGAGATAGGAAAGTGGTGAAAAAGGGGGCACAAAGAGGGTAGGACAGCAGGAAAACAAGCTCGGGATTTGCAGGAAGGATGTAGGAAAGGCCCATAGCTGCCCATTTCTTTATCAGCAACAGCTGTGCATATGTCTATAATTTGGTGTGAAATTTGAAACCTTCCACCTCCGAGAGAGGGGTGAGGACAACAAAATATGTTGTACAGCCAATTGTAATTACCAGTTCACATGTCCAGCAGACATGTCTGCAAAATGGGCAGCTATGTATGGGGCATAATTTTTTTGCGGGAACAGAGTGCCCTTTTTTATTTTTTTTTCAGGTGAGAGTGGAATGTAGGTATATTTGGGGAGGTAGGTAGGGGAGATTAACAGACAAGACAAACAAGACGCATACAGGGGCGGAGTATGACACGTGGGGGGGGACACAATTGGCAGGGACGGATGTTTGGATATTGCGAGCCCATGAGCCCACAAATGGCAAAAGTGGAACTGAGATCCCCACCCATGGGCAGTTGCCACTGTGCCTTCACAGCCCAGGACGGGGCTGTGCTGGGGGCTGTGTAGGACGGGCAGCAGGGACACCTGTGAGTTGTGCCACCCGAGCCTCAAGCTGGCGTAGGGGTTCAAGCACAGACTGCCTGATCTCGCTACGTACCACAGACCGGACACTTTGGAGGGTGAGTGGATGGTCTCCTCCGGCCACGCTTGCAGAGAGGGGACGAACCCCATCCCCTGCAGCACTTCCACCCGAAGGTGGCACAGGGCCACCAGAGGAGGTTCCGGTGTGAGCACTAGTGCCAGGTGCACTCGCCAGCTGAGGTGGGAGAAGTGGGTCCGCTGGAACCCACCTTCCCTGTTGCCCTATGTTTAGAAATATTTTATGACATTTTGGGTTAGTAACAAACAATACCATTCAAAATTAGTTGTAACAGCATGCATCAGTATTCCCATTAACCAAACACCCATGAATTCCAAACACTGAACAGCAAGCATAACACATGCATATTTGGAACAACAGTACACAATCCAACAGCATGCAGGTTTGATTGATGGCAACAGGCCATGAGGTTTGGATATGTGAACAGGGCACATGCAGCAACGTACGTGCAAATATGTTTGAACCAACAGGACAAATGTCCATAGGAATTAATTGTGAATACACATACCCAGTTTGTTGTGGAATGGCATTATTTGTGAATATAGGGTAGGGTGAAGAAATATTTCATTAACAACTTCAACTACCTATACATATGCTGTACATCTCTAGTAGCTGCAGATATATACACCCTACAGGTCTTAGTACAGTTTCCTATATGTAACCTTAAGAATGTTGGTGATGGGACTGTTACTGCTACATTAATATACATTGCATTTTTATTCATACACGTTCATATCTGGCTATGTTCAGGTACAGCATCCTGCTACATTTGATTTATATGGCTCTAGACAACTGTGGATGTTCATTATTTCATACAACTATACTATCTCCATATCGCAAGGGTACAGCAACATATCCAAATTGTGGGACAGACACATTCCAGCTTCAGTACTTTATTTCAAACATTTCACTGTTTGGTTGTGGCTGTCTCATTCATTTCATTATGTACTGACTGCAGTATACTTTATTCAGAAGTTATAACAGCTTTCTTGGTCGATTAGTACCGCTTTCTCACACTCTCACTTGTTTTATTTTTACAATTCAAGATGGTACTTTATTCTAGGCATTATTAACATGTCAAACTTGATTACAACAATCCTTTCCAACAGACTCACTTGTTTCATATGGCAGATTTTCAAAGGGGATGTATTTGACACATGTCTATTGTCTTTAGCTTGTTTACCACTGATTTTCAGGCTGCAGCAGGTTATCTGATATTACAATTCAGGTGGGAAATCACTATTTCAGACTTGTTTAATTTTTATTTCTGGATTACAGGCTGCATCACTTATCTAATCATACAGTACTAGCAGAATCTTTCTTCTAGTGTTATTTGAACTTTATTAATATGTAATTACACTGAACTCTTTTACAAGCTGTCTCACTTATATTGTATAACAATTACAGAAATATAATTACTAACCTGCCTGGTGGTGCAACCGCTCCAGCCTATCACCATAGGCTCACCGATTCGCAGAACGCACACCTGCAGCTGTAATATAAATGAAGTAATATTGGAACATACATCTCCATAATATCAGCTAGGATAATTCCTTACATACATAATTACATGGATACTTACTCAGTAGTGGGGCGTTGGGCATTTGCCAGGCCTCCTGGATCCAACGGTTCAGTTGGTCCTGCTTCCGTCTCTTCAGGTCCGCATGGTGGTGACGGACCTGTTCACCAGTCCTTGGTATGCCTGTGGCACTGGTGAGATCATGTGCCAACCGGTTCCACGCCTCTGCCTTATACGCACCCCACAGAACCTGGCCCTGCACGAGTTGAGCCTCATGATCGTGGACTAGGAGTCAAACCATGTATTTGGACTCCTCAACACCCCACCTCTGTGCTCGGAAGCGACTACCCTCTCCTACACCTGCCATCCTGACTGCAAATAGGTTCCGCAATCAGTTATGCTGTGTATTCCCACCTTTGGGGCTTATATATGCCGTTTTTCCCGCACGTACCTGTGATTAGCCATTTTGGAATTGTATCAGCTTCACAAAACCTGCTTTGTCATGCTTCTATTTCCATTCATTCCTATATATATGCTAATACTGCATTTTTCAGTACAGCTGTCATGGCTTAGTGGTTCAGTACTTTGACTATGATGCACAATATCCTGGGTTCGAGCCTGGGCATTGCTTTTTTATTTATTTTACTACTGTCTAGACAGGCTAGGAGGTGTGTCTATGTAAAGGCGGCTTTCATACAGGTTGCTCAACGTTGCCCGCCGGTAAGCCGGTTGGCGCGCAGCACAGCTCCGCGCAAACAGGTTACGCTGGTTAACGCGTTATTTGGCTATGAGCATGCATATTACGTTGTGAGAAATGTTGCGCAACTACGGGCACACAGTTTCAGCGTGTTGAAGCGCTGCTCAACTCCAGGCACTCATATTGCACCTGCTAAACCACTGGTCACCTACGGGCAGACATACTCAGCTTGCTAGAGCACTGCTCAGCTATGGGCACTTATAAACTATTTTATTTTTTTATTGCATCAGATTTCTTCATAAAAATATGGCCCATTTCATTGCATTTTACTTGCATTATAGTTTTATATATATATATATATATATTATATATATATATATATATATATATATATACATACATACATATACATATATGTCAGAGGATTGTTTCATGCTTATTTCACTAAAAATAAAAAAAATGATGTTGTTGGGGCTCGAACCATGACTACCTCCTCTTTGGCCGACGTCTCTACCGCTACGCTATTGCTACTTGGCTTATTTTGCATATTTAGATCTTATTTGCTTTTCCAATGACTGCTAACTGTGGCTGAGCGAAGGGCACACCCGCGCAAACGAGCACAATTACGGGCAAACATTTTTGAAATTGTAAAAAAAAAATTAAACTGTTAATTTTTACGTTTTACATTTCAGTTGGGTTAATAGTCTGTGGGGGCATGTGTGCTGTTATGTTTCTTGACATTTCCGCGGACTTGCTCGTGGGAGTTTCCTTTTGGGACTGTGATTCTTCTGGGAGCGTGTCCCTTTGCAGGACTCGCCATGCCGGCATGCCCCCTACATTGCTACACGGACCGTGTTAGCCTAGGGTGTGATTCAGCATGCCCTCATGAATATGCATGGCATGCTGACATCACCCCGTTTAACTGCAGCCTCCGTGTAAGACTTGCTAACTCTTACACGGAGGCTTCGTGAATCCTGCCCTATATCTTTAATACATCTACTGTCCCCACTTAAGTTGAAATTACCTAGAATTAAACGCTGGCCCTGCTGTCAGTAATTACTCATCAAGCACCAATAACATTTTTTTCTGGACCAATCTTAAGGTATAAAACTATTCACCTAAACAGCAGCAATATCTGCAATAAAATTACTGAATTCTAGTCCACGTATTATACTAGAAGCCTGACATTCTTGCCTTAAACAAAATGGGATAATAGATCCCTAGTGCCAACAAGAGGGGGGAAAAAGGCAAAAATACAGGAGAAAAGTGTGTATCAGGGAGTGTTCTTCACATTTAAATTTCTTATTTGAAGGGGAGGACAAGCCCCTCCTTCACCCCCTGATGTTGGGGTGTCCCCACACTTACACATACCAACTCCATGATCTCCATACTTTGGAGAAAATGGAATATTCTGGGAAATGTCAATCTTTTACTAAGTCTGGATATTCAGCTAGTCAGTATCATCATTACAGGACTCGCTACAGTTGGATCCAACATTTGAAATGGTTACATTTACAATATAATTACAAATATTCGCACTCTAGAAGACATCCCCTCATGACTCGCCTTGCACCTAAACCAACATTTTGTAACATTATTACCTTGCTTGGAGTAGGTGGATTGGACACTCTAAATTGGCCCTAGGTGTGAGTGTGTGCATCTGTGTGGCTTCTGTGGAAGGTTGGGCGCTGGGCTGGCAACTTGACACCGTAAAACTCCACTGACAATCATGAGCGGACAGATGATCTGCTGTGGTGACCCCTAACTGGGAAAAGCCGAAAGAAGAAGATTACCTTGCTTGGAAGTCACCTGCCATCCCTGCTGCTAATTGAATTAAGGTTCTTGAGCATGACACTTCCGCCTCTATTCTAAAGTGACAACATAGCTTATGGAGCAAAAGAAGTGCTCAACCTACAGTTTAGGAAGAAAAGTACAATTGTATAAGATCATACCACAATGATATATGTCCTTCTCTTCACTGTTGCAGGAAGCATTACATTAGGAATCCCCTGCCAAAGGTGGCCTGACAGCTGGTCAGTATATTACAAGTATGCTGCCCGGGTATTGTGTAGGGCATAAAGGTTGACATCTGGATGCATCACCCTCAGTACTGAAAGTCCCATTAGGAACGCCAGCCCAAGCAAAAGGACGTAACCAGAACATCCAGAAGAGAAAAGAACCAGGGGAGGAAGAAGGGAATGATTGCTACAACAAACCAGATAATCCACAAGACGAAACCACAAAAAAGCAAGCGAAATGACACTATAAGAGCCGGCAACTTAAAAAATGAACAAACAAATTTAATAAACGTTAGCGCTTTCAGCGAAGTTAGTACTCCACCTTCTTCAGACAAACAAGAGAAATTCATGACAAACACATTTATAAATAATTACTAATAATTTGATAACCAATCCAATAAAAGTGCATTTCAACTGAATTACTCCATGGCAACCTTAAAGGAATATATAGGTTGAGTATCAGTGTAAAACACTGACAATACAAATAATGCCTACAACCATATATTCCTGATAAAGCGTATAATATACACCCAAACCAGTAAACATAATAAGGGCTAACAAAAGAACAGTCTTCCAAGAGCAATGCTGTAAGGAAGCTATAGTTGTAGGCTCAAAAGGAGCCTGGGTCAATTTTCTAAAACAAAATTAAGATCCAAGGGAGGAGGGGCAGGCTTCCTGGGAGGCCTAATATGAAGGACACCTGTAGGGAACCGTTTAGCCTCAACTCTAGAAGCTAAAGGAGGAGAGAAAAGCAGATAAGCAGAAATGGCTATGTGGGCCTTAACATAGGAATAAGTCAACCCAGCATTAAGCAGTTCACACAGATCAGACAGAACCAAAGGACCATCCACAGAAAGTGGATCCAGGTTACATGAAAGACACCAAACAGAAAACCTCTTCCATTTGGATAAGTAGGATTTCCTAGCTGTGGGCTTCCTAGGATCCTACAGGACCCTAAACATGTCCTCAGGAAAAAAGGTGTCTGTATGGAATCAAAACCCCATCACCCACAGTGTCAGTTAAAGAGTAGACAGATGAGGATGGATGAGCGATACCTTGTCTTGTGTAAGTAGGTCCACCTTGTAAAGCAACTTGTGATGTCTATTCTTGGTTAAATGCAGAAGAAGAGGGAAACAATGCTGTCTGGGCCAAAAGGGAGTCACCAGCAAGATTCTGGGAGCATCCTGTTGTATTTTGAACAGGACACTTGGAATGAGGGGAAGAGGAGGAAAGGCATAAAGAAACATCTCCTTCCACAAGAAAGATAGTGTGTCCACCTTCAAGACCAGAGGACGTAGGACTCTCGCACAAAAAAGAGTAAGTTGTCTATTCAGAGGGAAGGCAAATCATCTACTTGAAAAGTATCCCACTGGTGAACAATGTCCAGAAATACATCCCTGTGAAGCATCCACTCGTTGGATTGTGTTATGGACCTACTCAGAGAATCTGCCACAAAGTTCTGAACTTAGGGAATATAAACTGCCTAAAGAGTCACATGGTACTGACTGGCTAGTTCCCAAACTAGAAGAGTCAACCAGCAAAGGAGGCAAGATCTCGTCCACCCTTGCTTGTTGACATAACACATCACTGTAGTTTGTCTGTAAACACCTTGAGAGGCCCTGGGAAGAACAGAGGGTAGAATGCTTGAATAGCCAGCAGAAGAGTCTTATCTCCTTGATATTGATGTAGGCATTCCTTTGTTGAAGTGACCAAGGACCCTGCACCTTTGGAGAGCTGAAGGATATCCCCCAATCCACATCTAAAGCACCTGTGAACAGTCCCTGACAGGGAGGAGGCGGGTTGAAAAGGGAACCCTGGATTGGCAGTCAACTGCTGAATCCACCACTAAAATTCTAGTTTGAGGCATGGAACAGGAGGAACTAGGAAGTCCAGGGGATAAGAATGCTGAAGCCAAACTGACTTTAAAAACACAAGTTTCCTCATGTGGAGTTTGGCAAAATGAAGCATAGGAATGATGCAGGCCATAAAACTTAGAGCTCTCAGAAACTCCCTTGCTGTGATTAAGGCCAGAGGAAGAAGTTACTGAAAGAAAGAAATGAGAGTCAATGCCTGGGAGGAGGCAGGGATACCAGCATTGGAATAGTCTGGATCTTGCACCCCAGAAATACATGATCCTGTGAAGGACCCAGAAAGGACTTTTAGAAATTTACAATGAACCCCAGGCTTTGCAGGAGGGAAATGGCAAAGTGAAGATGCAGCAGTAGAATCTCTGGAGAGGATGCTTGAAACAGGAGACCATCCAAGTCGGGAAAGAACTGTATCCCCCATAGCCTGTAGAAAACAATCGCAGGAGTGAGGCATTTGGGGCAGTAGAAAGGCCAAAGGGCAAAGCAGAGAACTGAAAATGCCAGCAAACAACAGAGAAACACAAAAGCTTCCTGAAAAGGAGATGAATATGAATATGAAGATAAGCATTCTTGAAGTCCAGAAACACTAGAAAAACCTAAGGAAGCAGCACAGGGAACAAAGTCTGAAGGGACAACATCTGAAAGGACGGGACCTTCAGAAAGATGTACAAATGAGTGAAATCTAGAATGGGTCCCCAAGTGGCCTCTTTCTTGGGAACCAAAACATTCTGGAGTAAAACACTCCCCCCCCCCCTTTGGGAAACTGGAACTTCCTGAATAGTACTCAGGATCAAAAGATCCTGAAGCACCCCTGTCCTTAAGGGGGCTACGGAATGCTCCTGAATGGGGAGAGAGATTTCCAGACCGTATAATAACCTAGGCAGATAAAGGAAAGAACCCAGGAATCCTGAGTGATCTTTATCCAAAATGGAAGGGATAGGGAAAGATGAACAGAAAAAGGAATGTGGCTGAGAAGAACAAGACATTCAGACAGCACCTGGTTTGTCAGGAAAAGGAAATTTCTGGGTTACAGGAGTTTGGATAGCTTTAACAGGAGGAGCTCTTTTACCACCCCCCCTTCTTACCTTTGGGACGAGGGCAAAACCGCCTACACTCAAATGCCGAATTAAGGTAATTTCTTTGAAAAGCAGGCATGGGAGAAACAAAAATATGTTTAACTTCCTGAAAAGCCTTGCCTTTATCCTGAGGAGACTTAAACAAGTCAGCAACAGTGTTCGTTATCCAGAGGAGCATCCATCAAGTTAGTCTTAATACCATCAAGCAAAGGTTGAAGGCGAAGCCAAGAATGCCTCTTCATTACAGAACCAAAAGCAGCAACTCCAGAAGAAGCATCTCCTGAATCACAACAGCACTTAATAGAATGGTGAGTCATCTGAGACGTCCCCAACAAGAAGAGGGCAGAAGTCTTCCCTAAAGAATCGGGAAGGTTCAGAAATTACCTTACAGCCCTGAAAAAGAACAGCCAAAACATATCTGGCCATATGAGTTTAGTAACTGACAGCTCTAAAAGCCAAGGTGGCAGAGATACAAACCTTCTTACCTAGCGTTTCCATAGTCCCACTGTCTTTATCAGAAGGAAGAAGCTTTGTACAAGGCAGTAACTGAGATGGCTTGTCAGATGCCACAGACACCACAGATGGGTTAGCTGAAGAACATCTATAAAAAATTTTTCAATCCTCAGGCACCCTATAAAATCTATCAAGTTTTTGGGGGGCAGGTGGCTGGGAGTCTGGAGCCTGAGATGCAGTAGAAAAGGCAACCAACAAAGCAGCCAACACAGGAGGGACAGCAGGAGGTCCATTTTCAGAAGCTGGTAATACCTTTTCTGTACCTCAAAAACCTGACCACAATCCCATTTAAAAAATTCCATCATCCTGGAAACCATGACCCTGAAGGAAATCTCCTCAAAGGGAATGTCAGGACTAGTAGACTCCTCTTCCTCAGAACCATAGTCTAAAGAAAAAGGAATCTGGAATGAGTAAGCAAGGGATTCCTCTTCTGAATTTAACTCTTCCTCAGAGGAATCCTGATCCCTAGGCCTTTTAAGAGGAGTTGAGGACCAAGGTGGAGCAGAAGCAGAAACTCCTTGAGGAGGTTTCAAAGCCATAGGGCATTAAACAAACCCTGACTGAGACTCTGCCATTCACTCTGAGGGTTCTTAGGAGTAGTAGAAACAAGCTTTGTTTTATGTTTCTTCTTCCAAGGGATGTCTATGCTGTAAAATTTGGAAGGCTCAGATGCCAGACGACATTCCACAACTATAGTATGAACTTTCTCGCTAATCAAAATCTGAGGAACACCCCTTGGCCTTTTGGTAATAATCAGCAGCGGATTCCCCCCATGAACATCCAAAACAGATGTCTGTGACGCTTCCAGGGACATGTAAAGGATCGGATCCATGCCAGCCTTCGAAGAGGTCATGGTAGATGAATCCAACTAACACCCAAGCAATCCTCCATGCTTTCACTAGCCTTGAGAGAGACTTCCGGCGGAGGCAGTATAGCAGGAGAATAAGACCAAGACTTCATGGTCTTCTTCACAGATGACTGACCCTCAGAGAGGCAAGTTCCCTCCACAATGTCTTTCACTAAAAACTTAACACATTAGTTCTCTAAATACGAGGCCAAAGAGGAAAGCTGACTACAGAGAGTCTTTGGGAAAAAAAGCCAGAAAAATGGGACAGGGTATATGGCTGTGTGAAGCACCAAGACAAAATAAACACTACTCGTGATGGTCTTTGTGGGAAATCTGTCTACCGCACTGGCATTTACCCTTCCTGGATGACATGAAACCCACAAGCAACAACAAAAAGAAAAAGAAGAGCAAAAACCCCAATGGGGCACTTATGTGAACTGGCTTGGTGAATCAGCAACTAACAGGCACTAAGACCGACGATCAAAAGATGGCATTTGGACTGGCAGCAAAGAAGTTCACAGGATGGTATGTCCAAACGTCACCTTTATGCCCTATGCGGGTAGCACACTTGTGATGTACAGCATACCTTAAAGCAATCTAAAGGCTTTGGTATACTGGCCGGATGTTGGGCTGCCCTTGGCAGGGGATCCCTATTGTAAAGAATATTGCAACAGTGAAATAGGACATCTTCCAGAGATATCTGCAGTTATCATATATAGTTCTCAAATTAAGAGCTGAGATAAACAAGGACTTTACAGATGTCTATGAACTTCCAAAATGGGCCACTCAGACTCATCGTTCCAGACATAAAACACATAAGATTGGATTTATACAACTGCAAGCAGTACTCAGGACTGTGCGACAATTAATGATATACATGTAAGCAATAAGTTTATGCACATTTACGTGTCAGGATCATGTTATCACAATCCTATATAGCAGGTATTCTATTCACCAAGACAGATCCAGTTTGTTGTAAAGCCCATCAATACCATAAATGATGTACACAAAATATAACAAAATGAATACTTTGTATACTGTTGTCATTCTACATGGTACTAATAATTTTGGGGAAACCGACAAGCATCTTCATTCAAGTATTAAATGGCTATGATTCACCTTACTGCAGGCATTCATATAAACATCACATGTGCCTCTGCCAACTAACCACAAATGTGACACAAGCCAGCAACTAAAATGTTAACCAGAAAAAGACTATGGCCTAGCTGGGTCTATGTTAATCTCAGCATCCTCGTATCACCATGCACATCAGAAACCAGACACTCCTACATCTGGCATGTTACTCTGACTAACTGAATGAAGTACACAGGGTAGCTAAGTGATGAGATCTCAGCATTAAAGCTCCAGAGGCATTTCATTCTAGACCTCCACAAACCTTCTGGGTGGAGTTCTGCATGCACTCCCCATATCTGCATAGGTTCTCTCTGGGTACTCTTGTTTTTTCCTGCCTCACAAAAACACTAGCTGATTGGCTACACTTAACTGCCTATTTAACTGCCTATACATATGTTGTATCTACCCTTGTAGCCCAGTTCACAGCGTACAAAGGTCCACAAAAGTCAAATTCACATACCCTGTTACTAAATTACATAAATAAATAAAATTATGTGAAGTATCAGGGACAGTTCTGATGACCATACAGCGAAAGAGCAATTAGGCTGGTGGAAAGCAGGTGCTGCAGAAATACTGATATGTCAATGTGAAACAGTGGATAAGGAAATGCTTAGACAGTCTAGTAAATGAACTTTGATAGAGGAACAGTGGAAGAGATAACCAAGCCCAGGAATACACTTTTACAGTCAGTGGTAGATACAATGGAACCTAGGAACACAGTTTCAGAGGCAGGGGTAGAGATGGAGTCCAGGAGTATACACAGGGACTGTGGTGGAGAAAATGCAGCATATTAGAACAGGCATTGGTGCAGTGCAGGTTAATAGGAAAGGCATACCAAACAGGCAGAAAAATACAAGTGAAGCAGGGGTAGAGAAGGGGGACAGTGCAGTAGCCAGGCAGACTCATTCATCAGTATATCTGTATAGGCATACATGAAACTGCAGATATAACCTTCTGCAAAAATGCAATACTTTAACATTTTTATGCAATCATTTTCAATTCAAGGAAATTGTTATTTTTAAGTAAATGCATAAAGATTTTCCTGTTCTTGTTAAAATATCTGTAAGCAAACATCACAAGACTTCCTATGCAGATTTGTTTTCTTCATGCTAATATCACAAGTTGATTTTAAACAAAATTCAGTTCATTAAAAGCAGAATAATTACTTTCTGCACTGATTACACATGCTCATTTTTACAGATGTACAGTTTAACTCACACAAACTACTGCATCAGATCAGTCAAGAGAGCTATTCTCTGCAATGAGAAAGATAACTAGAGACGCAAGGTTAAAACAGCAAAAGGTTGCTTTTGCCAAAAATATGTTACTGCAATACAAAAAATCCAACTTATAAGGGCTCCCAGCTGCAAATACGGGATCGAAAATGCATGAAAAAAGTGGTTATCAACCACTGTGCTTCTCTTTTAAAGCCCCCTGTATCCCTGATAAATGTGGGGGGGCAAGCCCCTATACCCCTAAACTATATATATATATATATATATATATATATATATATATATATATACATACATATACATATAAATAATCGAGAGATACGTGTCTGCATGTGTGTGTGTGTGTGTGTGTGTGTGATATATATATAGATTATATATATATATATATATATATATATATATATATATATAAAATCGAGAGAAATATAATGTGTGTTACATTTATATATATATATATATATATATATATATATATATATATATACATACACACAAACACACACACATACACTCTCCAAGATCACCGTACTTACTAGAAAAGGAGGGAATATTCTGAGAAACAGCCATCTCAGACTTAGTATATGCAAGTCCATTTTTTCAACCATTTAGCTACTGGCATTTAAAATAGTATAAGGCACTTAAAAAGTAACTTTACTCACTTTTCAGTAGTTCTCCATCAGAAACTCCAATCAGTAAAGATCTCTCAGCCAATAGGCATGATACACTCAGGAAGACCTTGTGAGCATTATGAAGTCTATCAAATGTTCCCCCTGCCACTACATCACTGTAAGTCTCTATAAAGTCTTGGAAGTGCGAATTGTCTGATGTCTTTTTCTCATCAGATATTTCGGTTTCAGAAGACAAAAGAACAGACACCAAACTGGGCTTGCAGGAGTAATAGCTAGCAGCATACCTCTCCAGGTTCTGCTTCTCAGGGTTTGACCTGTTCAGATCTGTAGCCCTACAGTCAGTAAGAACCACTTCTGGTGGGTGAGACAAGTTCTGCACAGAAATAAATGAATGCTGATTTACACTTTTGCTCTTTACATTTGTCAGAAGAACTCGAACATCCAAGTGGCTGCAGATGTCAGCGGCACTAGTGTAGAGGTCCGTGATAAGGTTACATACTTCATGAGTTGCTGGGACAGATACAGGCTTCAAACTTGTAGGTCCTGTTAAGGTAAGTCCTGGATGCAGGTGCACATAAAGTGTGTCCTCAACTACCTGGGCAGCAGAAGTCAGTACACGTTCAATCCGCAATGACAGGAGAGGCAAAGGAGCAGTCAGCACTAAAAGGCCGGTTCGGAACACGGACATACTGAAAGTGTGACCACTTGATGTCTCCTACAAAGTCAAAAAACATAATTATACACAAGTACACTTAAGTGTTCACAAAACAGAACATACTACCCATTTATAAAAGCATGGCTTGTGTCTTAAGTCACAATATATCTCCCACATATGCCTGTTGGGAACTGCTGTACTGTGATGGCAGTTAGACAAGTAAGCAACATTAGGATGTTACTACTATCATAATACACTAAACAAGGAACCTATAAATAAAACAAAGCTCAAACTACACAGTGACAGTCAAATATAACAGCAAATATGTTGTTTTCAGGGGCATATCTTCTGCATCGCTATGTAGGGGTAAACGACTCTATAGCTTACAGTCACAAAGAATGGGCAAAGACCAGCAAAAGTCGAAACTTGTTCCTGCTCCTTATCTGCAAAAATGCACTGCAGAAAACAGTATAATCAAACAGCAACTGCAATTCAAACAACATACTAAGCACTCAATCTCAGCTCCCTCACACCCAGTCCCTCCAAAGTAATCCATACAGATATGAACCATACACTTTGGATTAAAATTCTGCAAAAAAGATCCAAGAACAGAAGTAGTTGCTGCAACTGAAATTTGTTGCATGTAGTGCAAAAAAACTGGACTCAGCGAAAGTGTCTGGGATGAAACTGCATTACCCCCCATAGCACGTAGTCCACCAAACAATCTACAATTGTGCAACATGGAATCAAGTAAAAGCAGTCAAAAACAGAGTGAGACACCAGTTTAACAAAAGCATACAATAAGACATAAGGTGAGACAGTAAGACATAGGGTGTAGTCTGAAAATTACGTAGCTGGATGATAGGTTATAGTTGGCTTTGCACTACAGCCGTTTCAAGCTTTTGATGCAGAGAGGTCAATTTTAACATGAAAATACTAAGCTACCCTCTCCCTTCCACAAAGTATATGTGCAAACTATGTGGAGTCTATGTATAAAGAATTACAAATCATCACTGGGAATTACATCACAATGTCCAAGGCAAATGAAAATGCCCAACATCTACATATTTATTTTATTTATTATTTATTTTATTTTACATTTGTTAACTGGGATAGTCCGACTAGACATGTGTCCATTTACAGCCGAGGCCCGGAGAGAAAAGCTCTGAATTAATATACACAAGTAGTGAAACATTATATTGTAGCAAGAGCTCTACAACAATTTACAATAATAATAAACATATTTTTGTACAACCTATATTGTAGAAAAAGCTCTACAACAAATTACATTAATAATAAACATATTATTGTACAAGTGACAAACAGGTAAATAACTGGTCAAAGGTACATTTCATAGTAAGAAATCAAAAGTGAAAATTAACCCAAAATAGGGGATTCATTAATTTGCAGTGGGGGTTCCTGAGTTTGTAGCAGAAACATCCGGAGACTGCATCTGCATCATTTATGTGCAGTTTCAAAGATAGGGGTCTTATGTGATGCATGGGCATAACCAAGAATTTAACAGGTGTGCTTTGAGAGAGTTTTTGAACAGTGTAGTTGAAAGAGCTGAGGTCAGAGAGGTGGGAAGGTTGTTCCAGTTTCTGGCAATGTTGTGGGAGAACAGAGATTTTCCTGCAGAGTTATTGGCTTTAGAGATACAGAGGAAAGATTTTTTCTGAGGAGCAGAGGGGACGATTTGCTATGTACAGGGTTAGGAGTTTGTTTAGGGATGGGGTTTTGTCAGGATGTTTTACAATACTGTAGGCAAGTATTAGTTGTTGATAGTTAAGTAGTTGGGGGAGTTCTAACCATTTAAGTTCTCGTAGTGCCCGACAATGATGGGTTTTGGAAGTGCAGTTATTAGCAAATCTGGCAATTTTGTTGTAGCAGGTCTCGAGTTGTTCAAGGTCCTGTTTTCTAGTGTGGGTAAGGATAGGTGCGGCATACATGAGTGTAGAAAGTAGGTGTGTTTGGGCGAGTGTGATGCGTGCCCAGGAATTTTTTTGTGTCTGTATAGGGTACCCATTTTCTTGTGGACTTTTTTAATTGTTTGTGATATATGGATGTCAAATAGCAGTTTATTGTCAATTGTTACTCCAAGTAGTTTAGTGTGGTCAGAGGGGGAGATGTTAGCACCATTTTTGGATGTGATTGTAAAAGGAGGTTGGGTGGTTTTAGTTTTATTAGGAGCAAATATGAGTAATTTGGTCTTGTTGGGTTGGATCTGGGTAATCCAACTTTTTACTGAGGTAAAGGATTCCGGAGTAAGTTTTTGCAGACTAGTAAGAGATGGGGCTGAGTAGATGAGAGTTGAGTCATCTGCATATTGTATATACAAATATATGTATGATTTTTAAGTCAGTTTTCAACTGTTCAAACATTTTAGGGTTGTAATATTTTATGTAGTACTAACTGAATGTTAATGTCTATTAACCAAGTAACAAGCTTTATATACAAGGATTAAATATTTTACTGTGATTGACTCTGATGAAGCCCAACAGGATTACGGGTGAAAGTGCTTAGTCTGTTATGTGAATAAAGCTATGTGCTCTCTGGCAAGCCACCAGGATGACTTGTTTTTCTGGCAAGGCCTGTTTTTAATCCTGTCCAGTACAGTCAGTTTTTTTACAATTGCTTAAGTGGTTATACAGAGCGTCGGTGTACACTTCTGCACAGGAGTCACTTTTCTGTGTTCAGCAGCAATTTGAAGGCTTTTATGGCATCACTTAGTAGGGGATAACGTGTCTTGGAAAAATTCTTAAGCACTTTTGAGCTTGATGGGGTGTCTGGCCTTATAATCATTTCAAAAGGCATTGCTTTATGGTCCGCTCTCACCAAGGAGGATATCACACTGGAGGAGCATGTTAGTGAGTACTATGTTCAGGATATTTGAGCCCCTCGTGGGTGTGCTAACTAGCTGCTCCAGGACATTTGCACTGACAAATTTCAAGAACCTCTGAGCCAGCTCATTTCTGGTTGCTTATGTTCCCCAGTCATTGGTAGGATTATTAAAATTGCCCATGAGTAAGGTGTTGGGCTGCATGGTAAGTGACTCACTCAGTCAGTCCAGGTATGTGGTACACTTTTCTTACTTTATTTTTGTGGGACCTATAGCTAGTGATGATGTGGTAGGGGATTTTGCCTAAGGTTAATCGAACATGCAGTAGCTTGAGACAGCCATACTGTTTACCCAGTTTCAAGGTGTACTTGTCCTAAATGATGATGGATACACTGCCTCCTTTGGTTCTTTCCCGCTCAGTTTGTGGTCTGAACATATGGAAGGTGATGTAGCCTTGCATAGCTGGGGTGCTTTCCGCAGCTTTGAACTGCACAGATGTCAGCATCTTCCAGAGTGAGGAGTGCTTCCAGGGAGTACAGTTTTTGTTTAGACTCCTAGTACTGAGCAGCATTAAATTGAGTTTATCCAGAGAAGATCCTATCGTGTTGGGACAGTTGGCTATTTTGCCCTGCCTAAAAAGGGCACAACAGGGGTGGCTAATGCCTTTGCCAGTATCCAAAAGCCTACAGGAGACAGGTGCAGACCATCTCTGGCAAAGCAGCATGGTCTGTTGAACATGTCTTCCCAAGCTGGCAAATATTGGATCATCTTGGAATGGCACCAGAAGTTAAACCAATTGTTAATGCCAATCATTCTTGTTTGTATTGTGGCATCATCCATGGTGACGGCCGAATGCTGCTCAAGGCTAGGCTCATACCTGCCTGTGACACATAATCTGAGAGCTCAGTCATGTCTCTCGTCATATAGTCCAGGAAGGTATGTCTCGGGTAACTCACACCCATATGGCCTACGACAGAGTGACTTAAGTGATTGGGTGATCTGATGGATCCTGGCACCTGACAGGCAGCTAACCACAGCCCTGTCATTATCCAGCCTGGTGAGGTGGAGATCTGTGTGTCTCACTGTGGAGTCATCTATGACCAGTACATTGGGTTTTGTGATGTTACAACTTATGGGCTTGTTTGCTCAGACAGTCTTGTGTGCTATTGTGTGTTGTGGTTGATATTTGCTTTTTGCGTGGTTTCTTAAGGCAGCAATTGGGAGGTCTTTGAGCTTTTGATAAGTTACAAGTGATCACCTCAGCATATGTTGGTTTGTGTGTTAAGTCCTTATTAAATGTGAGAAGTGGTGTGTGAGTGTTGACAGTCTGTTTGGAATTAGACTTGTCTATATGAGCGAGTCTTGCCTCCAATTTCATAGTGTAACTACATCTCTCACATATAGTATTAGTTTGTTTCAGGAGTAAGTGTTTGTCAGTATACATTAGACAATTGCTACATTGCCTCAGAATGCCCGTGTCCATCAGGTTGGCCAGAGAGATGATGGAAAACTGCCCATCCATGGCAGCAGGTTTTACTGTGTGCTTTCTTGGAGAAAGAAATTGGTTAATTTGACTGAACTGTGCTGGTAGCAAGAGACTATGAGTGGGAGCTATACTTTGTGAAGTCTGTGTAGTCTAAGGTAAACCAACAAAGCAACTCTGCTCAGTGCTCAACTGAGTTCCTCATGGAGCTGCAGAGGACGGTGACTGGCTTCACTGACAATTATTTAAGGAAAAACTTACCTACAAGATATTTGCATCTACAAAGAGCACCGGTGATCACTGCTCCATGAACAACAGCTTTGCACAAATACAAGGCTTTAATATTGGCACAAATATACAAGTCTAAAGCTATCTACCAATCAGGAAATCACACAATGAAATTTCCTCCAGCAATCCCTAACTCAGATGAGTTTATATCAGCACACTTCTGCCACAAGAGTGCAGAAAAAACGTCTTTATGTAAGATGACTGGCTTTACATCCCAAGTGTAAGCAAATACACTATCTAGATACAGCAGCACTGAATGAAGTAGGCACAATGTATCATGGGTCTTGAAGCAACACTTCAGCTTAAAAAGTGCAGTGTAGCAAAATGTCAGCAATGAAACAGTAAACAAGCTAATACAGTATGAAGCTTAAATAATACTTTTTTCTGTAGATTTAGCAGTGGATGGTGGGATAATGTGAGGTATTACCTGCTATGCCAGGAGAACTAGCACAGTGGATGTGTAACATATGCCAGCATAGCTAGTTAGCATAGCATAGCTAGCTGGAGTTTCGTAAAGAAGTATATGTCATTTGTATATCAAACTGATTTCTAGAGGTGTTTTGTGTTAAATATGTAGAAACAGTGGGTCCTGCTAGACGAAAAAGAAATACAACTGTATGTTAGACTGTACTGTAACTGTTGAAATGAATATATTGCAACAGAGGATGCTGAAAGAGAAGACGTTAATCTCAGTCCAACTAACTATGAAAAATAATAAAACCACAAAAGGAAAGGCCACCAGTCTTCAAACAGGAAAACATTTATTCAATTCTCTCACTCTCTAGCACCTCAGCTAAAAGTCTTCAAGCCTTTATTGTGCTGTCGTTAGTTTTTCTACAGTGGTTACTTAACTTTGAAAAATAGTCTGAAATTAAATTACCTTCTTTAGGCCATACAGATTGTATCTAACAGTTCTGATTGCAGCCAGAGACAAAATGTCTGTAAAAACTAGGACTAGGAATTCTACTGTACTGTCCTTATTGGTGAACTAATTGCTACCCTGGAAGGGTAGAGGGTTTTGAAATGGTTTTATAGCTTCCAGATGCTATAATACATCTTAGCAAACTCTGTGTGTGCGTATGGCGGCACATGTGTAAAATTCTGGCTCAGCTTCTAGTAAAAGGGGTAGTGTGGGAACCAGAGGTCAGGTGACCAGATGTATGTGATGTCATTCTGCAATACAGCACTGAAAGTATATTCTAATGCTAGATGAGACAGAAATGTCAGAGCAGCCTGTTTGTGAAACCTGAAAAAAGATGGGCCACTCACCCACTTCATCTTGCCTTGCTCTAGTAAATGAACTAGGGGACAGTAATTCTTTAGATCAGTTTAGTTAAGTATTATTTTTCTCTGTCTGAGTGAATCTTTCCATCTGTGCTATTTTTAATATTTCCTGTGATTGAAACTCTGGTGTTTATTGTAAAGAGATATTTGGTATTTTCATGTTTCTTCATTATTTACTATTAAATATATTTAAACTTTTCATTATGGCTGGTCTTTAAGAGAATATTTTAACCTTTGAGAGTACTTATATTTATTCGGTGACACTGTGGCTGCTCCTAAAAGCATTGCTGCAATGGTCAAACTCTACCATTTGTATTAATATTAATTTTAATCAGTATAACTGGGCACCCTTGTAACAGCCTTAGCGTAGCTGGCTGGTGGCAAGGGCTATAGCTTGGGTGGAGGTGGCAGAGCTAGTAAATTGTGCCAGCCTTTCCCAAGTGTGTGTGTGTGTGTGTGTGTGTGTGTGTGTGTGTGTGTGTGTGTGTGTGTGTGTGCGCGCGCGCGAGAGAGAGAGAGAAACAAAGAGAAAATCAAACCTCAAAGAGCATGTGTGTCAGCTATTTGGAACAGGGACACAGACCACTGATTTCACAGAGAGAGTGGTGGAGGACTTGACTCGGAACACCCAACTAAAGATTTAGCTCTGTATCTGTGTCATTAAGAAGAAAACACTCAATGATGGCAATAGAACAAAAGGGCAATAAAAGAAAGTCATATAGAACAAAGGATCATTTGTTGTTAAAGTCATAGTGGAGAACTGTAAAAAGGGGAAGAATCTGTATGGCATGGATAGACTACAAAAAAAGCATTTGACAGTATCCCACATTCATCGATATACCCTACACTGATAAACTACATCACAGTGACCATGAAGAAGTGGCAAACCACTTTGCAGTTAAGCCACGATAAAGGACAAATTATTATTCCAGGGATAAAAATCCAAAGGGGGATATTCCAAGGTGACTCTCTGTCACTGCTGCTCTTTTGCCTTGCCCTTAACCCATTAAGCTGTCTGCTTAACAGATTATGTTATGGCTGTAATTTGGCTCCCACTTCTCTTTGTCTGTGATTGAAAACTGTATAGCTCATCAGATAAGGAACTAAAAGCACAACCTCAAGTAGTTGAAACCTTTTCAGATATAAGAATGTTAACTGGTCTTGATAAATGTGCAAAAGCAACATTTAAAGCAGGAAATCTGCAGCACCAATAAAACATCAGTTTGGGGCAAGAATGTGATATAAACTGAGCAAGAGGGAGTGTATAAATATTTGGGAACTGATGAAGGATCAACAATAAAACATGAACAAATGCAAATAAAACTCAGTAATAGTATTTTAGAAGACTTAAATTAATCCTGAAAACAATGTTGACATCTAGGAACAAAGTTCAAGCTATAAACCAATTTGCTCTTTCTGTCCTAACTTACAGTTATGTAGTGACTGACTGGCCCCAAAAGGTGCTGGACAGATTAGACAGGAAAGCAAGAAGGATGATTCATGCTCATCAAATGATTTATAAAAATAAGTGCATACATAAGTGCAAGATTATACATTCCCCGTTCCGAAGAAGGTATGGGCCTCCTTGAAACTGATTACATGTATAGATCTGCAATCATGGGAATGCATACCTATCTGCTGACCTCACAAGACCCAAATGCAATGAAAGTTTTGAAACATGAGGAGAATAAATTAAGATGATTTCTCTTCTTAGTCTAGCAGAAGCATATCGATATCAAGCGGGAAAGAAAATCAAACCAGAAGGGGATAAAAATCAGACAGCAACTGAATGTGTCAAAAAACAAAAGAAAGAACATAAGATGAAGGACAAGAAGGTAAGAAATGTGGAAAATGCATAAATATAGTTGCAAGTACAAAAAACTCCTGGAACAACCTTTATGATGATCAGGACTGAACGCAGGAATGGTTAAGGAGAGGCAAATGCAAACCAAAAGAAAGGTCAATATTGGTGGCCCAAGACAGTGGACTACGTACACATTGGTATACAAAGTCCATTGAACATGCGGGAGAGCAGACAAATGTAGGTTTTGTAAAACAGAACTGTAAACAGCTGTACACCTTGTTGCTGGTTGTGACATACTAATGGCAGAAAGGCATAATAATGTGGCAAGACAGTTGCACTGGGGATTGTGAAAACCTTATAATATTGAAGTAGTTGAAAAACACTGGAAATATGAGCCACAAAGCATCACAGAAACTGATGAAGTCTACATCACATGGGATCACCTATTACCAACAGTTTAAAAGATAGAGGCGAGAAAAACAGATATAGTTGTCCATGAACTGTCAACATGGTTTTAGACCTTCTCACAGCACCACAACTGCCCTCCTTTCCTTCACTGACGCTATAAATAATAATAGGAACAAAAATCTTTTCTCAGCACTATTCCTTGACCTGTCAAAAGCCTTTGATATGGTTAATCATAATATTCTCCTTGACAAGCTACATCACTATTCTCTTGGTTCACAAGCTCTTCAATGGTTTAGGAGTTATCTCCAAAACAGGCAACAAGCAGTGCTATGGGACAACAACCTTTCTTCCTTACTCCCAGTAAACATTGGGGTTCCACAAGGCTCAATCTTAGGTCCCCTTCTTTTTTCTTTATTTATCAATGACCTGCACGTGAACATCCCCCAAGCCATCTGTATTCAATATGCTGATGACTCAACTCTAATCTGCGCTACTAATAATGTTTCCTCCCTCCAGTCCCTTACCCAAGCAGTCTTCCACAACGTAGAGCGATGGTTTATGGAACACTCCCTCCTTCTCAATGCCAAAAAAAAAACTTCTTCTCTTTACTCCTACACACAAATCTCCAACTCCTTTCTTCACTATCTCCTCAAATAATGCAACCTGTATTAACCCAGATATCACCACTCGCCTGTTAGGTGTTACTATTGACAACCATCTTAATTTTGATGACCATATTAACAATACCATTAAATCAGTTAACAAAAAGATAGGTTCTCTCTACAGAATTAAATCCTTTCTTACCCCTGCAGCCAGAAAAACCTTGGCCCAGACCCATCTGATCTCTACCCTTTCTATGCCTCTGCTATATATACAAACTTATCTAAATCCAACCTTACCAAACTATCCACCTGTTACAATTCTATAACTAGATTCATTACTGCTAACCCCTTCAGAACTCATCACTGTCACAACCTCAAGCAACTAGACTGGTTAGAGCTAAACAACCACATACTCTATCAACAGCTACTTATCACTCATAAGTCTCTTTTCTACCCTGATGCTACCCCTAGCCTCAAAAAACTAATTTCACCATATAAAAACCTATCTACACTACGCTCTGCTAATAAACTCCTTGTTGCCTTAAATAAATCTTATAATAAAGCTGGGGATGCATTATTCTCTAACTCTGTAGGGAAATTCTGGAATCAACTCCCTTATGAAATAACTAACCTTGACTCTACATCCCACTTCAAAAGACGCATCAAAGAATATCTAAAATCCCGGTGGTTATGCCCTTGTGCTTACCCTGACTGAAATGATTTCATTATAAAATATCTATTTTCTTCTATTTTTTCTATTTTTTCTATTTATATTTATATTTATTTATACTTATGATACACATATATTTACAATAGTTATTTATTTAACCAATTAATTGCACAAATTGCACATTAATATATATACTTTTAACAATGTTTTATGTGTTAGGTAGTAACTATATATTTAATTATTTATAAGATTATTTATAAGAATATTTTATGCACTTAATATGCACTTTATGATATAGTCAGTTTTTTAATGAAAGCAATTTTTAATGAAAGCAATTTTTAATGAAAGCAATATATAGATTCTTTCATTTCACATGGATTATTTTATATGGAGTATTTACATTTTATTTAATTGATATGTTTCAACAGAAAAAGTGTTGCCCTTTTAAAATTTAAATTACAAAGCAATTTATTAATTAACTACTGTTGGGAATTAAGGCTTTAATATAAAACGAATGTTTGAACTAGCTTTCAACTGATTCTGAAGAAGTCTCCGTTGTGGGAGATGAAAGCGCTAAATCTGTTTTAAACTTGTTTGTTTGTTCAATTAAAGAAATTAGTTCTTACTATTTGTCACTCGTGGCTTATGCTTGGAAATATCACGGAGGTGTAGCGGACTAAAAGAGAGACAAAGGACAGCCTTTATAGTGCCGGGACGTGGTGTGTGTATTTGATTTCATTATTTCCCAAGTTCCCCCCTCTCCCCTTACGGGTCCTTGAATAATAGCTTTAATTATTGACTGTTTTATCCTTGATACTGACTCTACCTTAGCATTCTAGTTTATTGTCACATATGTTTTTCCGACCTGTGTACTGCTTATCTATCTTTTATTTAATCTATCTTCAGAATATTCTATACCACGTATTTTACTTTTTCTGACTTTTTCTCTATTGACATACTTTTGTCAGTGTTAGTTTTTCGTAAATTGCTATATAAGTCTACACTGGTACTTTTGTATTATGTTTATTTTGGTCTTTTGTAATAATTGTATTCTTCGTGTAATTGGAGCTTTTCTCCCCGGGCCTCTACTGAAAACGGATATATGTCCAGTAAGACTAGCCCGGTCAACAAATGTAAAATAAAATAAAATAAAATAAAAATAAAATGAAAATCATAAAAAACTAGCACTGATCACTGAAATCACTACACCCAGTGACTACAGTGTCTTGCAAACAGACAGACACAAAGTCATAAAATATCAGTATTTGCAGGCAGAAACGAGAGCAATGGGGTCTTATAAAAAAGAATATACAATCGTATTTAGATATGTTACATGTAACTCCATACGAACTGCAGAAGGAGTAATTACTGGGCACATTGCGGGAGCACTTCTGGCTGACATCAAAGATTAAAACAATACTAATTTCATGAACTTTAATCATACTTTGACTTAGGAATGGGGTCCATTTCCGTCATGCTATTTGAAACTCAAAAGATTTGGAGAATTAAAAAGTGTTCCTGCACACTGGCTACTAAATGCCCAAAGACTCACAAGTCTCAATTTATGCACTTGGGACATAAGCCAGACTACCCTAGCTGCAGACATATTTTGCTCCTTATTTGGAACCCAACTCTAATGCAAAGTAGAGTGGGCTTTTCATAACTTGAAGTGTTTTTACAGCACCACTAGACTTTCCATTGTTCTATACTGATGGGCCCAAAAAAAAGGGTGAAATAAGTTTACACTATTGGAATGTGGTTCATTGGCCTGGAGTAATTAATAAAAGATTATAGGCCATTGTGCATTCAAACATCAATGTGCTGGAGTAGCTGCAAATATTTAAGGGCTAAACTGCATTTTTCCCATGATGCTTTCATCCAGGCAAGTTTGTAGCACAGTCAGCTATGAATTCACACAGAGTGTAGACAGGACAATCCAGAGTTTAACTGAACAATCCTGTGTCGATTTATGACTTACTGTGTAACTGCTTGGTAAGAGAAAAAGAAGTTGTGTCTTACCATAACGTTCCATCTGTGTTGTAGATCTTTGTTCATTCATTACAGACAGGACTTCGGTTCTATCCTCAGAACTGATACGGCCGTTTCCAAGCTCGCACCAGCCAAAACTCTCGGTTAAGACCTACCCATAATGCCCCTCTCCTAGTTACTTCAGATCGAGTTTGCCCACCCCTATATAATAGAGTTAGTAATAGAAAAATAGTAGAAGGCTCTGTCTGAGCAAATACCCTAACCAGGAGTTCCTAAAGTCCACCAGGAGTCCAGGCAGAGGGAAGGAGGGCGGGAAGTAATGAATGAACAAAGATTTACAACACAGATGGAACATTACGGTGAGACATAACTTCTTTATCTGATGTTGTAAATCTTTGTTTATTCATTACAGATAGGACCGGAGTCCCCAGCTACTTGAGTCCTGGGTGGCCCTAAGGAAGAATATTCCTGAGAACCATAGAACCAAAAGATGCTCGTCCCGTAGAGGCCAAATCCATTTTTTAATGAGAGATAAAGGTATGAGGTCTTGTCCAAGTGGCTTCTGTGCACATATCATCCATAGAGGTTCTGGAATGAAATGTTACAGAAGTAGCCATAGATCTGGTAGAATGAGCCTTTATTCTGGAACGTAAGGATAGCTTATTATGTTGGTAGATAAAAGTAATGACATTTCTAAACCAGGAGGATAAAATCACTATGGAAACAGGTTTACCCAATCTGGATCCTGCAAAGGCCACAAAAAAACTGATCTGTCTTCCTGAAATATTTAGTCCTGTCCAAATAACAACGAAGCTGCCGATGCACATTAAAGGTGTGCAAAAGGTACACCCCTCTATTAGAATGCTGAGGAAAGAAAACAGACAGGTCAATAGATTGGTTAATGGAAAATCCAGAAATAACCTTGGGCAAGAAAGAAGGGTCAGTACGAAGGGACACCCCATTCATGTGGAAGATCAAGTATCAAGTAAGGTCTCTTGACACTCAAGGCCTGCAGCTCAGATACTCCTCTCGCTGAGGTAAGTCTTACTAGAAGTAAGGTTTTCCATGACAAAAATTTTAAATCACATGAATCAAAGGGCTCGAAAGGAGGACCTGTGAGAGACTGAAGCACCAAAGTCAAGTCCCAGGGTTCTAAGGGAGGCTTGACCAGAGGTTTAACGTGTAATACTCCTTTCAAAAATGTCTTGAATAGGCGGTGTGACAATCAAAGAATTATCAAGTCCATAATGAAAACTGGCGATAGCTGCTAAATGTCAAGACCATTATGAAAATTGGCGATAACTGCTAAATGTACAGTGATCGTTGATGCTGAAGCTCCTGCATGTAAAAGAGTCATCAGGTACTGAAGGATCTTTTGAACACAAAGAAGGGATCCATGTTCTGATCTTTGGCCCAAATAGAAAACCTAGTCCATTTACTAGAATGAACTTTCCTGGTGGAAGGTTTGTGTGACGCCAGAAGAATTTGACAAACAGGCGATGGGATGTCAGGCAGCCTGGCAATCATTGGAAGTGGAGGAACCAAGCTGTGAGCTTGAGACTGTGGAGGTTTGGATGAATCAGTCCCAGAGGATGAAAGAACAGGTCTGGGGAATGATATGATATCCACGGGCTGTGAATCAGATGAGGCCATAGAAACGGGAACCAGACTTGATGGGGCCAGTAGGGGGCAATGAGGATCACTTTACTTCTCAACCTCTGAGCTTTCCGGAGAAATTTTGGAATGAGGGGAAATGGGGGAAAGGCATTCAGAAGAGCCGGGGGCCAATCGTGTGTTAGAGCATCCCTCGGGGGTTCCCCCTGAGGGGGGATCAGGGCAAAGTAGCTTCTGCATTTGTAGTTTAAGGGGGAAGCAAGACTTGCCCCACCATCGGAAATATCCGATCCGCTGTTACACAGTTGAGGGACCATTCGTGAGGCATCAGGATGTTCCTGCTCAGATTGTCCACAATAAGGTTGGAACTCCCGGGAATATGTGTTGCTATAAAAAAGCAGTTGGAAGCCATCACCCAGTGCCAAATCCTCATGGCTTCCCGACACAAAGGGTAAGACCTGGTTCCACATTGCTTGTTGATATACCAGACGACTGATATGTTGTCTAACTAAATTGCAATGGTCCCAGAGGGTAGGGATGCTTGCAACGCTAAGAGAACTGCCCTCAGTTCCAGAACATTTATGTGCAACTTGGCCTCAATGGGGGACCAGGTGCCTTGGACCGTCTTTCCCTGAAAATGCCCACCCTAACAGGGAAGCGTCTGTGGTCACCATGGCCGTGGGAAGACAGAATGGTCGACACCAAAGATTCGTTTGTGGCTTCATCCACCATAGCATTTCTTCCTTGCAACGGTTTGTAAGACGTATCATGTGGTTGAGTGGGTGAGTCAGAAACGACCGTGCGGAAAAGAGCCACTGGAGAATTCTCATGTGCAGCCTCGCCAATGGTACTAACGTAATGACAGCCTCCATGGACCCTAAGAGTTGCAGTACAAGACATGATGGTACACAGGTCTGAGGAAGAAGGTCTTGGATTGGGTGTCTTATTTTCGAAAGCCTGTGAGGGGGGAGAGAAGCTTGACAGGATGTTGTGTCGAAGACCGCTCCAATAAATTCCAGTGTCTTCACTGGGGACATTTGAGATTTGTCCTTGTTGATTGTAATCCCCAAGCGGAGAGTGAGACCTTGAGTGTAAGAGAGGCTGCGAACTAGGAGATTCCTGGTTGGAGCAGTAAGGAGCCAATCGTCTAGATACGGAACACCTGGAATCCTTGTAGTCAAAGATGAGCTACCACAACTGCCATACATTTGGTGAACACTTGTGGGGGCTGTCGAGAGACCTAATGGCAGTGCCATGAACTGGTAGTGATTGGCTTCCAGCCGGAAGCGGAGAAACCTCTGAGAGCGGTGATCAATTTTTATGTGGTAGTACGTGTCCTGGAGGTCTATAGAGCACATCCAGTTGTCCCTCCCCTAGGAAGGGAAGAATGGACTGTACCGTGACCATCCGGAATTTTTGAGGTTTGATAAATTTGTTCAGTAGGCTGAGATCCAGGATTGGTCACCAGTCCTCTGTCATTTTTGGCACTAAAAAGAACCTCGAGTAAAACCCGGATCCTGTCTGGTCTGGTGGGACTGGTTGGATGACTCTTTTTCTTAGCAGCTTTTCTATTTCTAAGGCTGCTAATTCTCTCTGATTGGGTGGTACAGCGGGGATTTCTTGAACCACATTTTTTCTCCCTTCTGGTTCCTGGAGTGGGACCTCTGGGGGTTGGAAAAGCATATGCCCACAGCAGATAAGGTCTTTCCGTCTTTCTGACTTTGTGCAAGTGTGTCTCGTACTTTGGGTTCAAAAAGTGCAGATTCGTCGACAGGTGCATTGACAAAGGAAGATTTAAAGGGGTCAGCGAAGTCACACAACCGCATCCAAGCATTACGTCTCATGACAATGCCTGATGCGGCAGCTCGAGCAGCCCCCTCAATAGTGTGAGATGTCAAACACATAGAGGAGTTCGAGATGGATTCAAGGGTAGCTAGCTGCGAGGCGACACTGTCGTGCACCTCATCAAGCAGTACTCTCGTCAAAGAGGAAGACATTTTGGAAATTAGGTCTCTTTGGAAGTGAGTAAAGTGTGCCAGATAGTTCAGCGACCAAATGGCGAAGGTCGCTGAAGCATAGGTCCGCTTCCCTAGTCTGTCCATCGTCTGGGACTCTCCGTTCAGAGGATGGACAGTAGAGCTATCTTCTCCCAGTTCCCTCTTGGTGGCCGCCACCATGACCATAGAATCAACTGTCAACTGCTTGGACCAGTGGGGCTGGTCTTCAGGTGTAGATAAAATTTTGTATGGCCTCCGGGGAACAGGTTCTCCATTGTCCGGGGCCTTCCAGGCACACTGCACAATGAGCTTAACAAGGTTATCTGCCGGTGGGATCACCCAGGAAGTAGATGGCCAGGCACGGAAGGCCTGCAAGAACACAGATTCCTCAGAAGAAGGGTTAGAAGACTTCCAATCTCCCTACTGCTTGAGGATTTTGAGAATAACTCTGAATGAGATGTCGTCTGGGAGAGACTGTGGGGACCCTTCCCCATTATCACAATCGGTGTCTTCAGTGATAGCTTCCTCTGGGGAATCAAGGTGCTTCCTCTTGCACTGTTTCTTCCAGGGTGGCTCCCCAGTAGGATCGTCTGAGGAGGACTTCGGAGAAGGGGTTCCCTTCAAAGGGGGGTCATGAGACTCCTGTGCCCGGGGTCCCGAAATAGGGGATAGGGACAGCTGCCTGCTGGGAGGGGGTTCTTATACTGATGTCATTGGTGCTGACGGCGAGCCTGCAGAGGCAAGGGCCCTCGCCACCTGGAAAGCAGGCCAGCCTGAGGAGGGATGGGAGCCCAGAACCGGGGTCACACTCCACCCTGAGGAGCCCACCTCAGGTGAGGAGCTCTGACAGGACTGGAAGCCATCGGAGCCATGGACATAAGACGGCGCCAGCGAGAAAATAGGCACCAGGCTAGGTACGGAGAGTGCAGGCACTGCTCCGAGAGTGCATCGGCTCCACTGGAGCCAATGCAGCAAGGGTGGTCGGTGCCGACAGGGGAAAAACTGCTGTTGGAGCGGAGACAGTATGCACCAGGGTGGACATCGGTACCAAGATCTCGGGACCTGGGTAGAGGCCGGAGGAGGATAAACGGGGAAGATGTAGTAAATAATTCCGAGCCAAGAGAGACGGAAGGTCTATCTGGAATGGGCAATCCCCTAGCTGCCAGAAGCTGGTCCACAATCTGCACTAGATCTAATTCAGAAAAACTCCTGGTGGATCTAAAGGAGGCTGCTGAAGGAGAATCAGGTCTTTCTAGAAAGGGGCTAAATCTCTGCCCAAAAAAGGGTTTCAGGTTGGAGAGTATCTTATCCTTGGCAGATATTCAAGTTTTGGAGCTGATGGAGCCAAAAAAACTATTGGCACCATGACCAGGGATGGTGCCAAAGCAGATACACTCATAGGAGCCAATGTCTGATCCAAGGATGGCACCAAAGTCAGAGTTGCCGAGGTTGGAGCCGAAACAGGGGTGAATATCATGGACAGCACCGAGAGAGAAGATACAGAGCCTGGTGCCGAAGAGCTGACTCGGTTCCGTAACTGACGGAGATGCAGGAACTGACTGACTCCATTTTTCCTTATGTTTTTTGGTCTTTAGAGGGGGTGAGACCTCCGACCCAGATAGAGCCTCCGAAAAAGGTGTCTTGATTAAACCTTTTAAAATAAGCTTATTTTTACGTTCTGCTAGTGTACAATTACTAAAACTAGCACAAATGTCACAGTCAGCTTTAATATGATCCATGTCCAAACAGTAGACACAATGAGCATGTCCATCCAAGTTGGGCATTTTATGCCCACGCTTTGTCACACTGTTTAAACCCCCCCTTAGCTTTGTCTGACATAGTAAGGTAACAAGGCTATCCTATAGAAAAAACAAAGGAAGGGAGAGAAAAAGGTGAGAGAATACCAATGATGGCATTTAAAAAAAAAAATACCACAAGTGGTAAGGAAAGGCCCATTAAAGGCAGGACAGAGGGAGAGTACCAATAATGGTAGAAATTAAATTACCAAGGTAAAGGGTAAGGAATAGAATTAGGTTATAGACAGTGAGAAAAGTCTAAATTGACTAAGAAATAAGAAATTTTGAGGAGAAAATATCTTAAAAACTACAATTTTCTACTTAGCTTTGAGAGAGATGGGTAACACGTCTGACGAGGAACGTGGCAAACAAGATCTGGAGTAACTAGGAGAGGGGCGTTATGGGTAGGTCTTAGCTGAGAGTTTTTGGCTGGTGCGAGCTTGGAAATGGCCGTATGGGTTCCGAGGACAGAATCAAAGTCCTATCTGTAATGAATAAACAAAGATTTACAACATCAGATGATTTATTTTGATTTACATCTTACTGTTTTACCTGTGATTTTATTGATATAACAAGGTGCGACTGCAAGTGATATAAAGGAATCCATCATTTTAGTGTGACTGTCACAACTCGTATGGCAGGTCAGCATGATGACTTTATGAATTACTTCTCCTTGTATAAGGTTAGCTCTTTGTACTTATTTCAATATTTAGTTGCATATTGTGTGATTTTTCTCATGGAAGTGGACCACATTTGGTGCTCCCATACATTTTTTTATAACAACACAGAATATAAATATTTATTTTGTATAGTTTTATATATACATATATATGCAACCACAGAATCATGTGTGTACACACACACACACTATGGTAACTGATTTTGTTTATTCTTTTCTAGACTTGTTTGTAGCTGAAAATGGATTCCGTGAGTATGCCATTCATGATTTGCTAAAGCACAAGTATCTTGTATAGTGTACTAAATGCTATGCATGCTTAAAGGAAGCACCTAATAATACTGGTGATCTGTATTCCTCATGTCAAAAACTGGATTATTTACTTACCACTATTGGTAGTAAAGCTGGACTTGGATGATGATTGCACTTGTGCAATTGGCACAGCTTGGAGAACTGTTGTTACATACATGAGTGACAGGACTGATGAGACAAATAATATTAGGCAAGGAGCAAATGGAACACATTTAGGAAAGAAAGTGTCTATTGTCATCAAAGATCACGCAACCTATTGAACATGATTACTACTGATGACAACTTTGGAATTCAGGCTACAAGTATTCAGCAATCTGAGGAGTCAGAGCATGTAGAAGAAAATAAAAAAGAAAGAAATTCATAACAAATAAGGAAGAAAAAAATGATTTAATATCTATAATGCAAAGAGACTATACTAAAAAGTATACTGACTTGTTTAACACACAGATTACAGGGAATGATAACATTATTCAATCAGAAAACATTCAGGCTACAGAAAATGCATCATTTTTCTAACAGTGAAAGTAGAAAAAGAAGCAAGGGGCAGTTGAAAAGGAGGAAGTCAAAACTGAACTTGGAAAGACTGAAGAACATGTCTGTAATAAAAAAGGAGAAATACCAACGTTTACAACATGGCTCAAGTTCTGAAACTACGAAGACAGCTGGATGAGAACTGTATGCTTGCAAATATAATACACAATGAAAACAGGGGAATTAAATACACAATGAAAACAGGGGAATTAACTAAGAATAACGGAAATGAAAGTCATTCCTTTGTAACAGCTAATAGAGCAAATATTATAGAATTAGAAGTGGCAAAGTCTTCAGATCTGGTGAGAAATAATATACTAGTAACTAGAGATTCAGTTATTACAGGAACTGATATTTTATTTTATTTTTATTTATTTTACATTTGTTGACCGGGATAGTCCGACTGGATACATGTCCATTTTCAGCGGAGGCCCGGGGAGAAAAGCTCCAACAGAGTCTCAATGACAGATAGTTACATAATAGAGTTTAAGACGAACAACAAAATGAAAAAAAAGAAAAAAAAAGCAATTTACATACTATCAAACTACCATGCTCTAGCAAACACAGAATACTACAGTTCATTATACAGTACTTTAAAAACATGCTAGCAAAGTCATTAGGACAAATTATAGCTTAGAATTTGGCGAAGATACAATGTTCTTTTTGAGGTTAGATATCCCCCCTCAAGGTTGTTCTTTTTGGGATTGGATTATACTAAGAACTAGTATGGGCTTGGTTTAACGTCAAGGAGCTAGTCTGGGTTTGTGCAAGGACAAAGCCAATGTGACTTATAATGGAGTTTTAGACTCTGTTTGAATTGAACTAGTGAAGTTATAAGCATGAGGTTGTTGGGGAGGGAGTTCCATATTTTTCCAATGGTATTGGCAAACAGAGTGTCACCACCTAGGTTGTAAGATTTAATTGTTTGGACAAGGAGTCTATTTGCTGAACGAAGGCAACTTAGATTGGTGTAAGGAATTATTATATTTTTCAGAGCAGGGGTGTTCTCAGGTTGTTTAAGGATTTTAAATGCTTCTATGAGTTGGTACAGCTGGAGAAGATTTGGAAGTTCTATCCAGCCAAGTTTTTTCAGGTTAATGCAATGGTGTGTTCTGTAGGGCAAGCCAGTTACAAATCTGGCAATAGGATTATAACAAGATGAGAGTTTGTTTAGGTCAGATCTGTTAAGGTTAGTAAGCACAGGAGAGGCATATAGTAGGATAGAGAGAAGGTGTGAGCGGCAGGGGCCGCTCTGGCAGTTGGGGTTAGGAAGGTTTTTATCCTGTATAAGGACCCAAGTTTCTTGTTTACTGACTTAATGGTTTGGTTGATATGCATATCAAATCTAAGTTTATTGTCAATGTTTACTCCTAGTAGCTTTGTGTAGGAGTCTGGGGAGATGATGGTCCCATTGTTGGATTGTATAGTGAAATGTGTGGTAGGTGGTTTATTCGTTGGGTAGAAGAGAAGTAGTTTGGTTTTATTTGGGTTTAAGATCATGTGATGGTCAGCGAGCCAGTTTTCGACTGTAGTAAAACTGCGCTGGGTTGTAGACAGTAGGTTTTCTAGAGAGGCATTGGAACATATTAGAGTTGAGTCATCTGCATACTGAATACAGGTGGCTTCAGGGATAACTGTAAGGAGGTAATTTATAAAGACTGAAAAGAGAAGAGGTCCTAATATGGAGCCTTGAGGAACTCCTATGGTATTTGGTAACCGGCAAGAGAGCTTGTTTTGCCACAGTACTGCTTGTTGTCTGCCAGTGAGGTAGGCTTGAAACCAGTCAAGATCTGCATTTTCTAGATGCAGGGTTTTCAGAGTGTGGAGAAGTAGCTGGTGGTTTACCATGTCGAAGGCTTTCGACAGGTCCAGAAAGAGAGCTGAGGATTTTTTTTGTTATTCCGGTTATGGTTAATTTTTTCGGTAAAAGAGAGGAGGGCAGTGGTCATACTGTGATGGGGTCTAAATCCATGTTGAGAGTCGGTTAGTAGTTTGTTCTGGGTGAGATAGGACATTAGTTGGTTGTGCACACACTTTTCCATAATTTTGGCAAGTGGTGATAGTATGGCTATTGGTCTGTAGTTTGATAGTTCTGTGGAACAGCCGCCTTTATGGAGTGGTATAACGTAGGATATTTTCCATATTGAGGGGACTGTGGCCTCGGTTATGGTTCTGTTAATTAGGATCGAGATAGGATAGGCTATGACATCTGCAGCTATTTGCAGATATTCGTCTGGGAGAAGATCAGCAGAAAGGGTGGTTGGCTTTAGCTTTTTCAATAGGGATCTGATAAAGGATGTGGACACAGGTTGGAGGTAGCGAGTCGGGTGTAGCATTTTTTGATGTGGAGGAGGGAGGAGATAATTGGTTAGCTAAGGACTGAATGGTCTTGGTGAAGAAAGTATTAAAGGTATTTGCTACTTCTTCTTGGCCCTTATCGCATAATGTTCCAGGGGTAGGAGTGGAGGATTTGCCTGGTTGGAGAAGTTTATTTTAGCCTGCCCAGAACTTTTGAGGGTTATTTTGGTGTTTATGTTGCAGATGGTAAAAGTAGTTTTTCTTGTCAAGTGTGATGGCTTTTTTAGTCTCGTTTCTTAGTTGTTGGAATTTAATGCGATCTAGGGGTAACTTGGTAGTACGCCATTTGTCCCATGCTTTATCTCTACTTGTTATTTTAGATTTGGACTCTGTTGTTAGCCAGGGGGCTAGTTGTGTTTTAATTCTGAGTGATCGTTTTGGAGCATGAGAGTCAAGTATGGTAAGGAATGTGTTATTAAAGAATGACACTGCCTCATCTAGGGGAAGGTACTTTAGCTTTGACCAGTTACAGGATTTGAGTTCCATGTGAAATTTTGTTGGCTCAAAGTTTTTCTTGGTTCTGACGGACCTATAGACAGGCAAACTAGCGCTGATGGTTTTGTCTTTCATAATGTATGTGATCAGGTGATCACTAAGATCACTGGGGAGAGTCCCAGAGATATACTTATGGGGGTGGCTGTTGGTGAGTATCCAATCAAGAATACTCTCTTTCTGGTTATAATTTCCTAGTCTGGTGGTGGAGGATATGATCTGTGAGAATCCATTGAGGTTTATAAAGATGGGGTTGGATTGTACAGAACATTGGTTCCAGTCAATATTAACATCACCCAGAACAATAGTTTCCTGAGGGTAGTTGTTAGCTATCCAATTTAGAATGATCTCCATTGTTTCCGAATTATTCCCGGGGGGATATAGATCACAATTAGATTTATGCTTTTTTTATTGTTTAGTTGTAGTTCAAGAGCTAGTATTTCAGCACTGGAGACCTGGGGTGGTTGCTTGGGATTAAATATGATGTTAAGTGTGCTTTTGTATAAGACAGCTATCCCACCTCCCCTTTTCTTTATGCGATCAACCCTGAGTATATTGAACCCGGGTGGCAGGATCTCATTATCTTTGGCTGATGGCTTAAGCCAGGTTTCTCATAGACACATTATGTCAGGGAGGTAGGTTGCTAACACAGCATGCAGGTTATCTACCTTGTTGCTTAGGCTTCTTATGTTTAAATGGCAAATTAGAAGGGTGTTAGCCGATCTGTGGGAGAGTGGAGGGCTGGTAGAGTCTAGAGTGGAGGATGGGCCTGGATTAGGATGGATGTCTCCATCTTTGGTTATGTTTTTTTCTTAGGTAAGCTAGTAGTCTCAGGACTTTAATTAGTAGTTTTAGACCATATTTGGATTTTGGGGTTGTTTGGTACAATTTATTAAAATACAGGTTGTTGGAATTTGTAGTTTTTGGGGTTATATAGTAGGGGGAGAGTTCAGCAATAAGCGGAGGTGAGGGGGTACTGGTTTGATATTTTGGATAGTGGAAGCCTGAAAATGGCAGATGTTCATAGCCAGTTAGGAAGTATGGTATAATTATGAGCTGCGGGATGAGGGGGAGGATTTTACAGGTTGGCTTTGACATGGTGCGTGGAATGGTATTCTTTGTCTAAGGATGAGGGTAAATACTTTGGAGGAGTGGTAGTGATTAATCTTTAAAGTGGTGGGAGGGGGAGGGAGATGATAGAGAGGAAGCTATGTAGGTTGGAAAGGAAGTGGGGTGTGGCTTAGTAGCTATAAATGCGGAAGTAGTGGGGATGGGTGGGATAAGTGGGCAGGGTGGGGCACGTAGCGAGCCCGAGCGAAGCGAGGGCAAAGCGGAGTGGGGCTAAACCTGCCTTGGACTTTCAAGGGCCAGTGAATACAGTGAGTTAATTGAATGAAGTGTGTGCGTAAAGGAACCTGTTTTCCTCAGTTTGGTTCATTAAGCACCAGACTATACCCTGTTCTCTATTGTCCGTGCAGGCTACAATTTCTGCTGGTATTATCCAGGGGAGTAGATTTATTTGGCTATGACTATGGGGTTTACTGCTGTGTTAGTGAACCCAGTATTTTGGCTTTAGCTAAGATAAATATAGGTTTATTTATGCTTAGTTACAGGAATTATTAATCTTGGTCGAGCTTTCTGGTTGTAGTGGGACTATGGAGTTGACCTTGTCCGTGCGTTCGCACCAAGTAAGGCGACCTTCCCTTAAAGCAGGATTTATATTTTGTAGCCAAGCAGGAAGTACTGGACAGTACACGAGTGGAGATACAATACAGTAACTAGTTTTATTTAATAGGGCTATTATCACATTGATACAGTTTAAATTTATCATGCAGTTAAATAGCTAACAGATTAAAACTTTATCGACAGAGCGTGTTTTAGTAGTTTGCTCAATAGCAGCTAGGACATGTTAACTGTGTCATATTTAATCAAGAATACTGCTATGCAATTTTAACTGTATCACATCTAGTCAAGAATACTGCTATGCAATTTTAATCAAGTCGGCAGAAAAGTTTGTCATTCACATTAAACCTAAGGTCAACAACATCTAACACAGACATCTAGTCAAGTAATCTTAACCCGCAGATAGGGATAATCTCAGTAACTTAATTACACAAACAACGACAACTGAGCGTTCTTAAATTTAGCGTTTTAGCTATATTTGACTGTTCAAACATGCCCTTATAACAGTTGAGCCAGTTTTAAGACATACAGACTCTAGCGACTAGTCAAGAAGATATTCACAGGAAAATTTGCTCAGTTGCTATTGAGCTTCTAAGCTAAAGTAAACAGGTGAGTTTTCTTTTCCCAGGGACCTTTACACTTTACATGGGTATCAGCATTAGCGTTCTTATAACACGCTGCCGCCCGGAGAAAACCACATACAGTAGACAAGTTTACTGCTTTTCCAATTAATGAAATCAAATGTTCTAGCAGATAACCACTAATATAATCTCCTCTAGCAGTCGCTAATAGATATTTACAGAAATAGACATGTAAACCAACAACAATTGCATACCCTGTTTTTCAGCAGCCGACTAGGTTCAGGAATACAGCAGCATTTGAAAAAATGGCGGAATCTACAGGGGGATAAGTAAGCTCGCTTATGTCAGAGGAAACCTGCCTCGGACTTTCAAGGGTCAGTGAATAGAGGGAGTTAATTGAATGAAGTGTGTGCGTAGAGAAACCTGTTTTCCTCAGTTTGGTTCATTAAGCACCAGACTATACCCTGTCTCTATTGTCCGTGCAGGCTACAATTTCTGCTGGTATTATCCAGGAGAGTAGATTTATTTGGCTATGACTATGGGGTTTACTGCTGTGTTAGTGAACCCAGTATTTTGGCTTTAGCTGAGATACATATAGGTTTATTTATGCTTAGTTACAGCAATTATTAACCTTGGTCGAGCTTTATGGTTGTAGTGGGACTATGGAGTTGACCATGTCCGTGCATTCGCACCAAGTAAGGCGACCTTTCCTTAAAGCAGAATTTATATTCTGTAGCCAAGCAGGAAGTACTGGACAGTACCTTGGTCGAGCTTTATGGTTGTAGTGGGACTATGGAGTTGACCTTGTCCGTGCATTCGCACCAAGTAAGGTGACCTTCCCTTAAAGCAGGATTTATATTTTGTAGCCAAGCAGGAAGTACTGGACAGTACCTAAATACTATCTGAGTGGCAATTTATTTCATCAGCATGTTCCAATTATAAGCAAAACAGATCTTTCTTTCACTAAGAAGATAATGAACACTGAATACTGTTATGCTTGCCAGGAGCAAAAACACAGGATGTGAGAAAGGCCTTAGAATGCCTTAATATGAAGAAGTATGGAGCTGTTTTTATCCATGTTGGTACCAATGATCTTATAGGTTCATAGGTAGGTACTAGGCTATTGGCCCTAGGGCCTATATAAGCCTAGCCAAACGGTACCCTGGCTTTTGCCACCCAAGAAAATTATTTTCCTGTGCCCCTGTCAAGCAGAGCCACAGAAGTGATCCCCGGGGTGAATTTCCTATCTCCAATCCAATCAAGATTTTTCTTGAATAGTGCTAATGAGGAGCTTTGTTTGATATAGATATGTAGTTTGTTCCAGAGTATGGGAAGTCTCTGAGACATGAATCTATCCTTCCAGCATGTTCTGCTTATTGTGGTGACAAGGTTTAGGTCCCTAAAGCATGTAGCTTGGAGGGATTGGGATTTCTTTATGAGGGGCATGTCCAACAGCTCTGGGTTTGACATAGTTTTGTTTGTTGGGCAAAGATCGCCTATGAGTAGGCGATATGTGACGGAGTAAAGCTGCAGTTTTTTTAGACTGTCTGCGTAGGGCATCTGTTTGAGGCCAGTAATCCTCTTTATGAGGTATTTCTGTGGCCTTTCCAGTTGTTGTATCTGCAAGGACATTCTGACTGTTAGGGAACTTACAGCTCTCTTAGATTAGCAGCTTGCACAGGTTTTAGGAACATAGTTTTTTTTCAATTCAACATAAAGAAAGGAGAATCAGATCAGCATGAATGAAAATATTTTTGGGGGTAAATACCGCCATGATAAAATGTCTCATTTTAAAAAGTGGAAATGTGTCAAGCATCCATGACTAATTTTTGACACATATGTGCTTAGGATGGCATTCACTTGTCAAGACAAGAGAAGACTATTTTCACAGCAGATACCTTGCAATATCTAGCACAGGACAGGATTTTTGTCAAGTCAGAAATCTAACAGTTCCCAGATAGCAACATTTGATGTATCTCTAATGGTTATTAATGGTAGGAGCATTGGAAATATTTTTTTATTGGAACATTTGCTACATTCCAATAATATTGATATTATTTGTGAAACGTGGTTAAAGATCAATAACTGCAGACCAATTCTCTCAGGGTATTAATGTTTTACTGTAACAGACATTCGAAAAAAAAATCAGGTGGAGGTGTTATGATGAAGGTTAAGGATTGTTATGAGACCTGTGATTTTACATGTTCACTGATAATATCAATGCGATACTGTACATTGTGAAATGTGACAAAGACAACACTGATTGTTGGACTGTACAGACCACCAAACTCAAGTGCTGTTATTTCTTGCATGAAACACAGGACTGAAAAATAATAGCGGATGGGGACTTAAAATTTACCAGAAATAGACTGGAATAAAACAAAACAAAAAAACACCTCAAAGGCACTTACAGATGGAACACTGGAAGAAAAACTCCAGTGCCTTTAGGTGGTTTTGTGTTTTTGCTATGTTTTCCTTTACCACCATTCAGTTGGGACTGTTTTCTTTGTAGACTCCAATAATATTGATTCAACAACATTAGTAAGGAAATGACTTGCAATGCGTGTTCAGGAACAACAATTGCTTCAGATTATAAAAATAATACCAGGGAAAGGAACATACTAGACATTGTTTGTGTTCCTAAAGAAATGACCGTTACTTAAGCACTGCAATCAATGTGCTGTGATCAGTGGGTTATAAAGGTTAAACAGCTGTCAGATAACTTTGCCAAACTGAAATCTAAACCAAAGTACAGATGATTAATAACAGACTGTCTGGAAGAAAAACAGTCACTCTGGAAGAAAAACAGTCACTCTGTAAAACTAACTGGAGTGATCTGTTCAGTGGAAAAACTGCAGAAGGAATGCGGCAAGTTTTAAAGAGAAATTGTTTTCATGAAAAAAATAAAAAAGGTTAAACATCAGGATCTAAGCACCCAAGGTTAGGAGGAAATACTTCTGTAAGTATAAGATACTTAAGACTAAGGCGAGAGAGAAAAATATAAGATGGAAAAGAGGTCAAACTATAACTTATAAAACTTAAATAACGTGTACAAACAAACTAAACACAGTGTGAAACAAGATCAAGTAAAATTTGAAGAAAATTTATATAAAGATGTTGATCATAATAGGAAACCATTTTATAGATGCACAAGATGTGGTAGGAATAAAGGCATACAGATTGACAAACTGTGTCAACACTAAAATTTATTCTCAAACACAACAGATTATAAATACATCTACAAACTCTTATACACAGAAGTTTGTTTCCCCAAAGGTGGTGATAAATTCTCCAAATAACATCTGGGTAACTTCAAATAATGAAATTAAATTAGATTAGACTGAGGAACTGGACTGAAATGAAGCACAGGGATGAGACAGAATTAGTAATAATAACCTGCAAACACTTCCACATAAACTTATAGTACCACTGTATCCGTTATTCACTAGGTCATCTACATACAAGGAGATTCCTCAAGATTGGGGACATGTATTTGTTAAACCTATTCTTACAGGAAAAAGAAAAACCCAGAGTCATACAGACCCACAAGTTTACTTTTGTGTTGTGAAAAAAATTATGGAGAAATGTATTTTGGATAAATTACTGTCATAATTAAAAAGGTCAGTACTTGAAACCATACATCAGAATGCATATGTTGAAAAGAGATCTATAACTGCATGTAACATGCTGTTTGATAACGATATAATACCAGCTGCAAATAAAAACTGTGCCATAATGTAATCTATATAGAGTTAACTTCAGCACACTGATCAATAAATTAGAACAACTGGGTAATGATATAATCTTGATGAGATGGATAGCCGAATGGCTCCCAAACAGGACATGGCAAGTATTATACAGCAACCATACAGGTGAAATTCTACATTATCAACAGGGTGTTCAAATAGGGCTTTATAAATATATCTACAAACTCTTATACAAAGAAGGATTACTAGGATTAGTAAAGCAGAAGTTAAAAAACTAGAAGTTGAAGTTATGGAGTGCCTACGAAGTGAAGGATTTGATGTAGAAGGTCTAACACATGTTACATCACAGCAGGATGGAGTGAGTCCCCAAATATCAGGAAACATTTAAAGAAGACATATGGACATAAGAAAAAAAAGATGTAATATGGTGTAATATTTATGTAAGGGAGAATGCAAAACTAACCAATACAAAAAGAGCAGCACCAAAGATATTTGAAGAAAAATACAGGCAAAGGAATCCAGACATGGAAACTTTACAATACAAAAACTAAGCCAGAGGAAAAGTAGAAAAGGAGATCAGTAATGGAGAAGTTAAAGAAACACAAACTGAGGTCATGGAGTACCTGCAAAATGAAGGATTCATTGTTGAAAATCTAATTCAGAAAGCACCACAACAGGATAGAGTAATGAATATCCAAATTAAGGGGAAATCAGTGGAACAGGAAGCAATTGGTCAGGTGCCACATAAAGATATTTTGGAGCCTTCCACAGAAAGCCAGTTTAAACATTCACTTGAAGCTTGACAGCAAGGGATGGAACAGGAAACTGTGGAAACTCTAATGCAGCCCATGTTGAGGAGTGACAGGCCAGTGACTTCCCATATAACAGAGTTACGGATGGCACAGGATGAAATTGAAGAGAACGTGCCACATGAAGATGATATAGAATCTTCTATAGAATGCCTGCAGAAATTGGAAAACAAGGGATGTGCCCTTAGTTTGGAAGAAAATGAGCTAAGAGAAGAGTTGCTCGATTTAATAGACATAGACAGATATATCAAGATCAATGAAAGAAATAGACTGTAGAAGGTTAATAAAACCCAAAAAGTCAGAAGTTTGATAAAACAAATGAACACAGTAATTAGGACTGTTCATAGAGACCCATATGATATAACGGGGGTGGGGTATCATTATTTTTCTGTGATAGGCTGGCTGTAATCATGTGTTTTTTAAGAACTCCTATTTAAATGTTGTATTTTTTACTTTCATGACAGTAGCACTGGGGAAGGGTGTTTGTGACCTGAAAGCTTTGCAATAAACTTTTTTTGTCTTTTGCATTGGATTCTTTAGTCTGAATATAACAGAAGTAAACAGGATACATTACTGTGCAGCAAAATTAGTAACTGATAAAGTTCTACCACAAGAACACTGGGCAGTGAGGGACAGGAAGGGGAGAAATCAAATACCATTATGGAAATATCGAACAAAGAAAACTATAAAGCAGTTAAGACAAGAAGTGTCACTGTTAGAAGATTATAGAAGGAATAGATCAACAAAAATACTAAGAAAAATAGATGTGATAAACGCAATGCGTAGTATTAGAACAGACCAGGATCTATCATGCACTATTCCAAATAACTAACTAAAAATTCCAGCACAGGCGGAAAGACTTAGAAGATACGAAAATAAATATAAAGGAAAAGTACAAAATATCCAAAAAGGTTTTATAGAATAATTGAGAAATAAAGTAAAAGGAATTGAAATACCGACAAAACAAAGAAGAAGAAATAGACACATTTTGGAGAAGTATTTATGAAGATCCTGTGGAACACAACAAACATGCTAAATGGATAGAAGAAGTTAAAGAAAGAATAAGAGATTCAAAGATACAGGATATGAAATCGGATGAAGTAATACCCAGAGAGATTGAAACAAAGTTAAGAAAAGCCTCTAATTGGAAAACCCCAGGCCTATATGCAGTACCTAATTTTTGGCTTAAAGTATTAACATCTTTGCACGAAGATTTAGCCATGAGTAAGAACTATTTATATGCACACCCCGAACAGACACCAACCTGGTTAACAACAGGAAAAACAATGCTCCTACGTGAACCTGCAAGCTACCCTAAAAATTATAGACTGATAACTTGCCTTCCGACGACGTGTAAACTATACACGGGAATTGATGCTGACAGAGTTTACAGTCATTTAGAAGAAAAAACTCAATTATGGCAGTAGAACAAAAGGCCAATAAAAGAAAGTCATATAGAACAAAGGATCATTTGTTGTTAAAGTCATAGTGGGGAACTGTAAAAAGGGGAAGAATCTAAGTATGGCATGGATAGATTACAAAAAGCATTTGATAGTATCCCACATTCATGAATAAAAGAGTGCTTAAAAATGTATAAGATACACCCTACACTGATCGATTACATTACAGTGACCATGAAACAGTGGCAGACCACTTTGTAATTAAGCCATGATAAAGGACAAATTATTATCCCATGGTTAAAAATTCAAAGGGGGATATTCCAGGGTGACACTCTATTCTGCCTTACCCTTAACCCATTAAGCTGTCTACTTAACAGCTTAGGCCATGGCTATAATTTGACTCCCAGAAAACAACAAAGTATAAACACTTATATTCTCTTTGTCGATGATTTAAACTGTACAGCTCATCAGATGAGGAACTGAAAGCACAACTGCAAGTTGTCAAAACTTTTTCAGATGGTATAAGAATGTCACTTGGTCTTGATAAATGTGCAAAAGCAACCTTTAAAGCAGGAAAACTGCAACGTCAGGAAAACATCAGTTTGAGACAAGAATTGAGCAGGAGGGAGTGTACAAATACTTGGGAACTGATGAAGGATCAAAAATATAGCATGAACAAATGCGAATAAAACTTACTAAGGAATATTTCAGAAGACTTAAATTAATCCTGAAAACAGCACTGACATCTAGGAAGAAAATTCAAGCTATAAACCAATCTGCTCTTCCTGTCCAAACTTACAGTTTTGCTCCATGCTCACCAAATGATTTATAAAAATCAGTGCATATTAAGATTATATATTCCCGGTTCTGAAGGAGGGATGGGCCTCCTTGAAACTGATTATATGTATAGATCTGCAATCGTGGGACTCCACACATATCTGCTGACCTCACAAGCCCTAAACGTAGTGAAAGTTTTGAAACATGAGAAAAATAAGTCTAAGATGACTTCTCTGCTTAATTTAGCAGAAGCATATTAGCGTCAAGCAGGAACGGAAATCAAACCAGAAGTGGATAAAAATCAGGCAGCAATGGAACGTGCCAAAAAACAAAAGAATATAACATTAAGTATCCTGTTTTTTGTTTATTTTGTTCTTTATTTCTTGGTTATTTATAGCACTTTGTGCACTGTGTATTTTTCTAGCTAGTTTCACTGTGTGTGAGGTATTAACTGGAAATTGTCCACTTTTATTAAGCATCTGTTGGGTTGTTTGTTTCTGATAACTTGTTGCAATTACACTCTTTTTTCTAGAGGCTCCTTTAGCTGTTTAAAACTTTCATTTAAAGGCTCACTGCTGCTTTTCAGCTGTGAGAAACATTTCTGCAGTTTGTTTCCCACTCTCCCTCCCTGTTGGTATAGTGTTTTTATAGTTGGTGGCTTTGCAGTTGCCCGCCCCTAGTGTAAATTTGATCTGGGACCCTCCACCCAGTCTAGTGTCATTACCTCATTCTACCCAGTACAGGGAGAACATTTGAGAAGACCAATCAGCTTAGTTTCTGCTACTCCTTTCTCTCTTTCCACTAAATAAAAATCTCTTTCCACTAAAAAAAAAAAAAACTTTTTCTAAGCTTGTTTCCTGCCTTTCCTGTGGGTAGCCTAGCCTGGATATAGATTTGCTGTGTCCAGGACTATTTGTAGGCTTCTAGAGCCCAAGCCTTTCTGTGTTGGAAGGAAGCCTTCTAGCTTAATTTTGTTTCTTAGAACTAGCCAGTTTTTTTGTTTCAGCACTTGTTCAGAACTTATTGTAAGCACTAAATAAGCTACAAATTACTACAGCACTCAACTTTCCTCACTGTCTAGAGGAAAACCGTTTCTAGTACTTAACAAATAAGCACCTATCCAGGCATGTCTAAGGGTCATCCCCCGGTGTTTTCTCCTGTCTACCTGATAAATCTGGGCATCTTGGGGCAATGCAGTAATTGCCTCATGTACTCAGACAACCCTCTCCTCCTACCACCCAACACTACAACCTGTGAGAGATGCACTTATATAGCCAAACTGGAAGCAAAGCTATCTTCACCCAAGACTGGACTAGACAGTCAAGAGGAGAAGGCAAACACTTGCACCACACCACACTCAGCACATACTCCCTCAAAACCTACACCACCAAAACACACACATAGAAACACAAAACACACACCTACATTCGCTGAGGCTCTCAGTAAAAACCTGCCCATGCAACAGGGACCTCCAAAGCAGAAACACAAGCAACCTCCACCCCCCAACACAACCCAAATGACACATAGCCCACAAACTCAGTGTGCCACTCAACCACAGCCCATAAGGCATAACAACATACCCAACACTATAGTCATAGGTGACTCTATAGTCAGGCACACTGATGTTCCACTCACCAGGCTAAACAAGGAGAAAGTTACTGTCAGCTGCCTGTCGGGTGCCAGGATCCGCCACATAACGCATGCACTCAGGTCACTCCACAACAAGTACAAATATGACTCTGTCATTGTCCATGTTGGTGTGAATGACCTGAGACGTACCTCCTTGGACTACATGAAAAGGGACATGGAGGAGCTGCCCGATTTTGTAGCCCAGGCAGGTATGACCCTAGCCCTGAGTAGCATCCTGCCATCACCCACAATGATGCCACAGTACAAGGACAAAATGATTGACCAACAATTGGCTAAGCTTCTGGTGTCATTCTAAGGGGATCCAGTATCTGTCTGCCTGGGATGACATGATCGACAAGCCACGATGCTTTGCCAGAGATGGCCTGCACCTGTCACCCCTGGGATTCCGGATACTGGCTAAGGCTCTAGCCACCCCTATAGTGCCTTTTTTGGGCAAGGTTCAAATGACAAACTCACCACCCTAACAGGTACAAGCAAGAAGAATCTGAGGGTATTGCTACTCAATGCTAGAAGTCTAAACCTCAAAATGCATTCTCTAAAGGCACTCCTTAAAATGGAGAACATCGACATCACTGCAGTGACAGAGACCTGGTTCAAGGCTCCAGAGAGTACCCCTGCATTACCAGGCTATAATTCATACCACACCTTTCGGCCACCTAACCTGGACCGAAACACTAAAGGTGGTGGCGTGTCCATATTCATTAAGGATATCCACACCTCCAGGCTAGTTGCTCAGCATAATGCATCCAAGATTATCCAAGTGCAACTAACTCTGGGCAAGACCACAATCCAAATTGTAGCTTGCTACAGATCCCCCACCATGCCCCAGGATTCCCACTCCTCATTTCTTAATACACTTGGACAATTTCAACTACCCTACCATTAACTGGGAAAACTACTCATGTACCAACTCTTGTGCTCAACGTTTTCTGGAATTCATAAATTCCAATGCCATGGATCAACTTATCCACACCCCCACCAGGGGCAGCAATATCCTAGACCTGGTTATTACCAACATGGGCAACTGGTGCTCCACACCAGTGGTCAATTCCTCGTTGGTCAGATCCGATCATAAGCTAATCACCCTAGACATCCGCATCCCTCCCCCACCCCCCATTAGGGAAACCACAGTAAAAGATTTCTCCAAAGCCAACTTCACGCTTCTTAAGACAGAAGTGGCAAACTTCACGACACCCATGCTGACGGACAATAGAGGTAGGACTGCTGAATCCTACACAAATGCACTTTATAAGCACTTACATGAGTGCATGGATCGTGCAATCCCTAACAGAACCAAGATGCTATCCTCCAAAAAAAGGAAGCCAATCTGGTGGTCCCCTGCCATAAACAAACTCTACAACAGAAGAAAGAAACTGTTGCAAAAAAAGAGTAAAATCCCATGATTGGAGAAACTCCCTGGTCAGCTTCAGTAAGAAGCGGAGATCCCTCATAAAATCCTCCAAAGCTAGTTATGAAAACAAAATTGCCACTGACTAAAGATAACCACAAAGCATTCTATAGCTATGTTAAGAATCTCAATGGCAACACTCAGATCTGCTCTGAGTTACAGCACAATGGCACTAAATATACAGAACCAACGGATATTGCCAACGTCCTGGCAGACAGGTTCAGCGCTAACTTTACCCCGCTGTCATCCCCTAAAGGGCCCATCTCTATACCAGAAAAATGCAAAGTTCCTGTAATCACGGCTGCACAGGTACAAAACACACTATCCAAAGCCAAGAACACAGCATCCATGGGACCTGACATCCCAGGCTGTGTTCTACATGAACTACAGAACGATCTGGCACCCCACCTAAGTACCATGTTCAATCATAGCCTCACCTCAGGCTATGTGCCCACTGAAAGGCACACAGCGACAGTTATCCCACTCCACAAAGGGGGAGCCACCACAGACCCCGGAAACTACCGCCCCATTAGCCTAACGAGCCTGGTCTGCAAGGCTATGGAGCGTATCATCATGGAACTTATAAACAATGACATTGGTAATCTCTAAACTCAGGACCCCACCCAGTTCGGGTTTGTAAAAGGCAGATCATGTCTCCTAAACCTGATAGACTTCTTTGAAGCAGTCACCAAAGCCGTAGATGAGGGTAAGGTGGTTCACACAGCCTATCTCGATCTCGCCAAGGCTTTTGACACCATCCCCCACTCTGGAATTATAGATAAACTCACTAAACTAGGTATAAATCCCTATGTCACAAGATGGGTTGCCAACTGGCTCACTGACAGAACCCACACTGTGAAAGTAGCAGACTCCAAATCCAGCTTCAGACCAGTGACAAGTGAAGTACCACAGGGTTCAGTCCTGGGTCCTCTCCTGTTTGGTATCTACTTCTCTGAAGTACAGGCCAACACAGAAGGTCTTTGGCTAACGAAGTTCACAGATGACTACAAACTAGGAGCCATAATCAAAACTCCAAAAGATGTGGACATCCTACAAAAGGGCCTTGCTGAGACAGATGCCTGGTGAGACAGATGCCTGGTGTCAAAGCCATGGCCTCAAGCTCAATGCCAAAAAGTGCATTGTCATTCCTTTTGGTAAAAACTCAGTACCCATGAACTACCACATAGGTGGTAGTCTACTTAACACTGAAAGTGTGATAAGAGACCTTGGGACACAGGTGGACAGTAGTCTCCTTTGATAATCCCATCACCACAGTAGTCAGGAAATCCTTCTATGTGGCACACCTCATCACAAAAGGTTTCTCATCCAGGAAAAAAAGAGGTCATTGTTCCCCTCTACTCATCACTCATTAGACCCATTAGATAGTACAATGCCCCTTTTGGTATGTACCTCACAAGACATCTACAACTGGAAAGGACACAGAAATACCTCACAAAGAAGATTACCAGCCTCAAAGAGATGCCCTATGCAGACCGTCTCAAAAAACTGCAGCTTTACTCCATTGCATATCACCTACTCAGGAGGCGATCTCTGCCTAACACACAAAGCTATGTCAATCCCAGAGCTTTTAGACATGCTCCACTTAAAGAAACCCCAATCTCTAGGAGCTAGACGCTCTAGGGACCTAAACCTTGTCACCACAATAAACAGAACATGCTGGAGGGATAGATTCCTGTCCCAGAGACTTCCCATACTCTGGAAAAAACTACCTATCTATATTAAACAAAGCTCCTCATTAGCACTGTTCAAGAAAAATCTTGATGATTGGATGGGAGATAGGAAATTCACCCCAAGGATCACTTCTGTGGCTCTGCTCGACAGTGGCGCAGGAAAATAATTTTCTTGGGTGGCGAAAGCCAGGGTACCTTTGGCTAGGCTTAAATAGGCCCTAGGGCCAATAGCCTAGTACCTACCTATGAACCTATAAGGTGAAGGATGAGATGAAAAGGCAAGAAATGTGGAAAAAGCATAAATATAGTTGCAAGTATAGAAAACTTCTGGAAGAACCTCATGTTGATCAGGAACAAATGCAGGAATGGTTAAGGAGAGGCAAATTCAAACCAAGAAAACTGAAACTGAACATGTGGAAGAAACAGACAAATGTAGGTTTTGTAAAACCGTTGCACACCTTGTTGTAAGTTGCGACATACTAATGTCAGAAGGACTGCATACTGAAAGGCATAATAATGTGGCAAGATTGTTGCACCAAACATTATGGTGTTGAAGTGACTGAAAAACACTGGAAACACAAGCCACAAAGCATCATAGAAAATGATGAAGTTTATATCACATGGGACCACCCATTACTAACAGTTCAAAAGACAGATGCTAGAAAACCGAATATAGTGGTTCAAGAAAAGAAGACAAGTGTAGCACTGATCATTGAAATCGCAGTGACCACAGTGTCTTGCATACAGAGAGACATAAAGTCACAAAATATCAGGATCTGCAGGTAGAAACGGCAGCAATGTGGAAGAAAGATACCCAGACAGTTCCAATAGTAGTAGGAGCAATGGGTCTTATAAAAAGAATCTACAATCGTATTTAGATATGTTACCAATCCATATAACTCTGTACAAATTGCAGAGTCATTACTGGGCACAATGCGGGTGCTCCAAAGAGCACTTCTGGCTGACATGAAAGATTGAGACACTACTAATTTCATGAACTTTAATCGTACTTTGACTTAGGAATGGGGTCCACTCTCGTCATGGTATTAGAAACCCAAACGACTTGGAGAAATTAAAAAGGGCTGTTTCCTAGGTGCATACTTGTTTAGGTTACATCTTTCATATCTTTTTCATCTGAGGTGTTTTATAGTATCTATAAAGAGGACCTGAAAATGAATAAACTGATTGTGTGCGTTAAAGACAGGGCATAACTGCAAAATAACTAGACAAAATTGGCCATTTCGCACAAGAGAATAATATGCTGATAAACACATCAAAAACTAACCATATGAGAGTCAGGAAATCAGAAATGATACAATGACTGTTTGTGAATTACAACAGACCCAAACTAGAGTATGGAACAACAAAATGGAAAACTTATAAGAAAACAAGTAAGAATAAAATGGAAGGAGTACAGCAGAAATACACCAAAGAACATCCACATATGTGAAAATGTAAGTTATTATGAAAGATTAACATATCTGAACTTGTGCAATGTCTCAAGCAGATATTTAGGAGAAAGCCTTATTCAGGTATACAGGGTATTTAGAGCCAACTACCTCTCAGAATGTTTGGAGTTATCAAAAAGTGATAAAGAATCATCAGACAACCTATGCAGATTATTATACAAGAATGAGAGGTATAGCAATTGGTTCTCTGAGACAGTTGCTGATGCATAAAAGAGACTACCAAATTACATTAATGCAAGCACTACTTTAGATATTTTTAACAACAACCTGAACACTTATTATGAGAACAACTATTCTGGTATATTGGCAAGCTAGAAGGCCATTATTGCCCATGCCTGAAATATTTGTATGTATGTATGTAATGGTTTTGTCTTGTACGTGTATGGCTTCCCTATTAGAAGACCGAAGACGCATTCTTTCGAATGCATTTTGGTTGAACTCAAAAGACGGAACCGGCAAAAGATCGAAGCGGCTTTTAAGCGAATTCTTTCCCCGGGGAAAGAATTTGCTTGGCCGCTTCGTTACTTTGCCATTTTCGACACTGTAGTGCGGTCTCAGAGTTGGTATATTTAAGTAGGGGGTGTGGGGGGCACATCCCCCATCGAAGGGTGGAAAGCCCCTCACTTAATTTAATGTTTAAAGTGTTTTTTTTATTTTTTTTTTGTTGTTGGAACAGCGATTTTTTTCCCTAGGAAAAAAAATCGCTGTTCTAACAGTTCAAAATTGTAAGCTTTCACTTACATAGGGTCGATTAATCACTGTTCGCTTTTTTAGGCATTCGGTGATCTAAGATAGACCTCGTGTATGCACTCACACTGAACAAACAATAATGAAATATTCATTCTCTGATTACCCACTTAATCCTTTTTGGGGTTACAGGAGAGCTAAAACCTGTTCTGATACTCGGTAGGTGCAAGACAAAGAAAGTAATCCTGAATGGGGCACAAATGCATTGCAGGATATGCACATGTGCAAACACGTGCAAGTACACACACATGCTACTTGGAGGACTGCCAGTGCAACTACAGCATATCTTTGGGATGAGGCAGGAAACTGGACCACCCAGCTAAAACCCATGCAGAAAGGCTGACAATATGCAGAATGCACAGAGAAGGCACCCTAGCCAAAAAAACAAACAAGAAAAAACAAGCACAGTGAGGCAGCAATACTAAACACTGCACCTGTATGCTACACCATTATATGCAAACACTAAATCTATATGGCAAGACACTGCCTACTCTGCGTTTACCTTATTAACCACATCTAATAGTACTAAAAAGTTTCAGTCACTGTACATAAAAATGAAGCCAGTGGAGAACCAATTGACCCTACAGCTGTTTTTATTAGACAACAGTATGGAGGTGGTACAGTCCAGACTGAAAGCCATTACTTGTAACATATGAAGAAAAAAAAAGTTACAACAGTTAGTTGTTCAGATGCTAATTTTTCCACCCTTCAGATCATTTTGTTGTACTACGCCATGTGAATAGCCACAAGGAATTATTGGTTTATTATATAAACCATACACTAAAGAATTAAGGATTTATTACAAAATTATGATACGAGAGGGTTGAGAAAGGAAGAGGGACTGAAAACCCTATTTTCAGCCAATGGAATTCTTTTTAAATATTTTTCATAGTGGCGCTGCGGTAGCATTGTCGCTTCACAGCAAGACGTTTTCGCGTTCGATTCTCAGTTAGAGCATCTTCTGTGTGGAGGCATGCGTGAATGAGCGTGCCTTTGTTGAAGGTTGTGCGTCAGGGCTGGTAACTCAGCACGTAAAAATCCACTACCAAACATTAGCGGACCGGAAATATGCTGTGGCAACCCCTAACCAGGATAAGCCGAAAGACACAACAACTCTTGTGACCTGCAGCAGGGAAGAAGAAGATGTGGAGCTTGCAGCTGTCACGTTGCAGTATGCCCAACTGTGTTTCATCTCTGATGGTCACCAGATGCTCTGCACTGTCTGCTATACTGAAGTGCATTTCCTTACATGAGCTCTGCAGCTACAAAATCCACGCACTCCTTACTATGATTCAATATGCTCTCAAGTCCCTGTGCATACAGTTACAACAGTGTTGCTCCTATAGCAACTGTTTGTAAACTCCTTTCACTGGAGATTGACATCCCGTGTTCTTATCTGGCTCTCTAGGCACTTGCATCCATTAGGCAAACCCAGGTTACACGGATTGTAGACAGGGCTCCTCTCTGCATCACTTACATAGCACATCTTTACATGTTCACATAAAAAATTTCGCTCAGTAACAGCCTACTTCTCAAGAACCAAAAGATCGCAGAGAAGGGGGTCTGTTTTATTACCCTGATTATAATGTACATGTTCTCTGTTTAAATTAAGTGTTTTATCAACACATCAAAGTTATGAAAGGTTGTAAGGTATGGTGGCATTTTTTCTTTATGCTATGTGAAATTTGCCAATTCTTATAATCTGCAAAAAAAAAAAAAAAGTTATTTGTGCTGTTCTTAAGAGGCTGCAAAACAGTAATGACAACCAAATTTAAAAAGTAAAACTGCATTTTTACAGGCTTCTAACCAATTTGGTCTCTTCTACAATGCATCTCAATATACTTTTATTCTGGACAAACTGGTCTGAAGTCACGAGATTAGTAAAATCAGATACATGTTGATCGTGTAATTTTAAGCGTCTAAATTTCTAAGACCGGTCTTCATTAGTGTGTACTTTTCTGTTTTACTATGCATCTTTCCCCCACGGCCTTCGTTGAAAGATGGGTCTTAATGCCTCAGACTGGTAAACGCACGTAATAAATAAATGAATGGCAGCAAAACAATTTGGTATGGTACACAAGCAACTTTCCAGTTTCGGGTTACAAAGGGGTTCAGTCCTTTTCTGTCGCTTTCCCAGGCCAGCCTCTTGATGATGATGACAGTTCAAGTTCTTAAAAATGTGAAGCCTATTTAGCACAGTCTAGCTTTTAATTATTATAATGTTGCCGAAGCTACAATAGAAATAAGTGCCATTTCTAAACCAATATATATTTTACATTTCTGCAAGTGAAAACTCAGAAGCTGAAGCCCCAAACCATGGACACTTTCTACATGTTGGCATTATTCAGTCAAATAACTGCCAGAATACGGAGATTAGTGTTAATACGTATGTCTAGAATCAGGTGTGCAAATATAACGTATAATATTACTTACTGGCTGAGATCGTTACTGCCCCATCGTGAACTTGCCAATTTTAAGCAAAAGAAGGTAAATGTTGAAGCTAAGTGAAATAGTTACGGTACGGTGTAATATTATTTCATATTCTAATATTTCGCAATAAACCTCTCATCGACACCTACTACACATCCACAACAGAAACCTACTGTATTTAGTTTACGTAGGTTACCAACGCATACTTGTGTGTCTTATTTTTTACAATTGTCAATAACCCTACCACCAAGCAGAAGAGACCCCAGGTGTCTTTATGATTGATGTTAAGGGGCTAGGAAAGGGAGGACTTAAGAAGGACTTGGCTATTGGTTGTCTAGCAGGAAAGGGAAGTGGGCCGCTATTTACTATACGATAACTTCCCGTGTAATTGGTGTTTAGGAGATTAAGCCATATTTATTAAGAAATTCAGATGTAATGACACGTATAAAACCAGTTGTTTTACATTAACAAGAATACTAAATGGCGTAAATGCAAACAAACAATGTTACATAAGAAAAATTAAATTAAAATGAATAATGTATCATTTCTTAAACTGCACGTATGAGTTTTGTGATATACATCTGTATCTTGTAACATTTGGTATATAGTTATCCTTTAATAATGCATTTGTGGTAATTGTAAACATATACATGTTTAAGTTTAAAACTCGTTTGCTATACTACACATAGATCATTTGCGAGGTGCGATGTATTTTTCTCAGATTACTTTTATAATTTTGCATTAAGAAGGAAGTGATGGTAATTTAGTAAGTGCTAGGTTTGTGGTCTGGTCCTAAAACTGTGTATGGGATGCATACCTCTCAATTGTCCCTGATTTAGACTCCCAAATTAGCTCTCTTCCTCTTAATCCCTCCTAAAACTGGTAACTCCTGGAGGAAAGGTGGTAAATTATACTCCATAAATAATGGCAGTAATAGCGTTATAGATTTATTTTATTTCACAAAATGTGTAGTAATTAACATTATTTTATTCTGCCAATGTCTCAAGTTAATAGTATTAATATTTTACAAACATCTCTGATTTTTTCTGGGTTTGTCCCTGATTCTCTTCAACTATGTCTCTGATTATTTGAGAATTCTGTATGGGAGTAATAAATTCCTGTATGCTATTCTGTAACATTGGTTTATATTTAAACTGTATAGCTATATTGTGGTTTCTGATAAAAAGGATTAACACAGGCAGAGAATTTTCTGTGCTAAAGTAGTCTGTTTATAATTGCAGGTTTATGCCTGAGAAAAATGTATGTTCTGTTGAAAAAACAATCTACATTTCATGTAAAGGAAAGTTACCATTGTAATTTAGTATGTGAGCACAAAATTGTATCCCCGGGATTCATGAAGCTTGTGCCAGGTGCTAGAGTAGAGTCTGCGATCTAACGCCAAATATGGTCGCCGAGTGATTCAGGTACAAACTGTTTCCACGTGCACTACCAGTGTAAGCCAGAGCTGCGCAGCTCCCGGTGCATGTATGCTAATTACTCCATGTGCAGCAGTGTAGCATGCAAATGAAGGTATATAGCGATTCATGAAGTGGTGCAGGTGTAACGTATGCATGAAGAAATGTAAACCAAAAAAACAGTTTACATTTTTTCAAACATAAAATCAGAGCCATGACAGCAGCCCAAACTTACGTATCATAATGTTAATATATGCCAATGGCATAAAAAAACATGCACAACACATAAAAAATAACATTTAATGTCATGGCTACACTAAGGCAAAGTAAAATCGCAGTGCATCGGTGCGCAAATGGGATCACAATGAAAATATATTTAGATGTCATAAAACTGCAATGTAACACAATTCATGAATTCCCCATAATAGTTAATGGCACGCATGCTACACCACAACCATGGTGCAAGGGTTGCTAAGGGTCTGTGACAGTGTTCTGCATGGTAACTAGGAATTAGTAGTCAATGCCATGCAAATGAGTCAAGTAATACTGAATCGCAAACTCCCTGCCAGCGTAAGGATGCACCACACAGCATAGCGGTACAACACCGAGGTGTGGCCTGGAGGTAAACATGACATCAAGAGAGGGGTGCGCCACCGTAGCTGTAAGCACATTGGAGCATTGCTAATCCAGGTTGCCTGTTGCTAAGCAAAGCCACAGGATAGGGGTGTGGAAGTAGCCATAGCTTTGCTTAGCTGAGAGCACACAAGATAACCAAAAGTGCATGTGAACGTGGATGAAAATGCGTTCGAAACCTGGTAAATGGCTGTGCGCGGCGCGCACCATAGCTGAAACAGGAAGGATGCGGGAAGACAATAAGGAAATGCTGCAGCATGGTAATTGGAATACAAATGAGTAATTAACACCTAGGAACTCACAGTGGGCCATTGACAACAGCTAACAAGGCTGCTAGCAGCTACTTGCAGAACAGGAAAGGAAAGGTGCCGTACTGCAAACAAAAGAGAACTGTCACAGTAGAACAAAGCAAACTTGCAGTAGATCAGCTACATAACACATTTCGCAACACAATCCTGGGTTGTGAAAGTACAAAACAAGAAAGCAGGCAGCTGGATGCATGCCTGACAATGGGAGGGGAATCGGGTTGAAAAGTGAAGTAAAGGGCAATAAATGAATCACGGCAGCCAAGCGTAAATCAACACGAAAGGCCCCACAATAGCAGTACCTGCTGTAAAACCCATAATTAAGATGCCCTGCAGCTGGAATTGCACATATACACCCAATTACACCAGCATCATCCATTGCACAATAGTATAAGTTGTGAAAGCCCCACACACGCACTTGTGCATTCCCAGACACTCTGCACCATTGGTATATACAGATGGGGAACTTTTAATATGTACATGTTAGGGGCTGCCATAGTTTTGATTCACCAGCATGTGTTGGAGACTGACGGTGGTGTGGAGCATGATGCTGACAACCATCTCAGGCACCAGAGGAGGAGAAGAGTGTTCAAACCTGGTGTAAGCTACCAGGGGCTACATGATCTGGAGATAGTAGAGCATTACAGGGTGGACAGGGACACCATACAGCAACTTGTTGAGCTGTGCCTGCCACACCTCAGAGCCAGAAATAACAGAGGGGAACCCATCCCAGTGGACATGAAGGTATGTGTAAGCATGAGAATATTAGCCACAGGTACCTTTCAAAGGCCAACTGGGAATATCATGGGGATCTCACAGGCATCAGTATCCAGGGTACTCCACCAGTTCCTGGATGCCATGTTACCACATGCCAATGAGCATATATACTTCCCCCGAATGCAGGAGGAGTTGGCCAGCAATATGCATCTCTTCCACCATGTGGCAGACTACCCTGAGGTACTGGGTGCAATAGACTGCACACAAATACACATCAAGACACCACTTGGTGGGCAAGGTAGGCACGACATAAACTGCAAGGGATACCCCTCCATCAACTGCCAGGTCATGTGCAATGCCCAGGGAATTATCATGGATGTGTGTGCTGGCAGCCCTGGAAGCTATCACAACTCCCACATCTGGCATGCCTCACAGTTGTAACCAAAACCAAAACGAACCGGACACTGAATGGACAGAAACGGAGTACAAAAATTGTACAAAATAGCCAAATTTAATAAGTCATTAGATTAGATAAATGAACCATTTTAGCGCTAGGCATGCCTCACAGTTGTATCAGGTATTTGCCAGGGGGGACATCCCATATGGCCACCTGGTGGGGGATGCTGGTTATGCACTGGAACCATGGATGATGACTCCCATCAGAAATGCATACACAACCACGCAAGAACGCAGAAACCAGAATCATTATAGAGCACGTGCTTGGGATGCTGAAATCATGGTTCTGTTGCTTGGAAATATCTGGTGGAGCCTTGCAGTCCTCTCCAGGCACATGTGCCCACATCTTCATAGTATGTGCCATGCTAAACAATATGATCCTGCGGAAACAGCTGCAGCAGGGACAGAATGGTGAAGGCCCTCACAGCCCACCACCATTGCCAAGGGATCCACAGGCACAGAGGAACTCAGACCATGAACACCCTGAGCCAGCCCCAATAAGCAGACGGAGGCGTGCCCAGTATGCCCATGCCTTGGCAAAGAGGGAACATATAGCACACACACTGACAGTGTAGGCACTTATGGACTGACACCCTTCTCCACCTGCACACACAGCAAACATGAATGGCACACACACACGACCACCTGTAAATTGTCATGTATAGGTGGTCTACTGTGTGCATCCTACATAGGTAGCCCTCAACTATTGTAAACACAACTGCCATTGGCACAAGGTAAGTCAATATCTGAACAGTAAAATAAACTATCAGCATGTGTCCATACTGTATGTATAGGTTCATAGATACATAGGTAGGTACATGCCTAACTGCCCGAGGCCACTCATAAGCATAGCCAAAAAGTGTCTGCTGTCGCCACCCCATTGATTAACTAACTGTCCCTCTGTGGAGCAGAGCCAATTGCGGGATCCCTGGGGTGTATCCACTGTTCCCCACCCACTCTGCAAGGATTCTCTGGAGTGTTAGTGAGGGGTTTCGTATAATGTAATCAGGGATATAGTTCCAAATAATGGGAAGTACCCGTGACAGGAATCTTCTCAGATGATTTACATGTTGCATAGTATACCTTAACAACAGCTTGTATATATAGGTAGTATTCCACAGAATAATAAACATTTGGAACACACAACCACTGAAATGTGCGTTAATCCCCCTTGCACTACCAGTGCCTGCTCCGAGAGGTAAAATTACCACTGCCAGGATTATAACACGCAACCATGTACACAATCTTCACAATAACCTACCACTATGCTACCTGAGATGTACCAATGGCAGTTGTGTATACTGACAGGTTAAAACACAAAAGGTAGGAATGTGTGGAAATAGGACAAACCGGCATGTACCCAATGAAAGGTGTATGCTATATATATATATATATATATATATATATATATATATCAAATATATATTTAAATCAACATATATATATATATATATATATATATATATATATATATATAGAGAGAGAGAGAGAGAGAGAGAGATATATGTCGATATATGGGGGGTCTACATATATATGTAGATATATAGATAGGTTAACAACATCTACATAACCATGGAGGTGCATATAAATGGGATACCTACCACATACTGAATGCATGACATACCGACACGCGTAATCATGAGGCTTAAAGTCATAAAGACCACAGTACCGAAACACCAGAAGTGCGAGGTTTAAAATCCCGATGTTAAGGTACATTTAGTCAGTGCTTCTGGTGTTGCGGTTCAGGTAGGTTACTGTGTGTAAGTGTGTTTCTGAGGGCTATAGTGTGTGTAAGTGTGTGTTCTGAGTGTGGTGTGTGTTCCTGAGGGACTGTAATGTGTGGGTGTGGGTTTGCTTTGCACGTCTGTTTGTGCAATCTAGGAGGTAGAATATTAAAGTGGGGGGCGCAGACACCCACACGGGGGGGTGTAGGAGGGCTTGCCCACCTGCTCATACATAGTGTAGGATGGTTTGTTTGAATGTGGTGGGTAGCAGTGTGTCTGTGTGTGCGTGTGTGTGTTCCATGTTTGTGTTACTTTCGCGAGTTGCTGTCGCTGTCTGTAATGTGGGGTATGGGAGTCTGGGCCCGTTACTGTGGGCGTTGGAATTGTGTGATTTCGGGATTCCATAGGTATCCCGTATACAGTGGTTGAAGTGTTCATATATGAGCATACCATGGACCATAGCAATCACACATTCCGCCACGACCAAACTTTATGAACAAAGGATATGGAGAGTGTATGCCTATACACTATTGCAAATATGTGCTATGGACATGAGCCAATGATAGGGTTACCACCTGTCCCACTTTGCGAGGGACAGTCCCTCTTTGAGCGGTTGTGTCCTGACCAAAAATATTAAACGTGGCAAATGTCCTGAGATTTTAGGACATAATTATGTCCCATATGTAATGTAATAGTTGCATACAATAGTTTTTTCTGTATCTAAAATACCTGTATGTTACAAGAAACAGGATAAGCAACTAAACTGCTACAAGAATAAGCTCATATTTAGGCAAAAAAGGAAAGTTCTATCCCTTGTACTGACCGTGGGTTTGTGTCGGCCTGTAAAATCGGATGTGTGTCCCGAAAATGTCCCACTATGGCCATTTGAAAAAGTGGCAACCGTAGCCAAAGAGGGTCAGTCACCAACACAACTCCAATGACTGCAAATACCTATGACAGAAATACACAGCTTTTGTGTAGCAACACTTTATTACATTCCGATGTATTGCTGAAAGGATTTAAGAACTAAAATCACCTGCATGCTATACAGGAACCGATTAACAGTGCCTTAAAGAATCAGCCTGCAATTACCATAGTATTAGTCCACTAAAGGATAGGTGTTCAAGTAAGGAAGGAACCCTCACGCACATATTGATTATGTATAAATGCCGTTCCTATACACCTGCATCTGCTATGTACACCCACCAACATCACCCCCACACCAAACAAATTACAATACAAACTGCAATAACATCACAAATCATTCACTTACTGTATGACATCTGCAGAAGCCTTAACATACCTTGTCAGAGACACACTAACATGGCCCTATGTGAAATTGTTGCAGTTATACAATGGAACAGCTGCTGATGTTACTGGGTTTGTTTGCACTAATCTCGTTTCAGAGGGTTGTGTGTACACCGGGAAGTGTTACCAATTACTGAATAACAGCACAGTATGATACACATGTACACCAAACCAAGGATGTCTGGTGAGCACACTGTAAACCACCTAACAGTTCATGCATAGCCATATAGCCTTGAGCTGCCCAAACATCCTTGCCAGACTGAAACATCTGCAGAAGTATCAGGTACAAACAAACCCTGCATAAGTAGCAATGTTCTGAAATATAACAGCTGTACTCACATGTAGAACAACATCTTCTAGCAATTACACACAATCCACGGGAGTCATGAAGCTAACATATCTCTGTCTGTCTCCATATAGCTGTTGAAATATATCACAAACAACACATCCAGGCCATCTTCCGCGAAAGTAAGGCAAACGGACAATGCCCAAGTGGAGTACTCAATTATACACCACTGCTGCCATGGTATTGGCTAATGGAGTAGCTGCAGAGCTAATGTGCATCTTTTAACTACTTTGGAACACCAATTGGTGGTCAGGATAGCACATGTTACCGATATTTAACTATAAAAGGATGGTTTATCACACATTCAAACCGTCTGTATATACCAGCAGAACATTACAAAGACGATTGAAACACAAACTGAAAAGGATTAAATTAACAGTCAATGACACCTCAAGTTACTAATAAGGTATGTAGAACACTCATTATGTCTGTGTATGTAGTACCTGTTCTGTAATATTTAAAGTGCACGCAATCCATATAGTGGAAACAGTTATCTTGTAGTGATGTATTGTTGAGCATAGTAACGCTTGAAGTATTTATGTGTGTACTGCTGTAGGTCACAAGGCAAACACCACATACACCTCAAGGGATGCTATATAAGAGTTTTAAACCCAAATATTCCTCACCAGCCACTGTCAGTGGCAGAGCTGGTCCAACAAGTATGTGCTATAACAGGGGATAGTATATGTTGATATATTGCAACAGTAGGCATATGTATGGGTGAATTACTGAGAATAACATGTTGAAGGTTGGCCCACTGTGCAATTATGATTTGCATTGTGGGATATTGTGCCAATAACTGTGTAATAGGTTCATAGGTTCATAGGTTCATACTAGGCTATCTGCCCAAGGGCATTTATAAGCCTAGCCCAGAGTTTTGTGGCTTTCGCCACCCCTTTAGTATGAAGGAAACTATGCCCATTATTTTGCTGTGCCTCTGTCAAGCAGTGACACTGAGGTAATCCCTGGGGTATGTCTGTGATCTCCCATCCATTGGTCAAGATTTCTTTTGAACAAGGCCAGCGAGGTGCTCTGCCTCACATGTACCCGGATTTTGTTCCACAGCATAGGGAGTCTCTGGGTGATGAATCTGTCCCTCCAGCATGTCCTATTAATAACCGTGTCAAGGTTTAAGTCTCCTGCCCTTGTAGTTCTGAGGGATCTAGATTTTTTTGAGGTGAAGCATGTTCATCAAATCTGGGTTTGACATGGCCTTGTATGTCAGGCACAGGTCACCTCTGAGCAAGCGGTGGCGACTGAATAGAGCTGGAGTTCTTTCAGTCGGGCAGCATAAGACATATTTTTGAGACCCTTTATCCTTTTGGTGAGGAACTTTTGGGGCCTTTCCAGCTGCTGCAGGTGTCGGGTCAGATACATTCCAAATGGGGCATTGTACTCAATCATTGGTCTGATGAGTGATGTGTACAGGGGGACGATGACCTCCCTTGATCTAGATGTGAATCCCTTCATGATCAGGTGGGCAATGTAGAAGGTCTTCCTAACTACTTTAGCAATGTGAGTGTCAAGCGAAGGTTACTGTCAACCTGGGTCCCCAGATCCCTGATAACTTCTTCTGTGCTCAGTGGATTGCCACCTATATGGTAGCTAGGGGTAACCTTGTTTTTCCCAAAGGGTATGACTATGCATTTCTTGGCGTTTAACTTTAGGCCATGGCTCTGGCACCAGTTATCCGTTTCTGTGAGACCCTTTTGAAGGATATCTGTGTCAGATGTGTTCTCGACTATGGCGCCCAGTTTGCAGTCATCTGCAAACTTTGTCAGCCATAACCCTCCTGTGTTTGCTTGTACTTCTGAAAAGTAGATGCCGAACAAGAGTGGGCCCAGGACTGAGCCCTGTGGGACACCACTTGTGACAGGCTTTGAGTCTGACATGGCGCCAGCAACTCTGACCCTGTGGGTTCTGTCACTTAGCCAGTTTGCAACCCATCTTGTGATGTATGGGTTTACATTTAAGCTGATGAGTTTTTCAATGATACCTGAGTGGGGTATTGTGTCAAAAGCCTTTGCCAGGTCGAGGTAGGCTGTATGGACTGCCTTTCCCTCATCAATGGCTTTGGTGACTGTTTCAAAAAAGTCAACCAAGTTTAAAAGGCATGATCTGCCTTTGACAAAGCCAAACTGGGTTGGATCCAAAGTCTGCAAGTTCCCTATGTCTTTATTTATGAGTTCCATTATGATCCTCTCCATAGCTTTGCAGATCAGGCTTGTCAAGCTGATGGGACGGTAATTTCCAGGGTCGGTGGAGGCACCGCCTTTGTGAAGTGGGACCACAGTTGCCGTGCGCCACTCCTTGGGTATGTATCCTGAGGTGAGGCAAAGATTAAACAGCTGTCCTAGCTGTGGGTTTAATTCCTCATTGAGTTAGTGGAGCACACAGCCGGGGACACCATCCGGTCCCATGGATGCTGTGTTTTTCGCCTTGGAGAGAGCAGTTCTCACCTGGGCATTAGAGATGTTTGGGGGGCTACAATCCTCTGGTATAGATATCTCTCCTTTTGGGGGAGTTTGCACTGAACCTGTCAGCCAGTATGTTGGCAATGTCTGTAGGTTCAGTAATTTTCACATCATTTTGAGCTAATTCTGAGCATATCTGGGAGTTTCCTCCCAGGTTTCTAACATAGCTAAAGAAGGCCTTATGATTGTCTTTTGAGTCCTTAGCGATTTTTCTCTCAAAATTTGCCTTGGATGATTTTATGAGAGCTCTTAGTTTTTTACTTATAATGATCAAAGGTGTCTTACCTTTTAAGGATTTTGCTCTATCTTGTAGTAGCTTCCTCCTTTTGCTGTAGAGCTTGTTTATGGCTGAGGTCCACCAGACTGGACGCTTGCCTTTGGTACAAAGAGTCTTTGTTTTGTTTGGGATTGCCTGATCCATGCAGTCCTGTAGGTGCTGGTAGAAGGCATTTGTAAGAGATTCAGCGGCTTGAGTCAAGTTTTCCGCCGGCTCGGGGGCCTTAAAGGAGACAACACTAGTCTTTAGAAGTGTGAAGTCGGCTTTTGAGAAGTTCTTCACTGTGGTCTTTTTTATCTCAGGTGGGGGCGGGATGAGGACCTCCAGTGGGATTAGTTTATGATCTGATCTCACCAGTGAGGGGTATACTTCTGGTGTTGAACATTGTGATCCCATGTTCATGATGATGAGATCAAGTATGTTTTCACCTCTTGTGGGGATGGTGACTAGTTGTTCCATGGCATTTGAGTTTATGAACTCCAGGAACCTTTGGGCTAGAGTGTTTGGGCTTGAGTAGTGATCCCAGTCTATATTAGGGTAGTTGAAGTCACCTAGTATGATGGTGTTTGGAGATACATTTATCCCCTCCAGTGTTTTCAGGAAAGCTATGTGAGGTTCCTGAGTTTGAGAGGGTGGCCTGTAACATGCTACAAATTGCAGAGCAGTCTTGCCTATGGTTAATTGCACCTGGATGGTCTCTGATGCATCGTGCGTTGCCACCAACCTTGAGGTGTGGGTGTCCTTGATGAATATGGACACCCCCCCTCCTTTCTTGGTGTTGTCCGGATTTTGGGGCCGGAACGCATGATATGAGGTAAAACCTGATAGTGCTGGGGTGCTCTCAGGAGCCTTGAACCAGGTTTCAGTCACAGCACAGACATCGATGTTCTCCATACTGAGAAGGGCCTCGAGTGTGTGCAATGTACAGTATTGTAGGCAGATATGTATTACAAGTTACATAGCATTACTGTTATGTTAGGCAAACATTAGTTATGTCAATTGGCATTTACAATACACAATAACAGAATACATATGACTTGTAGCCATCCGACAGTTTAGCAGCATGATAGCAAAGTAAAATGGAAGAGCTAGTTAACTATCCATGCACATAAGACATGTAATAAGTGCAAAGGTAGGTACTAGGCTGTCTGCCCAGGGGTATTTATAAGCCTAGCTAGAGTGTGTTGGCTTTCGCCACCCCCTTAGGTTAGTTCCCTGCGCCTCTGAATGGCAGAGCCATTAGTTCCCTGAGCCTCTGTCCAGCAGAGCCACTGCAGTGATTCCCGGGGTATATGTCTGTCTGCCATCCATCTGTCAAAGTTTCCCTTGAAGTGTGCTAGTGAGGGGCCCTGCCTGATGTACATTGGAATCATGTTCCAAAGCATGGGGAGTCACCGGGTCAGGAATCTATCCATCCAGCACGTCCTAGTCATCATTGTGGTTAGGTGTATATCCTTAGAGCATGTGGCTTTCAGGGGCTTCTGTTAAGGTGGAGCATATCCAGCAATACTGGGTTGGACATGGGCTTTGTATGTCAAGCAGAAGTCACCTGTGAGTATGCGGTATGCAACTGAGTACAGCTGGAGTATCTTAGGTTGGACTGCATAGGTCATAGGTTCATAGGTTCATAGGTTCATAGGTTCATACTAGGCTATCTGCCCTAGGGCATTTATAAGCCTAGCCAGAGTGTGTTTGGCTTTCGCCACCCATTTTAAATTAATTTTGCTATGCTCTTTTTCGAGGTTAGTATACTGTGCCTCTGTCTAACAGTGACACATAAGTGATACCCAGGGTAAACCTATGATCTCCCATCCACTCATCAAGATTCCTCTTGAAGAGAGTCAATGAGGGACTCTGCCTAACCTGGACTGGGATTTTATTCCAGCGTGAAGGGAGCCTCTGGGTTATGAATCTCTCCCTCCAGCATGTCCTATTTATTTCAGTGCTGAGGATCAAGTCTCTCAAGCGCATAGCTCGATGGGATTTGGATTTTCTGACGTGCAGCATGTCCATTAATTCCGGGTTGGACATGGCTTTATACGTCGGGCACAGATCGCCTCTGAGCAGGCGGTATGCCACTGAGTAGAGCTGGAGTTTCTTTAACTGGGCAGCATATGGCATCTGTTTGAGCCCTTTGATCCTCTTGGTGAGGTACTTTTGGGGTCTTTCCAGTTGCTGCAGGTGTCTGGTAAGGTACATCCCAAAAGGGGCATTGTACTCAATTATGAGCCTGATGAGGGATGAGTAAAGAGGCATGATGACCTCCCCTGATCTAGATGTGAATCCCTTCATGATTAGGTGGGCTATATAAAATGTTTTTCTAACCACTTTGGCCACGTGGTTGTCAAATGAGAGATTGCTATCAACTTGGCTCCCCAGGTCCCTAATTACTTCTTCTGTACTTAATGGATTACCACCTATGTGGTAATTTGTGGGCACTTTGTTTTTGCCAAAGGGGATGACTATACACTTTTTGGCATTTAGCTTGAGGCCATGGCTCTGGCACCAGTTGTCTGTTTCTATGAGGCCCTTTTGGAGGATGCTTGTGTCAGCTGGAGAGTTGATTATGGTGCCCAGTTTGCAGACATCTGTGACTTGGTCAGCCACAGTCCTTCCGTGTTGGCTTGTACCTCCGAGAAATATATACCGAACAACAGAGGTCCCAGGACTGAGCCTTGTGGGATGCCACTTGTAACTGGGTTGGAGTCTGACATGGCTCCAGCAATTCTAACCATGTGCGTTCTGTCCTTGAGCCAGTTTGCAACCCATCTAGTGACATAGGGGTTTATATTTAAGCTGGTGAGCTTATCTATAATGCCCGAGTGGGGTATTGTATCGAAGGCTTTTGCGAGGTCCAGGTAGGCTGTGTGGACCACCTTCCCCTCGTCAATGGCCTTGGTGACTGTTTCAAAGAAATTAACCAGGTTTAAAAGGCAGGATCTGCCCTTCACAAAGCTGAACTGGGTAGGATCCAGTGTCTGTAGGTCCCCAATATCTTTATTTATGAGGTCCATGATGATCCTTTCCATAGCTTTGCAGACCAAGCTAGTCAGGCTTATGGGGTGATAGTTTCCAGGATCCGTTGAGGCACCACCTTTGTGGAGAGGGACCACTGTTGCTGTACGCCACTCTTTGGGAACATATCCTGTAGTAAGACTGAGATTGAACAGTAGTTTTATGTTTGGGTTTAGCTCTTCTTGGAGTTCATGTAGGGCCAGCCGGGACACCGTCTGGTCCCATTGATGCTGTGTTTTTGCTTTGGGAGGGTGGCTCTTACCTGAGCATCTGAGATGTCAGGGGCAGCACTCTGCTGGGATAAATATTTGCCCTTTTGGTGGGGATGGGGGGGGGGAGTTTGTGCTGAACCTGTCAGCTAGGATGTTGGCAATGTCTGTGGGTTCTGTGTATTTTTTGTCATTTTGGACTAATTCTGAGCATATCTGGGAATTCCCACCCAGGTTCCTAACATAACTAAAGAAAGCCTTGTGATTATCCTTAGTGTCCTGTGCAATTTTTCTCTCAAAGCTGGCCTTAGACGATTTTATGAGTGCCCGTAGTTTTGCTAATACTGATCAGAGATGCCTTCCCTTTTTGGGATTTTGCTCTATCATGTAGTAGCTTCCTCCTTCTATTGTATAGTTTGTTTATGGCTGGGGTCAACCAGACAGGATGTCTGCCTTTGGAGGATTGGGTCTTGGTTTTATTTGGGATTGCATGATCCATGCATTCCTGAAGGTGTTCATAGAATGCGTTTATAAAGGATTCTGCGGTCTGGACTGTATTTTCCACAGGCCCGGGGGCTTTGAAGGATTCCACCTCGGTTTTGAGGAGTGTGAAATTTGCTTTAGAAGTTTCCCTGTGGTTTTCTGGGCAGGGGGTGGGGTCAGGATGTGAATATTCAGTGAGATTAGTTTATGGTCTGATCTTACCAGTGAGGGATACACTTCTGGTCTGGAGCATAGAGTCCCCATGTCGGTGATGATCAGGTCCAGTATGTTTCCCCTCTTGTGGGAGTGGTAACAAGTTGTTCCATAGCATTTGAGTTTATAAATTCTAGGAACCTTTGGGCTAGGGTGTTGGAGCTAGAGTAATGCTCCCAGTCTATGTTTGGGTAGTTGAAGTCGCCCAATATAATAGTGTTTGGAGAGACCTTCATATTTTCCAGTGTTCTCAGGAAGGCCGAGTGGAGTTCCTGGGTTTGGGAGGGTGGTCTGTAGCAGGCTATAAACTGGAAGGCAGTTTTACCCACTGTTAGTTGCACATGGATAGTCTCTGATGCTTCGTGCTGTGCCACCAACCTGGAGGTGTGGGTATCTTTGACGAATATTGATACTCCCCCTCCTTTTGTGGTTCAGTCCAAGTTTTGGGGCCAAAAAGCATCTGTTTGAGGTCAGTAATCCTCTTGGTGTGGTACTGTTGTGGTCTTCCAAGCTGTTGCAGTTGTCTTGTAAGGTACATCCCAAATGGGGTGTTGTATCCTTTAATGGGTCTAATAAGTCATGAATAGAGAGGCACAATGGCCTCCTTTGTTCTGAATGCGAACCCATTAGAGATTAGGGGGGGCCACATAGAAGGATATTCTAACCACCTTGTCATTATGGGTATTGAAGGAGAGATTACTATCTACTGGGGATCCCAGATCCCTTATTACCTTTTCTGTATGTAGGGGACTAGCACCTATGTGGTAGTCCATGGGTAATTAGTTATATCCAAAGGGGATGACTAAGCACTTTTTGGCATTCAGCTTGAGGCCATGATATTGACACCAGGTATCTGTCTCAGTGCGACCCTTCCAGAAGGTGTCTGTATCAGCTGGGGAAACAATTATGGCCCCTAGTTTGCAGTCGTCTGCAAACCTTTTCAGCCAAAGCCCTCCTGTGCTTGCCTGTATGTCAGAGAATTATATAACGAACATGAGGTGTCCTAGGACTGAGCCCTGGGGGATGCCACTTGTAACTGGTATACAGTCAGACCAAGGGTATGCAACTCCCACTCTGGGCGGGGTCAAAGGTTTGGAGGTACCCAATGTCTCTGTGACTGAGATCCATGATGATGTGCTCCATAGCCTTGCAGACCAGGCTAGTCAGGCCTATAGGGCAATAAGTCCCATGGTCCATTGTGGTGCCACCTTTGTGGAGTGGGATAACTGTTGCTGTGCACCACTCAGGGGGCACAAAGCCTGATGTGAGGCTATTATTGAACATGGTGCATAGGTGGGGAGACAGTACGTTCCGAAGTTCGTGTAAAACGCAGCCTGGGATGTTGTCTGGTCCCATGGATGCTGTGATACTGGCTTTAGAGTGTGCAGCTTTTACCTGTGTAGATGTGATTACAGGGACTCTGCACTCTTCCTGTATATATATATATGGGCCCTTTAGGGGGTGAGAGGGGGGAAAGGTAGCACTGAACCTATCTGCCAGGATGTTGGCAATATCAGTTGGTTCTGTAATGTTCGTGCCTTTGTGCTGTAACTCAGAGCAGGTCTGGGTGTTGACATTGAGATATTTGACATAGCTATAGAATGCTTTGTGGTTGTTGTTGGAATTAGTGGTGGTTTTATTTCCATAGCTTGCTTTGGAGGATCTTATAAGGGATCTCACCTTCTTACTGTGGCTGACGAGGGAGCTCCTCCATGCATGGGATTGTACTCTCTTTTGCAGCAGTGTCTTCCTTCTGTTGTACAGTTTGTTTATGGCAGGGGACCACCAGACTGACTTCCTTAATTAGGAGTATAGCATCTTGGTTCTGTTTGGGATAGCACGATCCTTGCACTCGTGTAAGTGCTTATAGAGTGCATTTGTGTAGGATTCAGCAGTTGTAACAGTATTGTCCATCTGCATGGGTGTCATGAAGTTCACCATGTCTGTCTTAAGAAGCATGAAGTTGGCTTTGTAGACATATTATACTGTGGTGCCCTTAATGGGGGGGTGGGGTCGGGATGTGGATATCAAGAGTGTTCAGCTTATGGTCGGATCGGACCAACAAGGAGTTGACTTCAGGTGTGGAACACCGGTCACTCATGTTGGTAATGCCTAGGTCTAGGATATTGTTGCCCCTGGTGGGTGTATGAATAAGTTGATCCAGGGCATTGGTGTTTATGAATTCCAGAAAGTGTTGAGCTAATGAGTTGGTACACAAGTAGTTTTCCCAGTTAATGGTGGGGTAGATTCAGTGAGACTATGTGATGAGTGTGGTGTGGTGCGAATGTTTACCTTCTCCACATGACTGTCAGGCTCAGTCTTGGTTGGAGAGAGCTTTACCTCCAGTTTGGCTAGATAAGTGCATCTCTCACAGGTTGTAGTGTTGGGTGGTAGGCGGAGAGGGTTGTCTGTGTACATGAGGCAATGTCTACATTGCCTCGAGATGTCCAGATTCATCAGGTAGACAGGAGAGAACACTGGCAGCTGACCCTTGGACATGCCTGAATATAAAACTAATTTCCCCTAGATAAGTGAAGAAAGTGAGTACAAGAGCTATTTTACTCTAAGCAAGTGAGAAAAGTATGTACAAAACCTGTTTACCTCTAGGTAATGAGGAAGACTGAGTGCTATAGTAATTAGTAGCTTAAGTAGTGCTTACAAGTTCTGAACAAGTGCTGAGCATGAATAAGCAATCCAGATAGGGTCTTGGATAGCATAAATACACTGTCCCCCCAACAGGTACACAATCATATATCCATGTACACCACAGAGCCCATGTACCCACAACTATGCAGGTACAAGCTACACTCAGGCTGCATTGGACCTGTCCACATCCCAGGTTGTATCATACACATATGGCAAAACAAGTTGCTCTCCACATACACATCATGTAAAACATAGCTTCATGTCAGGCTGTGTACACACTGAATGGGAGTCTGGTCTGAAAGGCCATGAACCTTGATCAAATTATTTGATGTCAGCAGTACAGATGTAGATGACAGTAAGGTTGATTTCACACTGCATATCATAACCTTGCCAGGTCATACGACATCATCACCCATATTGTGTTCCACCTACAATCGGTATACTAGATGTACATTCCTATGTCACAGGAGTGTTTTGCAATGGGACTGCTGGCAGAACCAACACTACAGAAGGTGTCTGAATATTACATGCACATCATACCAGTGCCAACTACAGTAAGACAGGGTTAATTAATTGTACTCCCCCTCATTGTAGTCCATACCACACAGACTAACAGAAGGAATCTGCCTATTGAAGTATGCAAATGACTATGACCTAGGAGCAATAGCCAACTCAGAGTGTTGTGGACAACATACAGAAGGGGCTTTGTGGGTGAGGTGTGTGTGACATATGGCCACAATCTGACAGCTACATATTGCATTACACCCCTATGTTAATAACCCCATACCCATGAACTACCACCTAGGCAGCAGTCAACATAATGGACACTGTGTGTAAGGGATGCAGCTGGGCAGTTGTCTTTCATGTGATAGTTACATCACCATACCTGTCAGGTAGTCATATGTAGCAACCCTAATCATGATAGGGTGCCATCCATGAATATAGAGATCATTGTCCAGCCATACACAACACTCAAGTGACCCATATCAGATCACATATTTCCTTTAAGGGTATTGGCCATGTTCAGATGGCCTACACCAGCCTTCCCATTCCCCATCTCCACTATGTAGCATGATGCATACCCTGAATAAATCCATGCCCAACTCAGTGATGTTGGACATGCTACACGTACACATCCTGATCTCAAACACATACTTCATGGACATCTACCTTCCTAGTACTAGGAACACCACATGCTGGACAGATCTTTGTCCCATACACTTTACATAGTCCTGCCATACTATGCATTCCTGTCCAGCAAAGCTGCACATCACCCCCTCTCAGGCATGGTGTGATGACCGCATGGTAAATGTATCATTAACCCTGTGGATCACTTATGTGGCACTGCTCCACCTGGCCCCAGAGACCAGCCTGTCGGCTAAAGCTAGGTAACCTTTCATCCTAGATTCGTACATGGCCCAGGGCATATAGCCTACTAGTTGACTTTGACTGTACATGCTATAGTTGATATCCATCCCTGCAAATACCATCTGGCTAGCCAGTGTCGCATGTGTATCACATGTGCAACACAGGTGATACATGGCAGAATGTTGGATTGCTGTACAGTGCCATGTAGATGTATATGGCAGAACACATACATGTAAAACCTTCCATGAGCAAGTCTGCAGGGTCACAGGTCATGTCCGTTAAGGCAGTGTAAGTCTTTATATGTGACATATACACAGCATCAAGGTTGACTGCATTAATGTGGACACATCCAGCCATGTGCTGATAAGAAGGAACACCAGTACAGGCAAACAGACATGCCCACATCAAGACAGCATCCACATGGAGTATGAACAATGTAATCAGGTGACATACACACATAACATGGTGATAATATCCACTCACCATTGAATGTCACATGTGTGTGACACAAACATGTCAGTGGTGTCAGTGTCATGTAGATTTGCAAAGACAACTATTTAATCGTAATAAATGCGATACACATGTATGTTCAGCTGTAACTCTGTATGTCTCTGAGAGTTACTGTGACCTGTCTCCATCATTATGTCTTCCAGGTATGCTGCGTGCAAGGCTACCCCCTTATACCCGCTTGGAGGATGAGGCCCTCATCCCATACCTACATGACAATCATGATATCGTGTTCAGCCATGTGCCACAGGATGCACAGCAGCGGGATGCCCTGTGGATGGAACTTTGCGGGAGGGTGTATGATGTGGGTGGCCACAACCGCACATACCAGCAGGTGCGCAGACACTGTACAGACCTCATTAGATTGGCAAAACAGCATGCAAATGCAATCACCAGGGAACAAGGTGCAACAGGTGGTGGACCACCAACCCAGCCCCCACTCACATGTACCGAGGAGCTACTGGCCAACCTGGGGACACCTGCAGAACAACATCCACAAGCCTTAGTCGATATTGTTGAGGTGGGTGTCTCTCAACCACCGAGCCTGGAGTTGCTTGGTAAGTCACTACTGCACCTATAACAACTATATTCCATATAGTTGCATGTGTCACTGTACAATATGTAATGTAACATCATATGCAAGGCATGTATACACACATGCCACATACTATAGTATGCTACTCTGTGTATGCACACATGTGCAAACACCATAGTTTAGTCTAATGTACTAGTGTATGTGTTAACATGCACACTGCACTGTGTAGCTATCATACAGGCTTGGATAATGCTCATACTGCTGTGTTACTCCTATTTAGGTACTTCTGGTGTTCTGCTGTGACAGCATCCTGTTGCAGGTGAGACTGTTATTATTTATCAGGCATTGTAATGCACAGATCTATCTGCCATGTGGCCATTTACCACATGTACACATAATGTATGGTCCTGTCACAATATACAGGTCAGACCTGCAATGCATCACAATGGCTACCCATGTGCAACACTTGCAAACTATGTGAATCACTGACATGAATCCTCACAAACTGTCATTGCCAGATGTGTGGACAGCTGTGCATACAATGGTGGAGGTGCTGTGCACTGTAGGGACATGTACTACAGATCAGAACTACACATGTGGGGAATACAAACAGCACTACACAGTGACCTGGAGTATGGCCAGCCCACAGGATTCACTGGTGTGGATCATAGCCCTGCTATGAATGCCACACAATGTGATGTGCTATCTTGACATGTCCATGACATCTAGTGGCTTAGCTGCAACACTGCCTAACTATCCTGAAAAACATATCCCAAATACCAAACATAACACCCTTTGTCTGCATAACCCTGTTGTCAGTGGAGCATATGACATCTATGGGTGTATGTCATATGGGACAACACAGACATGTGAAATAGATGCCCATCACAATAATTTGTCCAACACATGTACACACATGGCCATGGAGGATGGCCAGAGACATGAAGCAACACACACAGTAGATGTGGTGCTTGTGTGTACACCCTGTCATACAATGGCTACACATGGTCCAACTATGGCCTTTGTGTAATGGTTATATGGCAGCTGTGGAACACTAGACATCCTACAGGCCTGTGCACATCTTGTGTAGGCATGACATCAATCCACCACATAAGATGTGTTGAACATCTTGAGTATGTCACGACATGACAGCAGTCACCTGTACAGTATCCACATCAGCCCACAGATACAGTACATTCCCCTTGCTGGTGTTGGACATCAATGTCATACTTGCTCCTTGTGTGTGTGTGTGTGTGTGTGTGTGTGTGTGGTACACATATGTCATGTGGGACATGGTGTACCAAAGAGTTCACCATGTCTGACCATAGTTGCCAGGCAGCAGCAATATGGTTGCAGTTGTGCAGGGGTGTCATCCGTATACACTTCAGTGACCTGTGTCACACATTCCACATCACGGATTAGTGTGTATACACCTCAGTGACATGGGTCACATTCCACAGTATATATGTATTGTATCTGAACACAGTCATGGCTATGAACTGTGTCTGTAACTCACACTGTATAGCAATAGAGACACCTCATGATTCCCTGCAATGGACATGCACATCAGCTCAATGTACAGTATATCTGTAGGGTGGACAGACAACACTGCATTGGGACACCATTACCCCACTGTATATTTGACAGGACACCATTTTGTTAAACATGTATGCATGTCATTGCACATGTCAGCAGATCACATGTCATACTACATGTGATTGTCAAGGTCATATGCCACACATCAGGCAGGTGTACTGTTAACCTGTGCTGGTCTACATGGTGTAACACAGGGATGTATGCTAACTACTACTATGATTGTATAATTTGCATGCCTTCTGCTATGACACATGCATGCTGTTGTGAGCAACCCAGGGATGTATAATAACTACCACTATTATTGTCTGCGCTGCATGCCGTCTGCCATATCACATGCATGTTGCATGCCTTCTGTCATATCACATGCAGGTTGGGTGCCATAGCGCGTGTGTCTGTGTGTGTGTCTATGTGTGTGTGTCTGTGTGTGTGTCTGTGTCTATTGTATAGATTGTAATGTACAGTTCTTGTCTGCCCCTCACAGGTGATGTAGGTGCATTGCCCTCCTGTGGTCCATCTGATGTTAGTGTCCCCACAAACTCTAGCAGTGATGATGAATGTATGAATGAAGCACAGTCAGAGTTGTCAGGGGCTGAATCTGTGCCATTGGTTGCCATTCCACCTATATCCCCCTCATCCCCGCATACAGATCCCATGCCTACACATACCCCATCACCAGTGGCCATAGAGGAAGGACAGTTGGCATGTGGTAGCTTGGAACAGGAAAGTGGTGGGGCTATGGAAGGTGTGCCTGCACACCATGGTGTAATCCAACTGACTGGTGATGCCCCACACAGGCACATGGCCAGTGCTGCTTGTAGGAGGACATCTGGCCAACATGCCCCTGCAAGACAGAGCATAGCAACTGGTGTCACCAGATGCATGTTTCAGGCTGTAATGGAGGCACAGGCACGTGCTGAATGGCACAACAGAGAAGATCAGAGGCTTCAGAGGGCTGCTGTCCATTCTTTAAACAACATCCAGGCAATGGTAAATGCTCAACAGCAGATTGCTGAAGCTTTGGATAGATGGTTGGGTGACATGGTTGGAGTCCTTGACCGTGGCATGACAATCCATGAGTATGAGCTGTCTGTGTTGGAACATCTGGTAGGAGTGAGGCATTGGGCATGTGGATGCAGGCCTGCTATATCACCTGTTTCAGGTCTACATGAACAAGCTACCTCACATGTCCACTCCCATAGTGGCGGTAGCAGCAGCAGTGCAGCTGGTGCTGTGCTGTCCACACCATGACACAGCAGGCCACATGCACGTGGCCCTGGATGGTCCCAACAGGGACACAGTTCCAGTGGACAAGTGTCATCAGACAGTATCCAATCTGCACCTCTGCCTGGTAGACCCCGTGCAACCCCTGGCAGACACAGGTCACATGTCCATGGCTGGACACCGTGAACTAAAAAACCTGGCCTGTACAGTCCACAGCTGTCAATAATACCTCTGTGTAGGCCAGACACATGCCAGAACTGTGTGCATACATACACGCACACAGCAGAAACATATGTAGGGCACCGCAACACACACATGCGTAACATCCACACATGCCCAATTAGATCAAAGGCCCTAACCCACACACATGATGTCATCCAATGGTGCAGCCTAGGCCTCTGGCAAACATTATCACCCTGTGCATATGATGATGCCTGTGCCGCATCCCTGACATCCACACCATCGGTGCAGGGACATGCTCATATGATCTGATGTACAAGGTGAACAGACTAGGAAGGTAAGTGTAGCTTACATTTGTTGAGTACTGTTGACAGGCAGCAGACATGCCATGTACTACAGGTGTACAATGCATTTCGTACTGTTAACAGTATGTGTCTTGTGTAACAACAGTAACTGCATGTTGGTCATGATGTTCTGCTTTCCTCCTTCAGGTTTAATTGCACGTGCTGGTGGATGTCAGTGTTTGCAGTTAGTGTCCCATATGTCAATGTGGACTACTCACAGGTATGTATGAATATACCAGCATGCACCTTGTAGCTGCCACATCACAGTGAGAATGTCCCATGTTCCAAACACGTCTACTGTTCCAAGAGCATGATAGCTGTGTATTAAGCTACTGTGGCTACATACATGACATCCATGCTGGGTGACATCACAGGTACAGTTACTTGGAGTGGTGAGGTAAGAGAGCGGTCCAGCTGATTACAAGGGTAGAGGCCAGTGGGAAGTGTGATGCCTCATTGGGAAGCAGTAATACACATTCCAATGACAGGATGCCAACACACAACTGCACCCACACACTCAGGTATTGGCACACATGTATTCAGTGACACAGTAACACACCCACACACTCACAAATTCACCGACACAGTAACACACACTCACACACAGTTACTACTGTTGAGGTGAGGACCCCATGCCTACGTGCAAATCATCATTACAGTACTGTGCACCTACATGACGCGCCACAGAGAATACACTTGTACAGGTAGTCAGTATGGCCTAAGATTGTGGACATCAACACGGATAGTAGATTGTATCACTTGTATGGGGGAAGGGGTCTTATCAGTTCAGAATGGTAACATACATCCTCACTTCAGGGACCAGACAGCCATACATACATACACACACACACACACACACACACACACACACACACACACACACACACACACACACAGACACACTGTGGCATTCACTATTGAATACACCTATGTCACGCACATACAGATACCTCACATGTATAGTCCCCTGCCTATGTCCTGATTTCTACATTGCAGTCTGTACAGATGCCTACACTAGTGTACAGGAGAGTGAGTAACAATTGAGATGTATACCCCACCATACATGACATATATGGACACACACGCAACCACACATGCCAGTACTGTGAATTAAACACCTGCCTAGCTCATGATATGTATGCCAGACTTACAGCAGTATTGCACGTGTTACAAAATGTACTGATACTTCCTTTGGCAACAGTGCTGATATATGCACACAGGAGGTCTTAACTGTTACAGGTGTCAAGTGATTTACCTTCGGTGTCACCCTGACCTCTGTCTATGTTGTGTGTTTTGCCTTTCAATTAACAAAACCATTGCTTACCGGTAACACAGGTTATCGTAAGACCGCTTGTGACACACCTGTGAGCTGTCCTCAGCAAACATCCATCTGCATAGATGCCCCACCACTTAGTTATTTCCACACATCTGTCCATACCTGAGGTACATCTTTCCATACATTCAACATATCAACATATTCAGTTGGCAATGTTGAGGCTGCATTGCAACTGCATGATGTACTAAGATACACGTCACCTGCATACATCAGCAGCTGCACACACATGGTATCTGAATGCACACCACTACATGTACATGTGTGTAGGTCCTACAATCCTGTCATTTGGGCATGTTTGTAGGCATTGCAATTAGTGGACATGTGTAATGACATACATGACACATGGACTGTTGTATGATATGATAGGTGTAATGGGTGACTGGTACAGAGGGAATGTTACCTCTGTCAACATTGATATCACACCTTATGTACTGTTAGCATTCAGCAACCATGGAACTACATTCCATGTGCATGTGTGTAATAGCTGTAGCTACCTGTCTGCAGAAAGGACAACAACAGCTATGCTATTTACATGTATGTTGTCTGTGTGTGTGTGGCATGTACATATCCAGGGCAGGTACATGTATGTCATATCCAAACATGAGGGTGTGTACTGGTGTACAGCAACAGTCATCTGCTAATGCTGTAAATAACTGAGGGCCCCTGGTATGTATACAGTTGACCTGATTACAGACAGTGGTATCATTGCATTGCATAACACATGATGCAAATGTGTCAGTACATGGGTACTCTCTACAGTTGATGTAGAGCTTGGTACAGTCTACTGGTCAAGGGTCACATGGTGGTGTTCTCTTATATGTCCTACAACATGTATGGATGTGTGTTGGTGGTCCGAGGGCATGGTGGTGTTTGAGGTTTACATCCTAGAATGCAGCATTTGAAACTGTGTCCTGCACCTGACTCATCTGGGATGCCTTTCGTGGGGGTACTGGTCAGTACATGTGAGTGGCCTCTATGTATGTGGGGACACCACCACCTGGACCGGTCTGTACCTGTGTTATGGCCCACATGTCTGGTTCTGAGGTATATGGTGGTAGTGCTACTATGCACTACAGAGTCTTCAGCCAGGTGTTCCTCACTGCACAGATGTCAGTACTCCCCATTGCTGGATCTACAGTGAGCAGCTGTGATTATGGACGCTACATATCTAGCACTGGTTAGCATAAGCATTCACTGCAGTTGTCCTCTAGGTGTCAAGGTGTTATCCTGTGTTTAGGACATTTGCCTTGGAGTGGCACTATATGGGCGAATGCGACTTGGGTATTATCCCCACTCCCTTGAATCATGGATGCATGTGATATGTGTCAAAGGCCTGTCTACTGTCAGTCATGTCATCCCAGAATGACAAACACTGGACAACCTCGTACTTACAGCAGGACATTGGCTCATTGTGTTGGTCAAGCAGTTACCACTCCTAGCAAGACATCACTGCTAGTGGTGTTATTGTGCTTGGTATAGGATGGTACATCTAAGGTGACGGACAGCAGCAGATGTATAAAAGATCGGTGTCAGATATATGTAGAGCAGCGTTCCTGCTAACAATGACAACTACTAACGCCAGAGCCCATTACAATGTGTTCTTTACGTCTAACTCTAATAGCATGGCCATTGTGGCCTTCCGTGTTTAGAATCAGAATGCATCCCAGACAGCCCTGTGCTACTAAGTGTATGAGCATGCGCAGTATAACCTTGTGTAGATGGATACATTATGCATTCCGAACAGCCCTGTGTTACTAATTTTGTGAGCATGCCCAGTGACACCTTGTGTCGATTATGTGCCTCTGTGTATGGGCATGGCCATTGTAACCCTGCATAGTGATAGTAGTCATCCATTCTACAGATGGGCATACTCCAGGTCAGGATGGATTCCTACTTTAAACACACAGGTTCACAGCATCCCTGTTGATGTCCGCATTCCTAAAAGGTCATGATAGCCTTGAAATGTGTAGTCTGTCTGGCGCGACTCGTAACTATGTAGTATTTTAATAGTGATCTGTAGACAGGCAGGTATTCTGTTCCCACCACTGGCGTGTGTGTGTTGTGTGTGTTGTGGGTGTGCGTGTTTGTCCCCGTCTGCCTGAGGACTGAATAATGCTTTTAGACTACACTCCATACAATTCCTATACCCACCTTTGGCAAGGCTGATGATGTCACCCACCTACAAATACACCTCTGGGAGTGCTGTGTCCCAGTAATCTCGGTAGTGCATTATGTAACTGCATAATGCTGTAGTATAATAAAGTAGTTAGGTCAGTGATCTAATCCCAGACTTGCCAAGTGTGTGTGTGTGTGTGTGTGTGTGTGTGTGTGTGTGTGTGTGTGTGTGTGTGTGTGTGTTTGTCCCTATGTGCCTGAGGACTGAGTAATGCTTTTAGACTGCTCACACTCCATACAATTCTTATACCCACCTTTGGCAAGGCTGATGATGTCACCCACCTACAAATACACCTCTGGGAGTGCTGTGTTCCAGTAATCTTGATAGCGCGTTCTGTAACTGCGTAATGCTGTGGTGTAATAAAGTAGTTAGTTTGGTGTTCTAATCCCAGACTTACCAAGTGAGTGTGGGTGTGTGTTTGTCCCTATCTGCCTAAGGACTGAATAATGCTTTTAGACTGCTCACACTCCATACAATTATTTTACCCACCTATGGCAAGGCTGATGATGTCACCCACCTACAAATACACCTCTGGGAGTGCTGCGTCCCAGTAATCTTGGTAACGCATTCTTGCAAAGTGTGAGTGTGTGTCTGTGTGTGTGTTTGTCCCCATCTGCCTGAGGACTGAATAATGCTTTTAGACTGCTCACACTCCATACAATTCTTATACCCACCTTTGGCAAGGCTGATGATGTCACCCACCTACAAATACACCTCTGGGAGTACTGTATCCCACTAATCTCAGTAGAGCGTTCTGTAACTGCATAATGCTGTAGTGTAATAAAGTAGTTAGGTCAGTGTTCTAATCCCAGACTTACCAAGTGTGTGTGTGTGTTTGTCCCCGTCTGCCTGAGGACTGAATAATGCTTTTAGAAAAAATATATATATATCTATTAAGCCTGTACTCAAGAACAGAGTGTTCAGATGATAAAATCATTTTTTATATATATGTATATGTATTTACTATAATTCATTTAATTAATATTAGAATTGTTTTAAAAATTATTAGATTGCATTCTAATAGACAAAGACGAACAAGCACTACAGCTACAACTTGATGGCTTAATTAGCTGATTAAGTAATGCATGCCTCTCATTGGTTAAAGTTTGGTTAAAAAGAGAATGTGAAATTGATTTTTTGCATCATTGTCTGATGAAGCGGCAGTAATAGCCTTGAAAGCGCTAAGAATTTTAAATAAAAGAACCTTTTATGTACTATTTCTGCTGTGAGCTGCTTCACCTTTGCTTTACTTTGATTGTGTTACTCATCATTCTGGTGACATTATTGGGTGAAGCTCTTGTACTGCTGGTGTTGTCCAGGTATGATTTTTCTGCAATGCTTTTAGACTGCTCACACTCCATACAATTCTTATACCCATCTTTGGCAAGGGTGATGATGTCATCCACCTACAAATACACCTCTGGGACTGCTGTGTCCCAGTAATTCGGTAGTGCATTCTGTAACTGTGTAATGCTTTAGTGTAATAAAGTAGTTAGGTCGGTGTTCTAATCCCAGATTTGCCAAATGTGTGCGTGTGTGTCTCCATCTGCCTGAGGACTGAATAATGCTTTTAGACTGCTCACACTCCATACAATTCCTATACCCACCTTTGGCAAGGCTGATGATGTCACCCACCTACATATACACCTCTGGGAATGCTGTGTCCCAATAATCTTGGTAGCGCGTTCTGTAACTGCATAATGCTGTAGTGTAATAAAGTAGTTAGGTCGGTGTTCTAATCCCAGATTTGCCAAGTGTGTGTGTTTGTCCCCGTCTGCCTGAAGACTAAATAATGCTTTTAAACTGCTCACACTCCATACCATTCCTATACCCACCTTTGGCAAGGCTGATGATGTAACCCACCTAGAAATACACCTCTGGGAATACTGTAACCCAGTAATATGGATAGTGCGTTCTGTAACTGTGTAATGTTGTAGTGTGCTAAAGTACTTAGGTCGGTGTTCTAATCCCAGACATGCCAAGTGTGTGTGTGTGTGTGTGTGTGTGTGTGTGTGTGTGTGTGTGTGTGTGTGTGTGTGTGTCTGTCTGCCTGCATGAGACATGTACAGTGCTTTGTAGAGTATGCACTCTCTGTACAAATCACATGACCACCTTTGTCATTCCTGCTGTTGTCACCCACCTAGGTATACAAGTGTAGGCGTGCTGCAACCCAGTATTCGCCATAGTGTGTGCCCTAAAAGCATATTGCTGCAGTTGTGCTACAGTAGGTAGGGGTTTGTATACTGGACATGGCAAGTGTGTGTTTGTCTGTCAGAGCCTGTGTAAAGGTGGCTGTGAGTGTCTTACCAGTGGACATGTTGGGGAGTGGATTTTGTAGTTTTCCTATATGGTGTCCGTCTTATGACATATTGGCCAACTCACGAGGAGTACAGCTGTCAGTCAGCCATGGGTCTGTGTTGGAAAGCCATACCCCTACATCTGGCAAAAGGCCTGGTGAACAAAGTATGCAACCCTACTAGTACCCTGTATATGTCCCACACCCATGTGCCATGCACAAACAAACTTGCCTAGGATATCCCGCTATGTTGCTAGTACCATGCACATTGATGACAGATAGTAGGGATGGTGTGAATGCAGTGGCCTGCACAGGACATGGCACCCTGTACAGCGGTACAATAGGCACATATATGCGGACATTGTGCCTTCACTATGTTCCACACTGGATGCCTGCGACATATGTGGTGCCATCAAATGTGATCCAATGAGGCCATACAATGCTGTACACATGTGCCCTGTATGGACCCATGCCACTGACATTATGAAATACCTGTTTGATACTATCAGTGCAAGTGCAGGGTCGACCTGCTGACTATAATCTTGTTTTGCCGCACCAGGCCAGTATTGGCATATCGTGGGATAACAGGCTGTGTACACAACATGTGCCTGCCAAGCCAGGTACACCTGTACATGTCACTGTACAGTATTGTGGGACATGCACATCCCAGGCAATGTCCATGTGAAGGACTATCAAACAGAGACATGGCATGCATTGCAAAGCTATGGCCATACACATTGGTAACCAGGATGTCAGGGCAGATCATGCAGTACCCATCTGTGTGGGACATTGCAGACACTACACCCCACACTGCACACCATTGTCGGGTGATGCAATGTCAAGGATTAGCCCTTACCCAGCCTTGTACAGCCATCTTGCACAGCCAACCACTACACACCCATGAAGCAATGCATACATGCATGCCAGTACTGGCACCTTGTGTCTGCGTGTGGGTTATGATGCTCTCAACCACAGTCACTCCCAGTATAACCCTCATTGGCATGCCAACAGATGTCAAACACTTTCACATGCCCTAGCCCATAGAACCTCCAGATATCCCCTGTGGTGCATGTAGTCCTGTGCATTACTGCAGTGTGGCAAACTAAGTAGTTAGGTTGTGTATTTGTGGCCCTGGCAAAGAGTGTCAATGCATGTCCATTAGAGAGTGTGGTTGTGGTGACAATGGCATTCGTTCACGTGGACAGCTATGTCTACTATATCTCTGTTGCAGATGTCACTCACCTACACACATATATGTTCATACAGCACAGCAACATGTCGCCTTTGTGGCACATGTAGTAACGTCATGCACATGTAATAGTAATGAGTAATGAGTAGTCAGCCAGGGGTTTGACCCCTGTACTGTTAGGTGTGTGACAGATGATGCTTAGGGTTAAGTCTCCAAGCCCTTCCCTGGTGTATTTTGCCTGTCCCACCCACACACTCTCTGGTGGATGTGAAGGAGTACACCTGCTTAGCAGCAGCATGTGTATTGTAAGTGATGAACATGGTCAGGTGATGGCCTCTGCACCTATTGCAGTCCTCCTCTAGCTGATTGCATGTGGAACAACTGTGATGGTGTTCCCATAGCCATTTGCATGATAAACACAGTACACTATCTAGGGAAAACATATTAGTATTTAGCCATGACAGTCGCTGTGAGTTGCACTTGGATGTGGTGTTCTGGCACGGTATCACAGATGATATCTGGATGTACCTCAGACATTATACACAGTGGGAAATAGCCTAAAGACAGGAGGTTGATGTGCCACACATGACTACAGCATGTACGTATAGCTATGCTGCATTGAGACTACTGCCTGTTTAACATGTGTGTGGTAATGGCTATTCTGCATGTTGTAATACAGACGTGACAGTACTCTGTTCATGAGGGACCCCCATCTGTAGGGCCATCTGTGAACTGGTCAGTGTGTGCAACAATTTGTTTCTTGTGTTACACACTGAACACACATCTGTGCACAGCAGAAGCATAGTGTGAGGATTGCAGACAGTACATGATGATAGGGATGTGCTGCTGCCTTCGCATCCTTGACTGGACATGTGTCACATGAAACAGTGGTATAATAGACACTGTCTGGGGTTCCCAGTGACAAGCCAATAATGGGCAACTGTTCATAGCTGCGGTCACATGTCTACTACACATTGTACAGATGGCATGCAGTATATATGCATGTGTTGTGCTCCCTCTGCAAATGTATACCATCTGTTGTGTTGGGTTGATGATGATATATATGCATACTGTTGTAGGTAATCCTGTATGCTGGTGCCTATCACTAAGCCATATGTGGGTTTAAACTGCAACACCATAGGATGAATGGGTTGGAAGATCCCGGCAGAACCTCCTGTCCCACTTCAGCTGACCATGGCACCAGGCACTGGCACATCTGGGGCCCAGCCTTGGACATCAGCCTCTGTTGGCTCTGCACCACCTTCTGGTGGTACCACCACTGAGGTTGGAGCATGTCCCCCCTGGGAACAGGACCAGACAGGTACATATCTGCTGTCATGCGGTCCCAGACGTGTTGCGTTGGGGGCTCACTAAGGGGTTCTGAAGCCAGATATGCAAGCTCAAGGGTGGAGTCACATTTACAGGGTGATGCTGCCCCACCTGGACAGCCCCCAGCACTGCCTCCTTTGCAGCTGTTTAGGTGCAGTGGTGGCTGCCAATGGCTGGGGACCTCCATCCCACTGTTCCCATGGCCTTGTAAATGCTGAACACCCATCCCTGTCCGGGGTATATCCCCCCACATGTGTCATATACCAACCCTGAATGCTGTCATGTCTGTGATCTTACTCTACCTATCCTCCACGGCCATACCTACACTCCTTCCCCTACATCCGACCCTCATCTATGGAAACATAAGGCCAATCAGCTCCTAGGACAACATCTGCCCTATACGTAGCTGTCCATTTTACACACGTGCCCACTAGACACATGTAACCCTTGTAATATGAATCACAACATACTCCTGTTATTCTCACCCCTGTCCCTCAGGCGCACGATCCTGGTATGCACATCACTCATAAAGGGTCCAGGTACACGTGATGAGGACAACCCCATTGTACACACAACACTACTGGTCCCTCTATGGTCACCCCATTTAACGTTATCATGATGATGATGTTGCACACAGCACCTTGGAAGAGTACTGTTCACACATAATGACTGAACAGGTACTGTTGTGTTAATGTACATTACATGCATAGTGTGATGTATACAGCCAATATACAACTATTTGCATATATGAATGACATGTCTGTCTGAAGGAGTTTTAGATCACATAGAACAACACCACTACATAATACAGGCATCGCTGGTGTTTCCCGTTTCATTCATTTGTGATGCTTTGTTGCCACATGGTATGTTCCTGATATATCTCTATATATGTATGTACCTATATGCTGGACATAAACACTCACATATACATCTACATGATGGGATACATTCCTATACTGTTGAATGACTGCTCTGTATGATATGTTTGTGGTACTGTCCGTTGTCTGTATATCTGCCATGGCATATTGGTAATTCACATTATCTGTGTGTGCAGGGTCCTGATTCTGAGCCTTGCAGAGGATGTTTATTTGGTTGCAGGGCAGAACATGGCCATTGGATATGGAGGGAGTAAGGCACATTAAAGCAGTTGGGAGTGGGTGTGCATGAGTTTTGCACGGTGTTAAGCACTGCTGACCTCTGGTTACAGCTTCTCACACTCGATTAGCCTCTACATTGCTTTACCAGTGCAATACTCGCATACTGTAGCCAAGCAGGCTTACACCCGCTCACTCCCGCACTTGCAAATGCACCAACATTGGTGCTTGCATCTGACACTCACACCCCTGGGTGGGAGCGAGGACCACAATATTACCTTGTGATGCCTATTACATCGGACTACATGAGTACAATATCGGGAATGGCTGCCCATTAGGCAATGGCATGGCGTTGAACTGTACGGAATCGGTGGCATGTCCAGTGAATTAATCATATATGTGTGTTCCTCATACAACCTGCTTCCATCTGGCTGATACATGGGAACCGAGACTCTTCAACACAGAAAAGTAATTGGGTTTTGGGAGCCACATCCATTGGCCGAGTCATGCTAACGCATACCAATTATAGGTTTTCCACCTTTTCAATTGGCCAAGGTGGGACTTTAAGGTTAACACCTGTCCCACTTTGTGAGGGACAGTCCCTCTTTAGGCAGTTGTGTCCTGCAAAAATAATCAAGACATAGCAAATGTCCTGTGATTGTTGTTGTGTCTTTCGGCTTTTCCCGGTTAGGGGTCGCCATAGCGGAACTCCGGTCCGCTAATGATTGGCAGTAGATTTTTACATACCAAGTTGCCAGCCCTGACGTACAACCTTCAATGAAGGTAC
>NC_056747.1:941700750-941710750 GCF_019279795.1 Protopterus annectens
GTCCCTTGCAAAGTGGGACAGGTGGTTACCCTATATGTATATATATATATATATATATATATATATATATATATATATATATATATATATATGTGTGTGTGTGTGTGTGTGTGTATACATATGCATGCATACACATCTATATTATTTAATTACTTTGCTCATACTGTTGAATGACTGTGCTGTCTGCTATGTTTGTGATAACATCGACGTTAGGTATAACTGCCATGGCTTAGTGGTAAATCACATTGATTGTGATGTGTAGGGTCCTGGCGTCGGGCCTGTCCGATGCGATATATTGTGTTGCTGGGCGGAACAAGGGCCATTGGACAAAGGGTGAGTGCAACACTTTTCAGCTGTGGTTTTCTGTTTAACCGCCGATTCACATCATGCAAAATCCTTCACATTCTTACTGTGAAACGTCACCCCAGTTCACATTTCATTGGTATTATACTGTTATACAGCATATAGTTAGTAAGATATGCTCGTATACGGATTACATGTCATAAATGGTGTGTGCTGCAGTCGAACTGGCAATGTCTGCTCGATAGTCGGATGCTCTAACCACTACACTATTGATGTTCTGCTTCATTTATATGTATACCCATGGTTCATAGTTACCCGAAAACACACCTCAACACTTCACTAACACAGCAGGCATCCATTTTCCTGTTGGGGAAACCACACTACTACACATGCATCATTCCCTACTGCTCTGGACCTGTGCCGCATGTTGACTCACAAAAGTATATTCAGACCTCCAAAGCCTATATTCCTGGCACATACGTGTATGTGATTGTGAGGGTGTTCATGTGGTCATCCGGGTTTAGGCTTGTCTGACTGGGGACTGGGACTGCCATTTACCTAGTTGAAAGTCAGACTTGGCACGGGGACATAGTTAGTTCCACTTTTAGTGTCCTACCTGTGGTTGGGGATGCAGAGGTGTGCTCACCTGTGGCTAACCTGATATAACAGCACTAAATATTATGGAGGGTTCCGCTGCTGTTTCCCTTCACATTCGTTATGGGTGCTATATTGTGACCATGTTCATTCTTCATATCTATTTATACATATATATATATATAAATATATATACATATATATACATATATATATATATAAATATATCGGTCTGTACATACACATGCATATGCACCTATATGCTTATTTACATTTCCCATACCATCGAATCACCGCCACTTACCGTCGCACATACACGCTTGCATACCCACTTACGTCTAGGGTTGCCACCTTTTCAAATGGCCAAAGTGGGGCATTTTCGGAACACACATCAGATTTTACAGGCCGACACATACCCACAGTCAGTGCAAAGGATAGAACTTTACTTTTTTGCCTAAATGAAAGCTTATTCTTGTAGCAGTTTAGTTACTTATTCTGTTTCTTGTAAAATTTAGGTATTTTACATACAGAAATAACTATTTTATGCAACTGTTACATGAAATATGGCACATAATTATTTCCTACAATCTCAGGACATTTGCCATTTTATTATTTTTGGTCAGGACACAACTGCCCAGAAAGGGACTGTCCCTCACAAAGTGGGACAGGTGGTTACCCTACTTACGTCTGCTTTAAAGCGCCTTAATCACCCTATGTCCAACTGCCACTATGAGAATGTTTATATATGCTTCACCAGCATACTAGTGCCTTATTCATTATAACACCGAGACTTTACTCCAGTTATCTTGTAATCGGTATTTAGCACGTTAAACAGAGGACAGAAGTCACAATATGTTCATGTACGGATTACCGATGGTAATTGGAATGTGATACAGTGTGACTCACCCCGTCCCTCTTCTGCACAGCTTATTATTCCATCTACTGTCGATGTTTGTATGTGTACATTCCTATTATTTATGTCAACAAATGGAATGTATGTGTTACAGAGAATGTACTTCAACATATTGTCTGCATGTGTATATGCATATATACCTATTATGAACTAGCTGCCCTCCAAGGGGCGGTCCATTAGAACCGGGCCATCTAACCCTGGCACACTTGGATCCATAATTTCAAAGCCATAGTTCCTCCACCCCACTCGTGTTGAATTTACACACATAACATCGATTATCCACTTGTTATTGTAGCCATGACACACCTTTACACATTGCCCTCTCCAGAGGGTTTGGGACCCTACACATATTTTGTCCCACCTCGTGTATTCACAGGCTCTCCCGCCATGTAATATTTGTAAATACGTGCCTATTCCTGATAATGCACATGGGGAGACGTGCATTACAGTCAGGTGTTTAATCCCGGGTCATATGTTCTGCAGGACCTGCTGGAGGCTGAGCAAGGTTGTGGACAACTACTGCACATACAACTTCTGTCCAGATGTCTACGGGACTGGACATCATGTTGTGACACCAAGTCTAATGTTTAGAACAGATACTTATCCCATGAGGGATATCCAAAAATTGTGGGGACCAATGACCTTGATTCTTTTGGCTTTACGAAAATGAGGTAGGGTTATACATGCAAGGGATAAATAGTTTGCAATCTTGAGACTGCCTAGGGTGAGACTGCCTACTAGATATGAGTAGGGGTCACTATGTGCAGATATGGCTGCGCCAAGCTAGCAGCCCGAGTATGGGTGGTTTTGGTGGACGTTCAGGAAGGGGGTGGTGGTGTTCTGTGGAAGGGATGATGGGTATTCAATTATGTATCCAGGTGTGTTGGGGTTGGATGGCTCAGTTCAGACCAGACCATTATGTGGGTGTGTGCTGCTAACGTTTCTGTACATGTGTATCGCACATTTTAATGTTTATATGTTTGTGAGATTGTGTTCTACAGTATGGCCTGTCAGGTTGTATTGTGGATGTGAATGATTGTTCTTTGGTTTTCTTTCTGATTCACCCACTGCTCCATCGTACACCTCCAGTTCATCTATTGTGCATCCAACCCAGTCTCCCCTTGGCGAATTATTACATTACCTGTCATCCCCCACCCCCATATTCCACACACACCATCCATCCCTTCTCTGGTTGATGGCCCATGGCACAGTCAACAGAACATATTGCGTACACTACATATCTCTGGTACCAATATGGTTGTGAGGACTACCCTAGTATTTTTGATTTTCCACATGCTGTACTTCACTCACATAAGTACACACAAATACTTATCTTTCATGACATGGTAGGTAGACTGGGGTAATACCCGTTCATCTTTGGGCCGTCCTGACAAGGACGACTTGGACCGTGAATGGGCAGATACTGAGTAAATGCTCTGACCATTGGTAGGGTTGCCACCTTTACAAATGACCAAAATAGGACATTTTCGGGACACACATCAGATTTTACAGGCCAATACATACTCATGGTCAGTACAAAGGATAGTACATTAGTTTTATGCCTAACTGAAAGCTTATTGTTGTAGCAGTTTAGTTGCTTATTCTGTTTCTTGTAACATTTAGGTATTTTACATACGGAAATAAGTATTGTATGAAACTATTACATAAAATATGGGACATAATTATGTCCTACAATCGCAGGACATTTAACATTTATAATGGTTTTGGTATGGACACAACTACCCAGAGAGGGGCTGTCCCTCACAATGTGGGACAGGTGGTAACCCTAAACAAAGGGCTAGGCATAGCAAATGGCAGCAGCGCACTAACATGATGCATTTTGCTTCCACTTGGCATAACAATCAACACTACAATGGAATATGGGCACAGGGTTTTAAATGTCATTTGTTCGAGGGACAGGGACTCAATATTCAGCTACTTGCCTTTGTGTTTACTTTTTATTTTGGTGTTCTCAAAACTGTCTTGTATGCTTTGCATATATTTCAGTATCATTGGACACTGACAGGAGTGATTATTATTAGAGGCAGGCTGTACTAGTCAGCATTTTAGATTGCATGTATGTAGCCATGTTCACGCCTCCGTGCAGCGCTTAGACACGCCCCCTGCACTTGCACACATTTCCTATGCACGTGGACGTTGTGGCATCACACTTTCATTAATATGCATGTGGTGCTGCTGCGCCATCTCTACACCGCACGGTCGGCGCAAGGCTAAAGCCGGCCTTATGCCGAGCTTCATGAATCCCGGGGTATAGGTTTTTTTTTTCTAATTCCTGTACTTAACTAAAAGGTTGTGGGATAATCAGTAAGTATGAACATAAATTATGAAACGCTGTAAAAAGATCAAATTTCTATCATTTTTATTGATTTCTTGGCAGAAGTGTATCCAGCTCAAAGTGCACCTTTTTTTTCAAATTACATTTTTATTTCAGTTTCCAAAAGAAGAAAAAAAATTCTGCTTGTTATAAACAGTTAATACATAGTAGAGATAAAAAATAACAATGGAATTACATAAGATCAAATAGCACACATTATATTATGGTTTACACAATTCTGTGAGTTTGTCCTTGCTGGTGCAGAATGTAAACCAAGTTTAAAGAGAAAAAAGAGACAGTTTATCATTATAATAAACCTTGGCAAATGACAAAGACATCCTGTACTATGAATTTAATAGGAATTTCACTAAGAGTTAGAACATCAACATTTTTTATAATTTTTGCCATTGACCATTGCTATTTTTATAAGGAATGAGATTTTAATTCTATACCTGTATCTATCAAAGGAACTATTTACAATATTTACATATATTTACATTGGGTTGTCACTCTTGAAGGATATTGTGATAGAATTAAGAGTTGGATATATAGGTGGTAGTGGACGCTGGTATATCTAATGTATTTAACATAGCATTCTTATAGTATGATGTACGTAATCTCAGCATTTTGCTGGAAGAAGGATTGGTTTTGAAATGCTTTGGGGGTTGTAAAATAAAGTAATATATTCTAGTTTTAGCGTAGATTTAGGATAGGATTTCTATAAGCTTTTCCCAATATTTCTTGAAGTAAGTCAGTTTCTTTTGACTCACAGTTTTTAGTTTGTTATCCAAAACATATTGAATAGCTATATTTTTGAATTCTGACCAGGAAATTTTAGATCTGTCAAGACAGTTAAGAGCTATGTAGTATTTGAGCAGTGTACTTAATGTTACTATGATATGTTTGGATTCTAATGTGTATGTATTGGGGAAAATGTTTAATATTGACATTTCCCATGAGAGGGTGGATTTCATATAGCCTGATTTCTCCAATTTCACTCTTAGAGAGCACCAAAGTTTATGGACAGTTTTGCAAGACCAGAAGATATGGAGAGTGTCAGCTATTGTGTTAGCACATATGGGGCAAAATGGTGAGGAATTAGGATCTATTTTATTTAGAAAAAATGGTGTATGGTAAGCATTGTTATTAATCATGATTTGAGTATAGATTAATTTTTTGAAGGGGGTAAGTTTTGTAGTTATGTCTATCGCCGCTAATTTTTGTACGTTAGTTAAATTCACATTTTTGGTCATCCAGTAGTTTGAGTATAAGATTTCATTTTGATATTTGGTTCGGGTGATTAGTCTATAGGTATTTGATAGCATTTTGGTTTTTTGTAGTAGATAGGAGATGAGTTGTTGGTATATCTGGAATTCTTGTGAAGTTACGCTGATTTCTGATGTTTTCAGGTTTATTAAATATAGTATTTGTTCAATGATCAAATGGTATTTTTTTGTTTGCTGCCAAGTGATCGACAATATAGCTTAGGGGTTGATCTTTTAATTGATAGAAATCCCATACTGTACAGTTTTTAATATTTGGATATTTTTCTAGGTTTAACATATTGTTATTTAATTTGATTTCAGGATTCATGTGTATTGGTTGTGCCATAATTAAGGAATTCTTTATGCTTAAGGAAGTGACAAGCATATGAAAACATGTTACCTTATTGATTATTATGGGATGTATTTTGAAATTTCTTAGGGTTTTGCTGCTGAAGAAAGGAATCATTTTGGGTTAATATTAGAGGTGTTTAGTTTCTGGTAATAAATTGTTATCCAAATAGGGTACCAGGAAGTATCAGAAGGTTCATATTGGGTTAGACACACAATGTGGCTAGCATTGATAATATGATAATATGTCTGAAAATCAGGAAGATTTAAGCCACCTTTTTCTTTGGTAAATGCTAGTTTCTTATAGCTAATTCTAATGTTCTTCGGGTGCCACATAAATTTACCCAATATTGTTTTCATTATGGAGAAGAATTTGTTTGGAACACATTGGCTAACAGCTTGGAATTGATATAATATTTTGAGAAGTATATTCATTTTTATGATTGATGTCTTGGAGAGAAGAGAGAGGTTTAAATTTTCCCATTTATACAAATCTTTTGTAATTTTTGACCAAACTATGTAAAGATTTACTTTTATAATTTCCTTATGTGGGTGGATAAAGGTGACACCCAGGTATTTGAGTGAGTATTCTATTTTAATCTTTGAATCTGGAAATAAAATTTCCTTATGATTAAGAGGATTTAGTGGGAATATTTTTGATTTACATGGATTCATAGCATGATTTGAGATTGCAGAAAACTTGTCAATAGAATTTAGAATTTTTACCAAATCAGTGGAGGGATACTGAAAATAGATGTTGAGATCGTCGGCGAATGCTGTGTATTTCATTTGTACATTTGAGATGTAAATAGAATGGTTAAATGTTTTTTGACTTAACTTTAGAAAGAGGACTTCTAAGTAAAGGTTAAAAAGGTATGGGGAGAGCGGGCATCCTTGTCTAGTGCCGTTTATGATATGTATAGGGTGTGAGTTCTTTTTATTTATATGTAATGTAGTGGTGGCATTTTTATATAAGACTCTAATCATGGCTATATACTCCTCGGTGAGAGCAAACCGTTTTAAGATCTTGAACAAGAAATTAAGATTAACTCTGTTGAAAGCTTTTTGTGCATCAACAGAGAGTGCATACTTAGGGGAAGTGTCTTTGACTGTCATATTTGTTATTGCTTCTATTGTTAATGTATTATCCCAGACTTGTCTATTATTCATAAAGCCTAGCTGTTCAGGAGATATGATAAGGGAAATTACTTTGTTCAATCTGTGAGCCAATATTGTTGCTATTATTTTTATGTCCAGGTTAATTAATGTAATTGGGCGATAGTCATTAGGGTTATTGCCGAGTGTACTAGGTTTTGGAATGAAAATCGTTTTAGAATTATTTATGTATAAGTCTGTGACCCCAAATTTTATTATGTAGTTGTATACTTTGAGTAAAATTGGGATTAGGTATTTCGTGAATGCTTTATAAAATTCTGATGTATAGCCATCAGGACCTGGGTATTTTCCTAATTTCATTTTGTTGATAGCTAGGAATATTTCTTCATTAGTTATTGATGCTTTAAGGAGCTTTATTTGCGTGACACTTATTTGTGGGAAGTGTAGGTCATCTAAAAAAATTATTAGTTGCTATTTCATCTTCCAGAGGGTGTGGGCCATAGATCTCCCGATAAATTTCTTCGAAAGTTTTTATGATTTCCATACCTAGTTGAATGACATTATTATGTTTAATTTGTTTTATTCTGGAAGATGGGGGTTTTATGTTGATGATTCTGGCTAGAATTTTAGAGGGAGTTTGGGCCCATTCGGCATATTTGTGTAAAAGTCTGAGATCAGTAAGGGAGAGCTGGTTCATTTGTGCTTCTTGTAGATGTTTTTGTACAGAGATGATCTGCCTCTCAAGATCCGAGGCATGCTTATGTTGCATTTGTATTTCAAAAATTTTTTTAGTTTAAGTTCTAGGTTGTCAATGTGGGAGTGGGATTTGGCCTGTTTTTTGAGTATTGATGCTTTTCGTATTAATATACCTCTAAGTGTTGCCTTGGTTGCTGCCCATTGTATATCAAAGGATATATTTGTTGTTTCTAAGTTACTGTTGGTCTGTTCAAGTAGTTCTCTTATTTCTTGACAGAGTTCCCTGTTTTTTAAGAGGTTCTGATTTAGGGTCCAGTTTATTTCATATTGCTCTTTTGTGTTTAGTTTAGTCTCATTTATTTTTAGGTTAATTTTTGCATGATCAGACAGGGTTCTGGGATCTGTGTAGAATTTTATTTCAAATTTTTTGAAATTTGTTGAAATTAAGAAAAAAACCTATTCTAGACCAGGTTTTATGGGGTGTTGAAAAGAAGGTGAATTTACTGATTCCAGATTCATGTCTGAAGAGTTCAAAGGGATCGAATAAATTAAAGTCTTCTATTAGTTCATTTATAAGATTTGTTAAGTCGACAGGTTATTTATTTTTTTGTTCGTTCTGTCTAGTTCAGGTCTGGTAGTCATATTCCAATACCCCCCATTAGATATAGATGGTTTGGGAATTTTTCTAAAATTGAGTATATATCATAAATATAATCAGTCTGGTACATACAAGGACTGTAGACATTTAAGATTAAAATGTTTCTGTTGAAAGATGGAAGGGAATATACTAAGTAGCACCACCTGCCATTAGGGTCACAGTCGCTTGTTTTTATAGTGCCATTGAAAGAATTTTTAACTATTATTGCCACCCCTTTAGATGCAGTATCATTTCCGGCAGCTATGATTGATTTTACCCATTTCTTTTTTTGTTTCCTTCTCCCATTGAGCTGAAGTCATGTGTGTTTCCTGGATAAGCGTTACTTCAGCCTCTGATTTATAAATTAGATATAGGATTAACTTCTTTTTTTCTATTATTCTGAAGACCTTTAACATTCCATGATTCCAGTAATATCATTTTGTCTTTACTGTCATTTGAGTTTGAATGCTAATGTGATAATTAAGGTGTAATTTAGCCTTTCTATAGGAGTGATAAAATTTGTTTAAGTATGTGGTATGGAAATTGTAGTGAGGTGTTGACAACAGTATTAGAATTAATGAGTGACAACCCACCCCTTGCAGACCCCCACCCGTGCATATCCATGAACTTCTATTATCTGTAAGAGGTATTAGAAACATATATACAAACCCAACTATATTACAAAATTCTATTGTTATTCTAAGATCCATCAGACACTTAACACGATACTAACTTCCTTGCCTGCATTTGCTTATGTTATATTAGTTTATTTTATAATAGTTTTATTGATTTATTGAAAGAGATTTTAGCTCTAGTCAAAGGATGTTGCTTAGACCACCCTCCTGATCAAGTAATATAAGGGAGTAGATTTATGCGTTAAGTATTTTTAAATTATATACCTCATATAGTTTGTCGACCATGTTATGAGATTTAGAATCTATGTTTAAGATGATCAATCATCCCTTAAACAATGGATAGTTCAGTACACACATTTTTTCTATTTCCTTTCTCTTTCCTTTTCCTTCCCCTTAAGCCCAGCTACAACGTTTTCCAGATAATACTTTAAAATGCTATTAGTGTAGGTAGCACCCACTATTTAAGCAGGTTAACTATGTTGTCATATAGTGTATTAAAAGAGGCTTAAGTTGGTATAGTCACTTAGAGAGTTTCGTAGATACAACTTGAAAAAATCCTAATTTAAATCTTGGAATACTTATTACCATTTATGCTCATATGAACTAAAATAATGTAGGTTGTTTGAAGTAGTTGGATATAAAGGGTTCCAGTATGTCATAACTAACCTATCTGCCTACATAATCCCCAAGCTAAGCTATGTTTAATCATTAAGCAATATAGTCAAGATATAATTTGTAGTATTAATGTATAGTATTATGTCCTCTTGGATTATTTATGTCTTAATCTGTCATACGTATATATTATTGACACATTGTTAATTGTAATGTAAGATCCTTGCTAGTATAACTAAGCTTCACGGTATTTTACTCTGTAGGGTTGTGCAGAGAAATTACTTCAATGGTAATATTCATGCAGCTATCATGAGATTGATAGTATTAATAGTAATAGCAATAGTATCAACAAAACTAGATGTCATTTGACTATTAAACTGAAGCATTTAAGGTCAAGAATAATCGTAGTGTTATATACTTTTTAAGTTTCACTTTGACATGAAGTATCATTTCCAGAGCACCATGAGGTAACAACCAGTAGATTCACAGCTGGCTCTTAATAACGCTTCATCAGAGTTTGCCTGTCATTAAGATTATTTCCCAGTC
>NC_056747.1:941718250-941853250 GCF_019279795.1 Protopterus annectens
CAAGGTCTCTTATCATACTTTTGGTGTTAAGTAGACTACCGCCTATGTGGCAATTCATGGGTACAGAGTTTTTACCAAAAGGGATGACAATGCACTTTTTGGCATTGAGCTTGAGACCATGGTTTTGTCACCAGGCATCTGTCTCAGTGAGGTCCTTTTGTAGGATGTCCACATCATTAGGAGTTTTGATTATGGCTCCTAGTTTGCAGTCATCTGCAAACTTTTTTAGCCAAAGACCTTCTGTGTTAGCCTGTACTTCAGAGAAGTAGATACCAAACAGGAGAGGACCTATGACTGAACCCTGTGGTACTCCAATTGTCACTGGTCTGAAGTTGGATTTAGAGTCTAGAGTCTGCTACTTTCACAGTGTGGGTTCTGTCAGTAAGCCAGTTGGCAACTCATCTTGTGACATAGGGATTTATACCTTGTTTAGTAAGTTTATCTATAATTCCAGAGTGGGGGATGGTGTTGAAAGTCTTGGCAAGATCTAGACAGGCAGTGTGAACCATCTTACCCTCATCTACGGCTTTGGTGACTGCTTCAAAGACCTCTATCAGGTTTAGGAGACATGATCTGCCTTTTACAAGCCTGAACTGGGTAGGGTCCAGAGTTTGGAGATTACCAATGTTATTGTTTATAAATTCCATGATAAGTTCCATAGCCTTGCAGACCAGGCTCGTCAAAATAGAGCAGTAGTTCTTGGGGTCCATGGTGGCTCCCTTTGTGAAGTGGGATAACCATTGCTGTGTGCCATTCAGTGGGCACAAAGCCTGAGGTGAGGCTATGACTGAACATGGTAGTTAGGTGGGGTGCTAGATCATTCTGTGGTTCATTTAGAATGCAGCCTGGGATGTTGTCAGGTCCCATGGATGCTGTTTTCTTGGCTTTGGAGAGTGTGTTTTTCTACCTGTGCAGCCATGATTACAGGAACTTTGCATTCTTCCGGTATAGAGATGGGCCCTTTAAGGGGTGAGAGAGGGGTAAAGTTAGCACTGACTCTATCTGCCAGGATGCTGGCAATATTAGTTGGTTTGTATACTTAGTGCCATTGTGCTGTAACTCAGAGCAGATCTGAATGTTGCCATTGAGATTCTTGACATAGCTATAGAATGCTTTGTGGTTGTCTTTAGAATCAGTGGTGATTTTGTTTTCATAGCTAGCTTAGAGGATTTTATGAGGGATCTCATCTTCTTACTGAGGCTGACCACAGAGTTCATCCATTCATGGGAATTTACTCTTTTTTGCAACAGCTTTTTTCTTCTGTTGTAGAGATTGTTTATAGTAGGGGACCACCAGATTGGCTTACTTTTTTTGGAGGATAGCATCTTGGTTCAGTTAGGGATTGCATGATCCATGCACTTGTGTAAGTGCTTATGAAGTGCATTTGTATAGGATTCAGCAGTTCCCAGTCAATGGTGGGGTAGAAATTGCCCATAATTAGGTTGTTAGGTTGTACCCTAATATTTTCCAGTGTATCAAGAAATGAGGAGTGGGAATCCTAGGGCATGGTGGGGGATCTGTAGCAAGCTACAATTTGGATTGCGGTCTTGCCCAGAGTTAGTTGCACTTGGATAATCTCGGATGCATTATGCTGAGCAACTAGCCTGGAGGTGTGGATATCCTTAATGAATATGGACACACCTCTGCCTTTAGTGCTTTGGTCCAGGTTAGGTGGCCGAAAGGTGTGGTATGAATTATAGCCTGGTAATGCAGGGGTACTCTCTGCAGCCTTGAACAAGGTCTCTGTCACTGCACAGATGTCAGTGTTCTCCATTTTAAGGAGTGCCTCAAGTGAGTGCATTTTGAGGTTTAGACTTCTAACTTTAAGTAGCATTACCCTCAGATTTTGCTTGCTTGTACCGGTTATGATGGTGAAGTTGTCATTTGAATCTTGCCTAAAACAGGCACTATAGAGATGGCAAGAGCCTTAGCTAGTATCAGGAATCCCAAGGGCAGCAGGTGCAGACCATCTCTGGCAAAGCATCGTGGTTTGTCAATCATGTCATCCCAGGCAGACAGATACTGGATCCCCTTAGAATGACACCATTAGCTTAGCCAGTTGTTGAAGTCAATCATTTTGTCCTTGTACTGTGGTATCATTCTGGGTGATAGCAGGATGCTACTCAGGGCTAGGGTCATACCTGCCTGGGCTACAAGATCGGACAGCTACTTCATGTCTCTTTTCATGTAGTTCAGGGAGGCATGTCTCAGGTCATTCACACCAACATGGACAATGACAGAATCATATTTGTACTTGTTGTGGAGAGACCTGAGTGCATGCGTTATGTTGCAGATCCTGGCACCTGACAGGCAGCTGACAGTAACTTTCTTCTTTAGTCTGGTGAGTGGAACATCAGTGTGCCTGACTACAGTATCACCTATGACTAGAGTATTGGGTATGTTGTTATGCCTTATGGACTGTGGTTGAGTGGCACACTGAGTTTGTGTGCTATGTGTCATTTGGGTTGTGTTGGGGGGGGGTTGCTTGCGTTTCTGCTTTGCAGGCCCCTATTGCTTGGGTAGACTTTTTTTGAGAGCATCTGCAAATGTAGGTGTGTGTTTTGTGTTTCTATGTGTGTGTTTTGGTGGTGTAGGTTTTGAGGGACTATGTGATGAGTGTGATGTGGTGCAAGTGTTTACCTTCTCTTCTTGACTGTCTAGTCCAGTATTAAGTGAAGAGAGCTTTGCTTCCAGTTTGGCTATATAAGTGCATCTCTCACAGGTTGTAGTGTTGGGTGGTAGGAGGAGAGGGTTGTCTGTGTACATGAGGCAATTCCTGCATTGCCCCAAGATGCCTAGATTCATCAGATAGACAGGAGAAAACACCGGGAGCTGACCGTTAGACATGCCTGGATAGGTGCTTATTTATTAAGTACTAAAAACTGTTTTCCTCTAGACAAGTGAGAAAAGTTGAGTGCTGTAGTAATTTGTAGCTTGTTTAATGCTTACAATGAGTTCTGAACAAGTGCTGAGCTCAAAGAAACAGATTTGAGTGCTGAAACTAGAAAACTGGCTAGTTCTAAGAAACAAAATGAAGCTAGAAGGCTTCCCTCCAACACAGAAAGGCTTGCGGGCTCAGATGTTTACAAACAGTCCTGGATACAGCAAATCTGTATCTGGGCTAGACGACTTACAGGAAAGGCAGGAAACAAGCTTAGTCATTTTTTTTTTTGTAAAGTGGAAAGGGAAAAGGAGGAGCAGAAACTAACTGGGTTGGCCTTCTCAAATGTTCTCCCTGGATAAGGGAGAATGAGGTAATGACACTAGACTGGGAGGAGTGTCCCAGATCAAATTTACAGTAGGGGCGGGCAACTGCAAAGCCACCAAGTATAAAAACAGGATACCAAAAGGGAGGGAGGATGGAAAACAAAAAATCAGAACAAACAAACCCAACCAGATGATTAACAATTGTAGAAAATTTCTAGTTAATACCTCAGACACAGTGAAACTAGCTAGAACAGTATATGCATACAATAAAAGTGCTATAAATAAATATAAAATAAGCAAAAAACAAGATACTTAATGTTATATATCACAGATTAGTTGGCTCAGAGCCCTTCCTCCAGTTAGCTCAGTTAACTTCTTAAGTAACAAAGTTGAAACCTGAAACAACTTTAAAAAAAGCTTGCAAGAGTCAATGAGGTGCTTTTTCCAATGACCTGGATCAACTAATCCATAGTCCCACCAGGGGCTCCAATATCCTAGACTTGGTCATTACCAACATGGAAAATCGATGCTCCACACCTATGGTCAACCCCTCATTGGTCAGGTCAGACCATAAGCTAATCACCCTTAACATCCACCCCCCCCCCCAGTAAGGAAATCTCCATAAAAAAGTCTCTAAAGCCAACTTCATGCTACTCAAGTTAGAAGTGACAAACTTCATGACACCCATGCAGACGGGATCTGAAAGTTTGACTGCTGAGTCCTACACTAAGCCACTGTACAAGCACATCCACTCATGCATGAATTGTGCCATCCCAAATAGAACCAAGATGCTCTCCTCCAAAAAAAGGAAGTCAATCGGGTGGTCCCCTGCCATGAACAAACTTTACAACAAAAGGAAGAAACTGTTGCAGAAAAAAGAAAAATCCCAAGATGCAAAAAGCTCCCTTACCAGCCTCAGTAAGAAGCTGAGATCCCTCATAAAATCCTCCGAAGCAAATTACGAAAATAAAATTGCCAAAGATTCCAAAGACAACCAGAAGGCATTCTATAACTATGTCAAGAATCTAAATGGCAATGCTCAGATCTGCTCTGAGCTACAATAGAATGACATTAAATATACTGATCCCAAGGATATTGCCAATATCCTGGCAGATCGATTCAGTGCCAACTTCACCCGCTCTCACCCCCTAAACTACCCATCTCAATACTGGAAGATTGCCAAATTCCAGTAATAATGGCCACACAGGTAAAAAACACACTCTCCAAAGCTAAGAATACAGCATCCATGGGACCAGATAACATCCCGGGCTGTGTACTACATTAACTACAAACAGAACTGGCACCTTACCTAAGTGTCATGTTTAATCATACCCTCACCTCAGGCTTTGTGCCCACTCAGTGGTGCACAGCTACAGTTATCCCACTCCACAAGAGGGGATCCACCTTGGATCCCGGGAACTACCACCCCATCAGTCTGATAATCCTGATCTGCAAGGCCATGGAATGTATTATCATGGAACTTATAAAGAAAGACATTGGCAACCTTCAAACACTGGACCCCACCCAGTTTGCATTCGTGAAGGGCCGATCTTGTCTCCTGAACCTGACTGATTTCTTCACGTCAGTCTTCAGAGCCATGGACGAGGGTAAGGCAGTCCACACAGCCTATCTGGACCTCTCCAAGGCCTTTGACACCCCCCCCTCCCACTCTGGAATAATAGATAAACTTACTAAGCTCGGCATTAATCTCTATGTCGCTCAATGGGTTGCCAACTGGCTTACTGACAGAACCCACACTGTAAAAGTAGCTGACTCCAAATCCAGCTCCAGACAAGTGACAAGTGGAGTACCTCAGGTTTCAGTCCTGGGACCTCTCTTGTTTGGCATCTACTTATCCGAAGTACAGGCCAACACTAAGGGACTCTGACTAACAAAGTTCGCAGATGACTACAAATTGGGAGCCATTATTGAATCCCCAAATGATCTGGATACTCTACAAAAGGGCCTTACAGAAACAGATGCTTGGTGCCAGAGCCATGGGCTGAAGCGTAATGCTAAAAAATGTATAGTTATCCCCTTTGGGAAAAAACATGTACCCATGAATTACCACATAGGTGGCAGTACACTAAACACCAAAAGTGTGATAAGAGACTTAGGGACATAGGTGGACAGTGGTCTCACCTTCAATAACCACATTGCCACAACAGTCAGGGAATCCTTCTATGTGGCACACCTCATCACTAAGGGTTTTTCATCCAGAAAAAAAGGAGGCCATTGTCCCACTGTACTCATCCCTCATTAGACCCATTATAGAATACAACGCCCCATTTGGTATGTACCTCTCAAGACATCTGCAACAACTGGAAAGGCCGCAGAAATACCTCACTAAAAGAATCACAGACCTAAAGCAGATGCCCTATGCTGACTGCCTTAAAAAACTCCAGCTATACTCTGTCGCATATCGTCTACTCAGAGGCGATCTCTGCTTAACATACAAGGCCATGTAAAACCCAGAGCTGCTGGACATGCTTCACTTAAGGAAATCCCAATCCCTCAGAGCCACACACTCCAGGGATCTAAACCTTGTCATCACAATAAACAAAACATGCTGGAGGGATAGGTTCCTGACCCAGAGACTCCCCAGACTCTGGAATAGACTGCCCATACATGTCAAGCAGTGCAATTCTTTGGCCCTCTTCAAAAGGAACCTTGATGATTGGATGGGAGAAAGGAAATTCACCGTGGGGATCATGTCAGTTGCCGCGCTAGACAGGGGTCCAGGGAAGTAAATAGTGTGGGAAGAAATAGCTAGGGAATTGTTATGGCTAGGCTTGTATAGGCCCTAGGGCCGATAGCCTAATACCAACCTATGAACCTGCCAGGTATGGTCTGCAGCTGTCCATAAACACCTGTGTAGGCCATCCACAAGACAGAACTGTGTGCATGCATACCCACACACACTATGCAAGCACACCTAGGGCAACCTCATACCTACACATACCACGTCACCTCAGCCAGCTCCCCAGAGTACACCCCTCATCCACACACATGGTGTCAAATGTATGGCTCCCCCTTGGCCTCTGGCAGACCAACACCCCACCCTGTGTATATGATGATACCTGTGCCCCATCTCTGTCATCCATACCATCAATGCAGGGACAGGCTGATATGGTTCTGATGCACACAGGACTGTACACCAGTGTGCCACAGTCCTGTAGTGTAACATGTTGTAGGGTGTAGAGTGTAAGACATATTTGGCAGGTAGTGTAGCCATCCAGCAATGATGCCTTCTAGCTGTTAGTAACACTGCTTGGTTGTGGTCTCTAAACTGATATGCAATTGTGTTGTAGGTGTAAATGTGTCAGCACGAGGATGGCCTGTGAATATGATGATACCTGTGCCCCATCCCTGTCATCCATATCATCGATACAAGGACAGGCTGATATGGTTCTGATGCACACGGTGACTGCACACCAGTGTACCACAGTCCTGCAGTGTAACATGTTGTAGGGTGTAGAGTGTGAGGCATATTTGGCAGGTACTGTAGCCATCCAGCAATGATGCCTTCTAGCTGTTAATAACACTGCTTGGGTGTGGTCTCTAAACTGATATGCAATTGTGTTGTAGGTTAACCTGTGTCAGCACAAGGATGGTCTGCAGTCATATTGCACAATGGGGTATCTCACTGTGCTGACACCATGGCAGTGACATATCTGGGGTACAGTCGAACACATCTCACAGGTTACTATACCCGGTATTGCCTGTGCCACATGGGCAGGTGGCCTGCTGAGGCATGTATACCATGCAACCTGATATAGACCCATCCACATACATGCACACTGTTACTTGCCAACATTGGGACTAGACCCCTACCTAGCAATGTCTTGATACTGATGTGTGTGGCTTATATTGCACAAACACTGCATTAACCACTCTGTATCCAACAGACCTTGTTCTGCCCAACAACAAAATAAACAGTACTTGTAGGTCATGAACACAGGGCTCTTTACACTGAAGTCATAACACATGACCACTACGCCATGACCACTGTGGGAACAGCTGTTGTGTTACCAGTATAGCTGTCATTACCCAAACTGAGTGGTATTGAACACTTGCCTTTACGTCCTAGATTGTGTAGTCCTTGTCATTAATATGACTGTTGCATCACATATGATGTTTTATCATAATGTACACATAGCAGATGCATACGGTGGGATACATGTGGGAGAGTATACACAACCGTGACATTTACTCATGACAGGTATATGGTTGTGTATATATATATATATATATATATATATATATATATATATATATATATATATAGGTGTATAGATGTCTACATGTACATACACAGGTATACACATACATATATCTGTATACACATCTGTATAGTGCTACATATATATGGCCATGTGTATACCTCTTTGTATGTACATATGTACACATATCTATACATATATGTATCTATACATATGTGTATATATAGGTATACGTATAAGTACATATAGATATGTGTATATAGATATATATGTATACACATACTATATGCACAGATATGCCTAGTTATGTTGATATATATATATATATATCTATATATATATATATCTATATATATATATATATATATATATATATATATATATATATATATATATATATATATATATAAATAGATATCTATAATTATATGTGCATACATATCTATACCGATATACCTACTACTGTTGATATATCTGTAGATATCAATACGTATATGGGCATATGTATCACTATCTGTATATGTGTAGATATATATTGCTCTGTAGCTCTGTATATGTATATATCTGGGTGTGTATATGCATATTTATGTACATATACATACCCATATATATATGTCTATATGTATATGTGTAAATATATATATATATATATATATATATATATATATATATATATATATATATATATATAGATGATTATATGTACAGATAGTCACACCATATGTCCTGGACATGGAGTGTAGCCCTACTCCATCCCCTATAGCCCCAACTTCGTAGTGCAAGTGGATGTCAGGTATGTATAGCAGGTATATTGGTAGACTATTGCTACTGTAGTTAGGATTGTCTTCACAGACATGGTGTGTAGGAGGGCACATCTGCTTTCCACATGTGTGCATTGGCTAATGACAGACATCCTAAGGACATCCTAGTAAAGTACCACTGCTAGCATGTAATGCCCCCCATGGACTGCACACAGATATTGGCCAATATAAGTGGACATTCTGCAACACTCTTTACAGTCCAGAGGTATACACAGAACCCCTTAGTGCTACACATGTGTACCATGCATGACAATATGGATGTTAACAGCCATGTAGATGGTTATAACACATAATGACTGGTATACATATGCCACCATGGGTTATGCATTCACACACCCCTGTCTGGCCTGACACATAATAACCACTGGTACAGGGGTGCCATGGCCACATACTTCCCACTAGATATTGACATACATCTGTACAGCATCCCACTGCTCTGTCTGACATACATGACTGTTAAGGGAGACCCAGCAGCAGTATATCCAGCAAGTATCTGCACATGAGATCTCACTGGATAAGTACACTAAGCTGCTAGACATGTAACAATGCACTGTGCAGGCTACAGGCAGACTGGCTCAACACTGGCCTACATCTCCTATGGGGGAATGCACATGTACCTGCATATATAGCAGGCTCTGCAGGCATGTCACAGCACAGGGTAAGATACACCTGTGTGAAGTTGCATAACCACATCCAATGTAAACACAGCCACAGCCACATATGGTAAGCTAGCATAAAAGTACAGTTTATGGACTATCTGTTCAACACCATCCTCATATGTGCCACTCACAGACTAACCCTACATATACTGGGCTGCAACACAGTGTGGTCTGCTGGCTGTCTGTGGTATGAGACATGTGTGTGTATGGCCCTACAAACATGTAAGCCAATAAGGTAACATACAGTGGAGCAGCAAGTAACACGAGATAGGACGGGACCTATAACAATGACATCTACCACAGTCTGTACACAGGCTACAGAACATATTAATATTACACACACTGTCGACATTCACCATAGTTACACAGACCGCATAAACAACCACAGAATGTCCTGGTTATGACATCAAATATAACCCCTACTGTACATAACATTTGTAGCATTCTGATATCTCACTGGCTTGCTATCAGTTATGATGACACTAATGATGGTGTACAGCACATATGCACCTCTTGATGCACAACATATGGACAAAGGTTGACAGAGTTGTGGCTGGAAGCACATACACAGGACCAATATTGACATGTTGCTGTGATAACCTCATACATGTACTGTTGTAACAGGGTTTGTTGCAACGTGTCCTATGAGGGATATGAAGTCAGTAACTGTCATGGCTTTCACCATCTACAGACTGCAATCCTCACACTTCCTTCTGCAGTTCATAGATACATGCTCTGTGGGTAACATATGAAACCAAGGGCAAAACACACTGCCCAGTCTGCAGACGACCCTGCAGATGTGGATTCCTCATAAACATAGGACTAACATAGCAGGTATTACAACATGTAGGACAGCCATATCCACACACACACACTGTTAAACCAACATTACCCCACATGCAGTATAGCAGCACTTGCAGTCTGCCGTCAGGTCAGGCACTTCCCCCTCCTGTGTGTTGCCATGTTTCCACAGTGTATGTTGTTAGAGGTAAATCCCCAATCCATCTGTGATGCTGTTTACCAAGCAACAGATCTAGTTCCTGCTCACAGTGAATGAAAGGTCCAACACCAGTATGATGTTCCTAGATATTGGAGTGTGTTTCCATGCAATTGACTATGGGAATGTTACCACAGCTGTTGCACATGCAGTTAGCTAGAGGAGGACTGCAATTGGTGCAGAGGCCATCAGCTGATCATGACCATCACTTACAAAACACAAGCTACTGCCTAAGCAAAGCAGGTTTACATCTCCACATCCACCAGAGAGGGTGTGAGAGGGACAGACAGAGAGAAAGTATGTCAGGGAAGGTGTGGGTGAGTAAAACCTAAGCATGTTTGTGTCACACATCTACTAGTACAGGGTTTCAAACACCTGACTAACTATGCATAGCTATCACATGTGTATGCAGTTATTGCATGTGCCACATAGTTTACATGTTGGTGAGCTGTCCAGATGTATATGTGCTGGTGAGTGACATCTACAACACTTTTGCGATGCAGTAGGTGTAGCACATGAGCTTGTCCATGTGAACAGGTGCCAGCGTCAACACAGCCACATTCTCTAAAGGACTCATACACATTGCCACACTTGGCAGGGTAACGAATACACTTCCTAACCAGTTACTTTGCCACAATACAGTAATGCATAGGTATCAAATGGCCCACAGGGGTTATCCCGGGGTTATATGGTCAAAGGGTATGTGAAGATGTCTGACATTACAGAGCATGCTTCAGTATGCCAATGGGAGTGGTACTGGGTGTGAATGTGGTCGGAAGCATCATACACCACACACACAGACACAGGGTGCCAGTACCGGCATGCATGTGTGCATTGATTCACGGGTGTGTAGTGGTTGGCTGTGCCAGATGGCTGTACAAGGCTAGGTGAAGGGTATACCTTGGCATCAAGCCACATGAAAATGGTCTGCTGTATGGCTAAGGGGTGTAGTGTCTGGAATGTGCCACACAGGTGGGTATTGTATTCACCATCCAGTCATCTGGGTTACTACTGTGCATGGTCAGTGCTGCGCAATGCTTGCTATATATGTGTTCTATATGCCATGATATGGATGGTGTCTGGGTTGCCAGCTGTCCAGTTTTTGACCGAACTGTCCGGTTTTCAGACAAATTGTCCAGTTAAAAAATGTCATCAAAACCATGAAGTCCGTTTTTTTTTTGTGCCGCCAGAGGAGAGGAGAAAGTAAATGTATCCAGCTCAAACGGGAGCGGTACGATACACTTCTAGCTACTACACAACAATGAAATGCTTTTAACTTCAGTATTCCTGGTAGCAACATAGTTTAGACAGTACATACATTAACGTAAGTGGCAGTGATGTAATACAAATGGAAAAATTTTATTTTCTGCTATACGGATTGTAGAGATATCACTGGAAGGCAGTACTCCACGGTGGGAAAAACGGTATTATTTTAGCTATCATTATCCTACCAACTACCAAGCAGTGACAAAAGAAATCTTATAGCAAGATTTAAAATGCTTAAGCACTCTGCCAACATTGCCCAGTGTTGCATTGTAGTACACTCAGACTGATTTTAGAACTTCACCATGCAGTGTAATACTGCTAGCAATTAACACGCCCTGATTTGTATTATCCTCATCTACTATGTTGAACCGTATTCCATGAAACAAATTGTGCATCTTGCTGTTTGGGCACTTGCAGTTACCCAACATTATTTTGCTTTCACTTGATTCTGTCGCAGGACCACATTGAAAATAAAACTACCTCTTTGCCATGTTCAGAAAATGGCAAGTGTGCTAGCTGCATGTGATTTCTTTTCCTACGTGCATCTTTCTTAGATCTAGAGGCTTGAGTCATCTTTCATTCAGTCTTATTGCCATTTTACAACTGCATAGGCAGTCCAGTCTGCATCTTCATAAACTTGTATTAGAGCGCATTGTTGTAGGAAGTTACCTGTTTTAACCCGCAACTTTGGTGTGATATAGAAAAACATTAATGAAACTCTTTAAAGTATGTGTGCTTTTCTGAGATTATGATGCATACTTTGAAAGTAACATAAAACATAAGTCACCTGTTAGAAATCCATTCATCCACAACCCCTTTATCCCATTTTTGCATATGTGACATGTAAAGAAAAGAGTGGGAGATCAGTCGGACCCAGTACAAGATCTTAAGTACTAGCATCTGAAATATCACACTAGGGGCAGTAACACTTAGCTCAATTGACCCCCAACCAATACAGGCAGCTAAGGACTGAAACTTCCTAATCCGGCAGTAAAGCGGAAAATATGTTGCATCTTAACAACTGAGTACCTGTCCCACGCCCCAGTACAAACAGTATTTGACAGAACTTTCAAAATGCAAGGGAATGTTAAGATCATAATTTCTGAATGAGCAGTAAAGTGATGTTATTGACTTAAACGATCTTATGGGGTAAATCAAAACTTACAATTTTTTAATAGCAAAGATAACTGCTTGCATTTTCTTGGATTTTTTTAATCAGATTTACCACCATGTGCACAGGCTGCTAGCTCTTGACCTTTTATCTCCATGGATCATCCATAATTAGGTTTAGGAACATAGAAAATAAATAACTGGAGAAAAATGCACCATATTGACACTTTTCATCAATACTGGTACTTACATCTGCAGCAGCCTAGCAGTGCAATTAGTGCCGCCTATGTTCTTTTCTCCCCTTTAAGTACGGCTTAAGTCATCAAAGTGGGTGGTCCCATCAGCTGATGTCACTGTGATGTCACAAAATAGGTGGGGCATGGGCGGGAGAGGGGGTGGGAATGGGTGGAGTTATGTGTGATGCGAGGGGCGTGACTTTAGTCCAGTTTTAGCCACAAAGAAACCTGGCAACCCCGTCTGGGATGTGCACACATCCCACATTCATGTACAGTAGCATGTGGAAGTGTACCTGGTTTGTCTGGCCAATGTTGTTTACACAGAATGTTATCATCAGATGTGAGACTCCTGCCCTCATGTGGTGGGACCAGGTAATGGACAGCAGGTTGACCCTGCACCTACATTGATAGCATGCTACAGGTATTCCCTGGTGTCAGTGGCATTTGTCCATACAGGGGATGTGTGTAAGGCATGGTATGTCTTTTGCGGATCACATTTGATGGAACCACAGTTGTTGCAGGCGTCCAGTGGGAAACATACTGAAGGCGCACTGTCTGCAAGTATGTGCTTATCATACTGATGGATAGGGTGCCATGCCCTCTGTAGGCCACTGCATTCACACCATAGTTACTATTAGTCGCCAATATGCAGTGTACTACACACGTATTGGCAGCTGCCTCAGCATGTGTGCGTGTGTTTGAGACATGAGTTTAGAGTGTGTTCTGGGTAATACTGGGGTTGCTAACTATGATTGTCTGGCCTTGATGTCACATGTATGGGTATGGATTTGCACCCCAGCATCTCAGCTATTTCACAGCGGTTATCCCTGTACAGTGGACATTGTGATATATACTAGGGCCACCATATAAGAAATTTGCAAAACCCGCTCCACATTGGACCCAGGTGTCACACATTCACACCCACCTCCACACAAGATAGGAGTTACACACACACCTGTTATATCTTTGAGTAGAACCCCTATCTAACTAGTTTATTGCACTACAGCACTATGCAGTTATAGTACACCCCACAGAGATTACTGGAGTACTCCTTCCCCAAAGGTGTATATCACATTGGCTGATATCAGCAGAATTGCCAAAGTAGGGCATTTGACATGTACTGAGTGTGACTAGCCTAAAATGCATTGCTCCCTACACAGACATTGGAACACACACAAAATGTTCACAACTGACTTGTGTGGGTATGGAACCACTAACAAAGATCTATATCACACTACAGCATGGAACTGTTATAGGACACACCACGGGGATTACTGGAGAACTCTTTCCCCAAAGGTGTATAACACATTGGCTGACATCAGCAGGATTGCCAAAGTACAGCATTTGAAATGTACTGAGTGTGACTAGCCTCTAATGCATTGCTCCCTACACAGACATTGAAACACAAACAAAACATTCAGAACTGCCATGGGTGGGTATAAAACCCTACCAGAGTTCTGAATCACACTACAGCAGTATGCAGTTATGACATGCACTATGGAGATTACTGGGCTGCAATCTTCCCAGAGGTGTATTTCTCGGTGGTTGACATCAGAAGCCTTGTTGAAGATGAGCATTTAACTTGTAGGGAGTGTGACTACCCTAAAAAGCATTGCTCCCTACACAGACAGGCACAAACACAATCAAACACACACTTGCCATGTCTAGGATTAGAACACCTACTTAACTACTTTATCCCACCACAGCAGTACGCAGTTACAGGATGCACTATTGAGATTACTAGGCTACAACATTCCTAGAGGTGTATTTTGGGGTGGATGACATCAGCAGCCTTACCAAGGTAGAGCATTTAAATTGTAGGGGGTGTGCCTACCCTAAAAAGCATTGCCTTCTACACAGACAGACACACACAGACAGTTGCCAAGGCTGGGGGTAGAACTCCTACTAAGCTAGTTTATCATACTTCAGCAGTACACAGTTACAACATGCACCATGGAGATTACTGGCCTATCTCTTCCCCAAAGGTGTATTTCATAGTTGATGACATCGGCACACTTGCCAAAGTGGACCAATGGAGGTTGTAGTGTCTGTGAATGGACTCAAAAGCATTTCTCCCTACACTGACAAAGGAACACGCACACACACAAGCATCCACATTTGCCATGTCTGGGAATAGAGCTCATACCTAACTAGTTTATCACACTACAGTAGTATGCAGTTACAGAACGTGCTACAGAGATTACTGGGCTACAGCTTCCCAGAGGTGTATTACTAGGTGGATGACATCAGCAGCCTCTCCAAAGTTGAGCATTTGAATTGTAGGGAGTGTGAGTAGCCTAAAAAGCATTGCTCTCCACACAGACAGAGCCACACACACACACACACACACACAGTTGCCATGTCTGGGAATAGTACTCCTAGCTACTTAGTTTATCCCATTACAACAGTACACAGTTACAGGACACGCTACAGAGATTACTGGGCTACAGTTTCCCAGAGGTGTATTACTAGGTGGATGACATCAGCAGCCTTGCAAAAGTTGAGCATTTTAATTGTAGGGTGTGTGACTAGCATAAAAAGCATTGCTGTCTACATAAATACACACACACACAAAGTTGCCATGTCTGGGAATTGAACACCTACCTAACTAGTTTATCACACTACAGCAGTACGGTGTTATGGTACACGCCACAGAGATTACTGGGCTACAAGTCTCCCAAGGGTGTATTTCACAGTGGATGACCTCAGCAGGCTTGTCATAATAGGGCTATGGGGAGGGCAGTGTGTGTGCATGGGCCATAACCCATTCATCTAGAGGTTGACACACCACATGCGGGTACACACAGGGTCATATTCCACAGATACGTGTATTTAGCTGCTAGATGACTACTTCCTTGTACAGTCATGTTTCACAACTGACACGTGCACCAATAGTCTGTAATGCTGACAGACACTGGTGGCTAGTATCTGCAATGAGTGACATCTGAACCTCATGTGTTTGGGGCCCTTTGGCTGTGTGTTGGGTGGGACAGGCCTGGATGGCTCCTTGTCACAGTCACCCTCTTCCACACATCTCTGTACATCTGCCTTTGGCTTATTATAGTGTGCTGTCCTTACATATATGTCTGTATTCCTAGCCACTGTGTGTGCAAGGCATGCATGGTGCATACTGACGAGTGTCTGCACTAACAACTGCAACTGCCAGATATGTCTGTTCCACTGGTGTTTGCAGACATGGCCTTCATGTGTTTAAGTATGTGAGCATGCCTAGTATGGCCTTATGTATTTAATGTGTGGATCGAGTCCAGGTAGTTTGTACTGCAGTGCTGATCTTGGTGTTGTACACCAACAGGTGGCATGCTGTTTCTGCAGGGTATCCATCAAGCATTTGGCAGTGACTGTTCCTACATGTCTGCATAGGATGGGGGGGGGGCTCAGCCGACTATGTCTACATTTCTATATAGGATGGGGGGGCACACCTAACTGTTATTACATTACTACATGGGGGGCACACCTATTTCTACATTTCTACACAGTGTTGGGGGGTACACCTGACTGTTATTACATTACTGTGTAGGATGTGGGGGGGTACACGTGACACTTGTACACATTTGCTATGACTGTACTGGTATGTCAGGTACTCCAGTTCATTCTGTATTGCTAACTATCATGCTGACTAGAGGCATAACAGACAGGAACAGCATGGGGCAGATCGTGGGGACATCCCCTACATGGCTTTGGTAGGCCTACATATTATTGTCTGACTTCCTACCCTTCAGAACTAACATACCACTGCCTGGCCTGCTGTGGAGTGTCTGTGTAGGCCTGGGGGGAGGATAACCATAGCCATCATTCAGGGGCCATGGCACAGGCTCTGTTTGGGTTTGTCTACACCTGTCCTGCTGGCTGAGACTGTTGTTGTGTATGTGAACCGTCCTGACTGGCATGTGTGGAACCGTGACCTGAGCATCCCAAACACGTGCTCTATTATAAGTCTGGCCTGTGCATGTGCCTTATTATGGCATTCTTGTTCAGGTGTGTGTGCATTTCTGATGGGTGTCATCAGCCACGGCTCCAGTGTGTACCCAGCATCCCCCACTAGGTGACCGTAGGGGATTCCTCCATTGACAAATCTCTGGTACAGCTGCTTCAGATGCCATATGTGGGAATCGTCATAGCTTCCAGGGCAGCCAGCACACACATTCATTATAATGCCCTGGGCATCACATATGACCTGGCAGTTGATGGTGGGGATGCTCCTGTGGTTGATGTAGGGCCTACCCTGATCACCAGGTGGTGCTTTGATGCATATGTGCATGCAGTCTATAGCAGTCTATAGCACCCACTACCCCAGGGTATTCTGCTATTTGGTGGAAGAGATGCATACTGCTGGTCAACACCTCATGGGTGTTGAGGAAATATATGTGCTCACTGGCATGTGCTGACATGGCATCCAGGAACTGGTGGAATACTCTGGATGCTGATGCCTATGAGATCCCCATGCTTTGGGAGGTACATGTGGCTAGTATACCTAGGCCTACACATACCTTGGTATCCACTGGGATGGGTTCCCCTCGGGCAGTTTGGTGTGTCAGGTGTAGCTGGCACAGCTCAACAATTTGCTGTAGGAGGTCTCTGTCCACCCTATAGCGCTCCACTATCTCCAGCTCATGTAGCCCCTGATAGGCTACCCTGGGTCTATACACTCTTCTCTGTCTCCTCACTGTGGGGTGTTTGGCAGCATTCACATCCTCACCACCCTCAGCCTCTTGCACATGTTGTTCTATGTTGCCTGCTGCAGCCCTTCTCATTTTGTAGGTTTGTTTTTTAAGATTGTGGGAAAAACCAGTGGGGAAGGTTTTTGCTTAGTTTATAGTAGTGTTCTGGGCTGGGCTGGTCTGCTGCCTGTGTAATTGGCTGATTCTGATACATTTCACCTGCCAGCTAAGCTAGTTCTCCTTGATTACCTTCCTACTGCTGTTTTCAATTCCCATTGCCTTCCTGTTTAAGCGCCGCGCAAACAGAGTGCTAACATGTGCACACTGCTGCTATTTCTTGGTTTAACTTCTTTTGTCTTCCTGTAAAACCTGCTGCGCGGTGCGCACACCAGCTTAGGCTTTGTAAAAATTGCTCTGCATGTTTAGACACACCCCCTAGCTTAGCTGGCAGGTGCTCCACTCTGCTTTCAGTATGCCTCAGTCCCCACCATGATGTCACCAAACTCCTAGGCTTGCACGATGCTATTCCTACCCTTACACTGTTGGGACCTGACTCACATGCTGGGGAAAACTGGGATTCACTATCCTTCCCCTCATTTGCATAGGATTGCCTGCTAATGCATAGTTACATGTCTCACACTGAGCCTCCCCTCTTAGCAACCACTACTCACTGGCCATGTCGTCTTCTGCCTGCCATTGACTTGTATGGCAGAATACTGATTTTAGTCAGAATGATTCATTTAGGTTAATTTTGTTATTTTCCCCTTATCCCATTTGCTGCCCTACGCTTAAACAGCTGAGATCAGCACAAAAATAATAAAAGTTGATTTTTGTATTTTTTGTTATGTTGGCAATGCCAATGGCCTTATACTTGGCCACTGGCTTGCTTACTACATGATATGCAGCCTTTATTTGGAGCTGCTGTAGCTTCGTTTTGGATTTTGCAGAAATGTACTCGGTACTAACTGAGTACATTTCTGCAGTTAGCACTAGTCTTACATGGACTTTGCAAGCTTCCTGGATTGCAAAATCACCTCATTTTCATATATTTCTCCTGCAAATGGGGTGATTTGCATACCAGGGCTTAGTCCGTGCAGGATTAGTGCAGGAGTGCTCATGCATGCCACTACAGGATGTTCCTGGATCGCATGGCAGACATATTGCCTGCTTGTGCTCCTGCGCTTATCTTGCACTCTGTGCAAGCATTTGAGAATCCAGGGGATGGTTAATACCAACCATTCATCCTAAAAGTTTAACTTGTTTGACTGGTTTTGTCTCTCTGTTATCAAAGCTTTCCATTTTCCTCAATTACAGCCATATCCTGTTTGTGATCAGAGCCCCCCCTCCCAAAAAAAAAAAATACCTACATACATGCATAAATATACACAAAGTTTTGAGGTCTCCCCTTCCCCCATTTGACTAAACACATCCTTGGGTGCTTTGTCTCTAGGTTTCAACTTTTTTTTACCTACCAGGATAGCTCCAAATAAATCACTGAGGTACCATTCAGTCTAAATGGTGGCAACAAAGTCTGTGGGCTGTGACCAACCCTCCAGAGTGGTCAGTTTCATTCCGGCAAAGGAAACAAGCTCACAATCATGACGTACACTGAAGCTCTGGTTTCTAAAAAAGCTTTTAAGAACTTGTAGCGATGATGTGAGTTTTACGTCCACTGTTTAGTAAAGAAAGCGAGTACTAGATTAAAACAAAAAGTTGAAGCTGGGGGTCCATAAGATTGTTCTGCAGAACCATTGCTGGGTATGAAACAAGACCTTTCTTTTTTATCTGGAACTTAAGGAGCCAGAGCTGTACATATGGTTTGCAGAGTTCCTAGAAGTTTATAAGTAATGCAGATGCAACAGCTGATGTAGTGCTACTTACTGGAACTATTGGCTGATCCCTCTTAATGGGAGTTTCCTAACTTGCAGGTCTATTGACTCGAAGCCCAAAGAGTGGGTGGGAGAAGTCAGAACTGAAACCCTGTATGCATCAGTGGTGCAGCCAGTCATACGCAACATAAGACTTACTGAAAGACCCTTTAGCTCTCATTTACACGTCAATGTATGAAATACATGTCCTAGAAGTACAGACTCTACTTCCAAAATAATACATACCTTGAAACTATTTATACTGTAAGAAGTTTTGAGGATGGTTAACATGCTTGCCTTCGTCTTTAAACACGTACTGTAGTAAACAGAGAGAGGGAAAAAAAATAACAGTATGATCTCTTTGCATACAAAAGTACAATTTTGATTGCTTGCATCCCACAATGTGACCTGGCTGTCATAAAATGACAGGTGATGATAGACACTAAGGTCTGAAGAGTATCAGGCTAAAAAACTGATACACCCTTAATGAAAGTCTGCCCAGACCCTTGCATTTCTTGCCTTTTGTTCGTGTATTTATTGTGAGCACATATCAAAGTGTCAAATACCTTTTTTCTGTTAAAAAGATGGCGTCGGCATTAACTAAAAATTGTAAATAAAGGAAAAAAAATCATGATTTCAAGGGACCACTAGGGAATTCTTGGCACCTCATTATTTTAGCCTCAAAACTGGGAATTCCAAGAAATTTTGTACGGTTGAGAGGTATACTCCGGAGGTAGAAAAGCTAAGAGGGGGTGAAGCTTCTTGTTTAGGCACCTGGCATTGAACAGTGACACCTTTAAATTTCCTTGGGTAGATTTTACTATGTTGGAAGTTTTGTCAATTTGGCATCACCTAAAAAGGCTCGGTGGAGAGGACAGTATTTTAGCCAGTATTGAAAAGACTACTGGGGACAGGTGCAGACCATCCTTGGCAAAGCAGTGTGGTTTGTTAACCATGTCCTCTCATGCTGACAAATATTGTATGCCCCTAGAATGACACTAGAAACTAAGCCAGTTATTAAAGTCAATTGCCTTCTGTTCACATTGTGGCATCATCCTTGGTTAGGGTAGAATGCTTCTCAATGCTAGGTACATAGCAGTCTTTGACACATTGTCTGAGAGCTACATAATGTCTTTCCATATAGTCTAGGGAGATACATTTCAGGTCATTTACACCTAGATGAACTATGATTGAATCATACTGGTACTGTGGTGCAGGGACTTGAGTGCAAGCATAGATTGGTGGATCCTGGCACCTGATAGACAACTAACCATTATTTTCTCCTCGTTTAGCCTGGTGAGTGGGGCATCGGTTTGTTGTATAATGCAATCCCCTACGACTAGAGTCCTGCTAGTGTATTGGTTTACCTTATGGGCTTGGTAGTTGAGGATCCAGTGAGAGTGGCTGTATGTGCAGTGTTAGGTGTTACACCACTGGGTGTGGCTGTATGTGCAGTGTTAGGTGTTACACCACTGGGTGTGGCTGTATGTGCAGTGGGTGTGGCTGTATGTGCAGTGTTAGGTGTTACACCACTGGGTGTGGCTGTATGTGCAGTGTTAGGTGTTGTTACTGTTGAGTGCTTTCAGGTTTGCTGTGGATAATTTTTGCAGGTGGAATATCTGGGAGGACTTTGGGATTTTGGAAGATTATATTTAAGTGCCTCAGCATAAGTAGGTCTATGTGTGGGGGGCATACTGTGTGTGGTAGGTGTAAAGTGAGTCTTTCTGACAACCAGATTATTTTGAGTGCTTGTTCTCAATTGTTTTGCCTCCATTGACATTGTGTATATACATCTCTCGCATGCTATGTTTGATCTTTTGAAGTTTAAATGGTTGTGAGTGAACATTAGACATTTGCTACATTGTCTCAAGATACACATATCCACCAAACTGGCTGCAGAGAAACTGGGAAAGTGCATATCCACGATGCTGGGTCCTTTATTGCATAAATTCCTTCATAATCACAGTAGTACCACAGTCCTTATTAGCTTTACTAATGCCATTAATCAACACCAGAATGAAGGTAATCTTGTTTTTTCTATCTTTCTGGATATTTCTAAGGCTTTCAATACTGTCTCACATAATAAACTCAACTGTAGTTTCTGAACTTAATCTAAGCTATTTCCCTCTTGCATGGTTCCAGGACTGTTTATCTGGTCATAGACAGGCTGTAAAATGACAAAATAACCTGTCTCCTCTTCTGCCTGTTACTTTAGGTGTTCCACAAGGGTATATCCTTGGTCCTCTTCCTTTTACTTTATTTACCAACAACATTCACACTGTCACCCTACATGCCACCTTGGTTCAATATGCAGATGATCCAGTCCTAACCTTTTGGGGCAAGAGACTAAATTGGGCTATAAACTACTAAATTCAAAGGTAGTGCTCTTTAATAAGCAAACTAGCTGCTGTATGCTACCCAACATGCAAAGTAGTTGCCCTGCACTCACCTGCTCATTTCAGTTTTTGTATGCTTGAAGGTTTTCCTTTTTTGTATGTGTGCTTATTTTCCATTGTTTTGCTGTTCAAGTCCAGCTTTGTTTTTCATGTGAGTGATATATTAACCATTACCTTTTCAACATATGTGGGCTATAGTTCATTTTTTTTGTTGCTTTTTTTTAAATTTGCACTAAAACAGCAGCTCATTTCATTTGCACAGTCATTCACAAAAAAATTCAAGGCACCCCCTGGGATTTGTGGTGCCACTGTTGTGTTATATAGGTTGTTATATATAGCGGGTATATAGCCTGGTGTCTGAGTTTTGTGTCTGAGCTGGTGGCTAAAATGGGTTTCAGTGAAATGGGCTGTCAGCGAATAGAAGTAGACCCGGGCTATGATAGATAATGGGATTCGGAAAGGTTTAATACAGTGTGGAAGCTTTATCTCTAAAGTTTTCACACCATGCTAAGCAATTAGAATTCATATACCACTGCACCACTGAGGTTTCCCTTCCCTTGGGCCTTGATACAGAAACCAGTCTCAGAGGTGAAGTCACATGTTAATGTGGCAGTCTTAGAGAGTGGCAAATGCTAATTAACCATGCACACTCCCTAGGAAATGCCTGCATCTCCTGATTTGCTCAACTGAGCAATTTTTTTGAGAATCATTTGCTGAGTAATATGCTAGGAGGAAAAAGTAAATGCCATCAAAAGAATGGTCAGTCATTTACTCCCATGTGAATATTCATGATGCAGGTAACTTCAGTAAGGCTTGGAGATTGAAAGTGTGTTTTAGTATTTCTATATGTGTGTGTGTGTGTGTGTGTGTGTGTGTGTGTGTGTGTGTGTGTGTGTGTGTGTGTGTGTGTGTGTGTGTGTGTGTGTGTGTGTGTGTGTGTGTGTGTGTGTGTGTGTGTGTGTGTGTGTGTGTGTGTGTGTGTGTCATTGTGGCTCTGCCGTCTCTCTAATTCAGAATTTCTTTCCTTTGAGCTAGTTGACCAACACACATTGAGCATTTAATGCAGGCAGAAAGAAATTCCGTGAATCCCAGGGAGAGGTGACATTCTATTTATTTTCATCTGACTGGTCACAACTGACCATTTTCATGTTCAGTCGGGGAGAGTACAAAACACAGAAGCACCAAAGCTGACATTTTCAAATGAATGCATGCATAGTGATGAATAGTGAAGAATGCTTAACAAGCAGTTTGCACTGTAACACTGTAAAAGTACAACTATAACAAAAACCAGGTAAAACAACTATTAGCATATAAACTGAAACTGAAGTTACATAACTGAATCAAACACAGCATACAGAGTAACTATTCAGTGTGTACAGTATGTACAAAAAGGTGTGTTAGTGGGAAGGGAAGGTGAAAGGAGTGTGGAAAAGATGAGAAAAAGGTGGAGTGGGGGAGACGTCATTGTTAGAGTAAAGGTGCAGTATGAAGTAAATGAGAGCCTAGAGACAGGGTAATGGATTTATAGTTTGCTACCTATTGTGCTTCACTTATAGGAGGCTTCAGAATTCAAACATTTTTGAAGGAAGAAATTGTATCTTTAGTGAGAGGGTTTTCATATAACAAGCAATAATGTGGAGAAACTGTGGTTACGAAGGGGGTTGAGGGATTGTGCTCTACGGTTATAGATACTGTATGTTTTAGTCTACTGACAAAAAGGACAGGGTCTATATATTTTAGATTTTATATGGATGGAAGGCTAAGGGAATGGTGAATCTTTATTTAATCAGAAACCATTTGGTGTTTTGAATGACTGTGCAGGCATGTTTTCCTTTGAGTGTTAGAGAGATGAATCTACAAATATTGTTGCTTGCGGTTTGGCAAGTAGTCAATTTTTTCTTGGAATCTTTTACTATGATTGGGAGAGCATATAGTAGCTGTATTTGCAGAATCATTTTGACTATGGCAATGAACAGACATGACAAAAGGTCTTTTTCAAATTTTGTTTCAATGGTATAGGACGCAGGCTTGGCTCTGTAGATGACACTGTTATCTTCATATAGAATGATATTGATCTGTAGGAGGTCCATGTACAAGTGATTAGTAAATAGGAAAAAGTAAAGGGGATAACGTGGATCCTTGTGCCACCACTCCTTTGTTTAAGGGAAAGAAAGGAGGAGGACCCACTTTGAATTATGAAGCCTTTGCTGCTAAACTATGGAAGAGAGTTGTGGCTAAGTTCGGTGAAGACTACTTTTTAAAATATTTTGCCTAGGGTGGGTAAGATTGAAATTGGCCTACACTCTTGTGAATTTCATGTTTAGGTTGCTTAAGTATGTGTCTTACCATTTCTTGTTTCCACAGAGTAGGCACTGTGCTGAAGGAAAGACAAAAGTTGTATATCTAATGAAAAATGGGAAGTATATTCATAGGTTCATAGGTTCATAGGTTCATACTAGGCTATCTGCCCAAGGGCATTTATTAGTTTGATGAAAAAACTATGCCTATCATTTTTCCCATCCATTGGTCAAGATTCTGCCCATGTACCGGGATTTTGTTTATATTATCAAGGTTGTGGACCATCTCCACCAATGGGGGGATTTGTAGAAGTTTCATTGATATATTTTTATTTTGTTTTATTTATTTATTTAATTTTATTTTTGAAATAGAAATGGGGCCTGGGGTTTGAGGACTGGGGCATCTATTGCTGTGTACGGAGGGACGGTAGGGTAGACAACTCATTAATGAAGTTTGAGCTTCTAAAATTGATAGATGAGAATGGAATCTTTATCTGGAAGGGTATTACATGCAACATGTCCTGTTAGGCTATTAACAAGGTTACATTTTTTCAGGCTATTTACTCGTGTATTTTGAGTAAAGTTGGCTTCTGGATGGCCTTTTTGGACAGGTTTATGAGGGATATAAAGCTGTCCATGGTTTCAGTGGATGAACTGTTTTCTTATTTCAGTTAGGCTTCATCTTCCAATTTTAATAAGTCTGTCAGCTTATATGTGAACAATTTATTATCTGTGTATCTGGGTTACTCAGAATTTTCTTTTGGTCCCCTTAGACCTTATTATTACTGGCCTGACCCTAGTGTCCCGTGTCCATGCTGGGTCTACGAACCTCCTCTGTCCGTTGAGACTTACTTCACTGTTGTTGGAGCTGATAGTGAATATAATGGGTGTCCTGGGGTTTGGCTGTGTTTTTTTTATTATATGCCCTATCCATTTTCCCTTTTCCCCACCAATCATGCTGAATGGTTACATCTGGGAGCAACTCCCTTCCTTGAACTATGCCTGGCCTTAGGGAGCATCACCAATGAGATACCCTCAGGATGGGTATACCTTCCACATCTGCCACTCCATCAATCACCTGATCTACTTATTGAACCCATGTCAGCCAGGCCATAGTCAGGGCTTTGTACCTCTATGCCACCAGAGTGGTTTTATCTGGGTTACTATAGAGAAATACTTGTTCTGTAGCTTGAAAAGAGTTGCTATTATTGAGACTGCAACTTGGTAGGGTATGTACTTTGAAGGGAAGGTTGCCATTTAGTATGTGAACATTGAGTAAGCATAACTTGAACATAGATGATTGTGCAGAAGATTATATTTGATGCATAATATTTGCAAATGAAAATATGTCAGTATGGTTTGTTTTCATTTATATAAATCTATGATTGTCTATGCCATAAGTGATAATTAAATAAAGATGTTTTTGTTAAAAAATGCTGCATGCAGTACTATCAACAGGCCACACAGTACAATGCTGTGCCTAGCCTACACGAGCATCATAGTGGGGAGGGCACAGTCACCATTGTGTACATGGGTGTTGTGGGGCACAGTGACAGGGAACAGCAAGTCCAACATAGGTGGAAGGGTGGATGTTCTTTGCGAGGTGGAATTGGTAGCCAGGCATACAACTGTGTGGTTGGGAAGTGTTGAGTATCGTGCTGTCTAGGGAAAGAGAAATGCTGTCCAGATGGTCTGGATGCCTTTGCAGTACTGGAATAGAAGGCCACATGTGTATCATATAGCAGAGTTCTTCAGGAGAATGCATGCCACATCTGTTATGACATCACTGGTAGGGAGGTGGCAAACTTTGAAAGACTACATGGGTGGCATTGTCATACTCCAAACCACCAGGTGACAGGGATAATGTTGAACTGTGTAAGACTTACTGGTTTGTCCTGTGGAGTGTGTGATGTCACAGGGCCATGCACATAGTTCTGTTGAGCCAGTGCATTACCACCAGGTTACATGGATGATGTGGAATTGTGTGACCCTGACTGCCTTGCTCTGTATGTTCTACCCAGAATGGAGGTGGGGGAACAACATCAGTCATGCCTAGATTTAGAGGCAGCCATAGTAAGAGTAATAGGTGGAACACGATCTAGTGGAGTGTGGCACAGTTGTGGAGGCCTCCCTTGTGACTGTGCATCACACAGGTGAAATCTGGCATGGTCATGCGGGGCAGTGGCCCTAACCCTAGTCCCAATGTGGCTGTTCCTGTTTCCTATATTTCATGTCATTGTGCGGATGTTGCAGGCCATCACATATGTCCTCATGCATATCATGACCAACACAGATTATCTCTGACAGAGTGTCAGTGGCATTTGTCTATGCCTCCATCATTAACATGTATATTAGTTGCTTGATGCCTAGGGTAATACCCAGGTTTGTAAATGTGCGAGATTTGTGGTAGTGATGACCAGTTACACATCTCTCGCACATTCTGTCTATATGTTCTGCAGTTGCAGTACTTGCACCTGCTGTCATGTGTGCAAGTGAGGACTGGCATCCTGTGATGGGCTGACATCGACAGGAAAGGCCCCTTCAGAGGATACAAGGAGGCCATCAGTGGCCACCATAGGTGCATCTGCAGATGTGCAAAACTAGGTCACTGTTGCTGTAGCCAAAGCTGTTTCAGTTATATCCTGCCAAGGATATAACCTCTGACCAGCTTTCAAAACTTTTGGGGGACTTTCCATGCACTGTTAATTTCCATGGATAATAGCAGAGCCCCATAAGAAGGCAGTTTTGGGTGCCAAAGGCTTCATAGCTTTCTTGCTGCCAACGTGTGCTTTTTCTGATGGCTTTGTGGAAATGACAGTCAGCCAGTCATCCTTGAAGGCTGGGTAGATAAATTCCTGCTGGAGGAAATTTTCCACATTTTTATTTCTGTGAGGAAAAAATGTTTTTTTCTTTGAAATTATTGATGTTATGCTAGGAAATTTATTTTTATGGACTGTCATGACTTATACGGAGATTTTCACTCCTAATGCTTATGTGAAACACAACCATGTAAAATCTTTTTTTTATAACTTATATATGTATAATTACTGTGTAAAAGGTAAGACACTCTGCTGTTGAGGGCTGTCATTTAGGGTTATACATTAAAATCATTACTTTTCTTTCAGAAGGGTTGCAGCTGTTAAAGACCCTACTGGCCATCTTTCAGGCTTCCTTTTCTGCTAAACCTGGGATCACTTTTCGGTTTTCCCAGTTCTCCCTTCTCTCGTCTGCAAGAAAAATAATTTTTTGAAAGGCTTCTGATGTCAGACAGGCTTTGTTACTGCCTTGGCCTCTGATGGGTGACTCTGCTGTTGCTGGATTTGGTTCCTCAGACCTCTCATTGGTGACTCTGATAATCTCTGACAGGTTGTCAGTGCCATTTGATGACTGTGGCTCTACAGTTTTCCTGTGTAGGCAAGGGAGAACAACTCTTGCCCACCTTGGGAGAAGAAACAGTTGACGGTTTACTAAGTAGCCAAACTAAGGTGTCTGATTCCCAGTATAGTGCCTCTGGCATGGGTTGGTCTTTTTTCAGGGTCCCCAGGAAAAGAAAAGCAAAAGAAAAAATTAAGAATTTTTTTTTATGTTTCTTTAACGATGGGCAGGGAAACCTAGCTAGGATTTGCTAAGTGATTTCTATATGCTTTTAATGTTTTAAGTCCTGTTTCTTCATTTTCTAGAAATAGCAAAAGAAAAAGATTTCACTCAGTTTCTAACAGTGATTGCAAATAAAAAGTGCAGGGAACAGAGGAACACTTTTCCTATAATAAATTATCCTCAAGCAGATTCTATTTCTGTGGGATGTGTTTTTTTCCAAATGTGCCTCCAGAACAACTGTCTTCTCAGACATAAGCCAAAATGACATTTATTTCAGTGGGAACATAGTGAAAATCCCTATTTCCCCACAAAAGCATTACAGTTTTTTGCAAATGGATGTGCCACAGCCTGCAGCCATCCCTTCTGTTTATTCAGCTTTAGAGGATGCTTTCTTGACAGCGTGCAGCATGTCTGATAGTTAACCTCCTGTTCCTAAAACACCTGCTAGGTTATACAAAGTACATCAGACTTACAAATATTAATTTCCTGATCTTACAGCAGATGTTGCAGTCATGTCTTTATCTAAAACCTCTTCTACTAAACAGATGGTAAATGCTAACCACAATCCTTCTGACAACAATGGGAGAGCTTTTGATAGGTTTTACTAGCTGCCAATGAGAACATGAGAAAGTGAACTGTTAACCTTCCCTCTTCAGAGATAAAACACTTTGAATTCCTTAATTGTTTCTGATCTTCTTGTAACCAAAGTCTTCTTAAAGTGAGTGCTCCTATGACTGCTGATGTGCTACTGAGTCAATTATGAGAAGATTTGATTGGTTATATTCTCAAAACTTACCCAAAGATGTAAAAACAGATTTTAAATTCTCCCCTAGACATGGGTTTCTCTTTGGCTGTTCTGCTGCTGAGGTCCTTAAACATTTGATGAAAGAGGGAAATTGATTCAAAGGGTCACTCACATTTTTCAACCCTGATTTTCTAAGTTCAGTGAAAACTTTTTATCTAAGTTGGAAGGTGATAACAATTAAGATGATAAACAGCAATGGTATGGAGTCTTTTAAAAAATGGACATGCTTCCCAGAATCAGGGACAGTCCGGAAAGTAAGAATGACAACTTGCTTCTTCAGTTTAACCCCCACCCCCCAAAGCTGGAAATCTGAACCTCAGTCTAGGAACTCATCTTCCCCTTTGGCATCAGATTATCTCTGACAAATGTGTGCTAAGTATCATCTAAATATGGGTTGAAAATGGCAGTTGGAGTCCCTTCCACATTTTCAAAGGAATCCTTCTCATCCTGTAAAGCAAACATACCTGTTTCCTTCAGTTTTGGATCACAGCTTGTCTCAGGGTCATATAATCAGTATCACAGGGTCAGATATGCAAATGTTTTTATCCAGTGATCTTTTGGGTGCCAAATAATGAACTTGGAGACCAGTTTTAGACCTTTCCTTTCTCAGTCTTTAAATCAATGTTCCAAAGTTCAAAATGTTATTTATTTATTTATTGCATTTGTTAACCTGGAAAGTTCACTGGGCCTAGAAAGAGCCTATTTTCAGTGGAGGCCTGGGTAGAAAAGCTCCAACATTAATACATAACAAAGTGAAATATTTACACACAGAACTTGCTATGTTGAGCAGTATTTTCACATTCAAAGAAACAAGACATAAAATTAATAGCAACAGCAGTGATAATGTTTACAGTCAAGGTGTAAATATAAGGTACAGATGGCATACATTCAAGTAATACTTAAGTAAAAAAATATGTATCTGCTGTATATTTAGCAGAGGAGAATTGAATTGGGGGGGGGATGACAGAAGGGCTAGAGGAGGAAGAGTCACATTAAGGTGGCAGCAAAGGAGTATGTATAATAGAAAGAGAGAAAACGTTTGTAGTTTGAATGGATAAAGTTGAGACTCCAGAGAGAGAAATCAGGTGTTGTGGTACGTTATTGGGGTGCAGGAGCATAGCCAGTGAGAGAAGAGATGTAGTTTGAGGGATTTTTTGAAGGTGGCAGGATTGCTGATAGTTCTGAGTGATGGAGGGAGATTATTCCATAACTTAGAGACAGTATGAGAGTACATTTGGCCGGCTGAGAGCTTGGTTTTATTGACTGACATTAGCATTTTGTTTTCAGACCTGAGGTGGCAATTAGGATGGTACATGGTCAGTATGGAGGACAAGGCAGGGCAGGATTCAGGGCGGTAGATAATTTTGTGGGCTGTAGGTAATTGTAGGTAAGTGAGATGGTGAGGGGATTCTACCCAACTTAGCTGTTGCAGAGAGGAGCAGTGGTGGGTGGAAAATGTTGCATTTGTGGCAAATTTAGCGACTTTATTGTAGCAAGAGTCTAATTTTGATTTTAAGTTGGTCTGTAGATTGGTGAGGATGGGAGCACCATATAGAAGAGTTGGAAGCAGGAAGGATGAAGCAAGGGATATTTTAGCAGAGTGGCTAAAAAAGTATTTGTGCCTATAAAGGGCACCAGGCTTTTGATGGGTTTTGTTATCCTACCATACCTTGGTACCCCTCATTCCTCCCTCAGTTTTATGGAAATATTAGTCTTAAAAGATGCTCATCATCACATTTCTATTGGCAAGGAATTCAGACTTAAGATTCTCTGTATCTGGCTTACATTATCAGTTCTATCTCTCAGCCTTTGGGCTATTGACTGTAGTGATGGTGTTTACAAAGTGTCTGTCTCCAGTAATTGTTTACTGCAGACTTTGGCAAATGCACCTCTTTCCATATATAGATGACTGGCTTATTTTTTCAAAATCTTTTTTCAGGTTGTCAAAACTTTCTGAGATGGGTCCAGAAACTCCTCAGTGTAGGATTTCAACTGAACTTAAAGAAAGGAGAGGACATGTAACAGGTACTATAGGAGGCAAAAAATGCTACTAATAAGTTGTTTGTGTCAGCTCACAAAGGCTGAATTGAAGTTTTTAGTGTGGAAGACTGTATTACTCATTGCTCTGACTTTTGCAAGAATGGTATTTGAGTTGCAAGCTTTTATGGTGAATCAATCCTACCTCATTTTCCTCAAGGACAGGGTGTCTCTGAGAACAAATTCTTATTTTATACTTAAAATGGTTCCAATGTTTACCTTGAAGCAATCTATCAATCTCACTGTACTCTTACAGAATATAAAAACAAGGGAGGAAGAATATTACACACTCTGGATGTCCATAGGCAGCTCAGGTACTACTTGGGCAGAGGATAATCCTTTAAGGCTGATCAGTAATTTGTTTCCTGTAAAGATAAGAAAGGACAACCTAGTGTCAAGGGCATTTCTAGATGGTTTTCTTGAGCTGTTTTTCTCAGCAATTATCACCATACTAAGTCACTTAAAGGCAGTGTCAGATCTCTTTGTACAAGGGTTTTGGCTTCCTCTGAGGCTTTTTGGAAAGATATGCACTGCAGAAGTATTGAAGAGGCAGTAGCTTGATCTTCTGTTCATACTTTTACAAAGCATTACAAACTAGATTCCTTTTCCAGATACATAAGTACCTTGCTAGGACAAGGGAGTCCTGGTTTCTTGAATTCCTTCTTCCTCCAGTTACATAACATCCTGAGGTGCTGTAGTCTACACAAATAGCTTAGGCTAAAACAGCACCAGTCTGATGAATATATTACAGTTGTGTAGGTAAACACTCTGATTACCATTGGAGTGGCTGTCCCTTCAACACCCCCTTGTTTTGTTTTTAGATGTATTGCCAGGGTGGGGATGTAGATGACCTTGTGTCTATAGCTACCTATGTTTTACTCATGCTTTTTCTTTCCATTGCAGTTTTCCTTTTAGGGCTATAGCCTCCTTTCTTCAGACAGAAAAGCTCTGAATTTTCGGAGCCTAGCCTGCCTTTTTATGAAGGTTTTCTTGAGCTTCTGGCAGTTAGGGTACATATATATCCTGAAGCTTTCAAAGTTGGCAGGTGGTCACATCCCTTGCAGAGTATAGCTCAAATAGTTTGGCTACTGCAAAAACTGACCTATTAGAATATTTACTATTATGTTGTTTAGTTACACAACTGTATTATTTTGTTGGTAGTTCATGACACTTTTACCATTGTCAGTGGTGCCTCTGCACTAGGGATTGTGCCATACTCACAATGCCATTATTGTCAGGGAATGGTGATACTCCGGCATCAGGCATATCCCATATCCCATCACATTGTGCTTGATCCCCATGCCAGTAGCACCGTTGAAGGCAGGTAAACACCTATGTCTGTATCAGAACATATGTGAAAGTTCTACCATCCCGTTCCATGCACACTGATACATGCCAAGTGTGTACAAAGTGAATGGAAACATGCATAGCTTTGAGTGCAGATTGTGGCTGTTGCCTGTCTGATGAACCTGGATAGTTAAAGCACTGACAGTTGTGCAGCACTGTCCTGTGGTAGCAACAAATAAGCATTCCAGCGTAGAGGGTACAAGACAGGGACATTTGGCTTTACCACTAGTCCAGCTACTGCATACAGGTCTCCTGCTGTATTATTGCAATTTCTTTTTCCAACTCCTCCATCTATGTGTGGGTGTTTTGAGTAGGTTGTCCTTCTCTATGTACATTCAGTTCCTTGTGGTGGCATACGGCTTGCTGTATGCATTTACGATGTTGTCATTTACCCTGCATTACATGTGTACTGCTGTTCTGTAATGGCCACCCATAACACTGACCGCATGCAACAAGTCGTACCACACCTGATCTTGGAAAGTCTTTGCACCTTTGTTCTTGTCTAGTATCTGTCTGACATGGGTGCACGATACCTGTAGGAGTATGTTAGTGTCCTTTAGGGAGAACATTTCCATCCCACACATCCCCAGGCTATATTGCCATTTGATACAGTACACTGGTACTTTTGTTGTAGTAAGAGAGGCCCCGTAGCACTGCTGCTATGCTGTTGAGGTGATTCAGAGCAAATTTTCTGAATTATGCTGATAATGTGATGCATTATTAAACATCCTTTCTGTTATGCGGCCTGTAATTACCCATGATTATATCGAAGTTTGGTTTTACTGGCTGCACTTGCACAGTTTGCTTTGCTACATCTTATGGCAGCAGCGTAGTCTGAACAAAGTCCATGCTACTATATTACAGTGCTGCCGTGCTGTTGATGATGGCCATGATGCAACCAGCTTACATCATGCTGTCATGTTTGATGGGCAATGTGTTGGCCATTGGTAATGTGCTGCTATGTCTGTTGACTGCACTAGTGCTTCTAATTAGTAGTGCAAGTCATGCCACTGGACTTTGCTGTAATGGCAATACCAATGTGTCCTACATTGCCATGCTACCAGATATGCATCACATGTGGGCCACGATCTTTGGTACTCCACCATAACTATTCATGTTTCTCATATTCATACCTGTATAGTGGCCATGTGTTCATGATACACTGATTTTGAGGGGGTGGTGAGTAATTTAAGATATACATTGCAATATAAACTTAAAGCCAAGACTGCATACAGTTGTTGTTATGTAGAGGCAGACCTAATTAGTTAGTCTGTACAGGTGATTAAGTTATCAATTGATTTTTGAAACATTTACATTCCTCAATTTTTAAGCAGATGCTGTTTGAGTTTGGACCTGAATTTGGTAAAAGAGTTTTTTAAGCAACTGATAGGTGGAGGCTTGGACTCCCAGAGTTTGGGTCCTAAGACTGGAAAGCCATTGTTACCTTTTCTGTAATGTTGTGATATACCTTATGCACACTGGTGTAAAAATGATGCTAGTTTATTTAAATAAGATAACCAGATGCTGCCTTTCAGAATACTCTTGGAAGCAGTTGGCATCAACTGAAGTAGGAATGACTGAATTAAAATTACATTAAAATTAGTGGCTAAAATGACAAATGACTCTGCTTAGATTCTATGTTTGGATGTACTACTGATTTATTCTAAAGAGAAGTTATAATATAGTAGATTCCCTTCACAGTAGTTATACTTTATATTTATTTAGGCTTATATTGTCCAGAAATGTGCTAATATTACAACAGTAGCAAAAAAAGTAATATGTTTCAACTTTGTTTCACAGTTGTGTTCTTTTCAGCTATCCGACGTTAGAGAAGAGATGAAGAGTCCAGGAGAAGATCATACAGCTGCACTGAAGTGAAGTGAGAAAAATCAGTGAAATTATGAAATATATCAAACGTTATGTTTATGAAGAGCTTTTTATGGCATCAGGAACATTTTTCCTACCTGAAAAGATGTAGCAAACCTTATACTGAATTCTGATATAAAGGACATAACTCAATGCTAGACCAAGAAAACATATTATAACTTGAAAAAAACTGAGAAAAGCAAACACCAAAGTGCAATATTTTCTGCTGTACCAATACCATCCCTGAAGGAAACTCAGTTTAGCAAACCTTTCTGTTTTGATACCAAACTGATTGGCAAACATTGTCAAACGTATGGAAACCAAATAACATTGTTGGATGCAAATTACAGAACGACACAATATGCATTGCCTTTGTTTTTCCTAAGTGTGTGTACAAATGTTTGCTATGTAGCAGTTGCAGCATTTGTAATTCAACAGGAAACAGCATTGCGTATCAAGGAGGCACTGAATATATTGAAGAAGTGGATGAAAACTGGAAACCAAGTTGTTTCATGGTTGATTTCTGCCTGGAAGAAATCAACACTGTCAGTGATTTGATGATAAACTGAAACTGTTATCAGTATGCCGCAGTTGTGTGCATGCTGAGGTCATGTACAGAAATGTGGTAAACTGGTTATGTGTCTTTGGAGGGTCACTACATTAAAAGTGACATTGCACAAATAATGCCTGACAATCATTATAGCAAATATGCATGTAAATGTTAAGCATTATTTTTTTCTCAAGCTTTTTACCATTATTGTTATAGCAATGCTAAAATTTCAGATGATCATGATTGCATGTTTTAATTTTGTGATGTACTTTAGAAACCTAAATAATGCTGTGTGACATCCACAATGAATAGGCTTGGACAGAATGGGCAAAGAAAGATCACAGTGTTCACAGTTTACAAAGCGGCATTTTAGGAGTGCTTGATAACATTGCACTCACTAGAACTTTTGAAAATATCGACACAGTTCATAGTACACTTATGAAGAGCCAGTGCTGGAAACAAGCAAAGCATTTAGACAGTGGTTTTCAACAAAATGGATACCTGCCATTAAGGTAAATAGTATATTAGTTTGTTCTTTAAAGAAGTTGTGCTTTATACACATGACAAGTGTGATGAAAAACAAATACACCGAGAAATCTTAGTATTCCAGAATAAGCTTTAATTCTCATAAATGTACCTAACAAGTACAACGTAGTATGCCTTTCTGTTATGCTTTTAATTTTTTTGACCTGCTTATATGTATGCTTCCCATACTTTAGTTGCATTTATGTATTCACAAAATGTTATGTGTTGAGAGCCCTGATGGTGTTTACTAACTTATTTTATTTGCTGAATTGCATTCAGTTATCCAGGTAGCCTTTATCCATATAGCAGTGAAGTAATATTATGCTTTAATATCTTTTATGAGGTTTCTTTGACAGCTGTAATTCAGATGTTTTAACATCTGAAGTAAGCAATTTTCATGTTGCAGATGATATGTTTTCGAAAACATTTTTCTCCTGCGGCTAATACACTAGTAGGTTTCATAGTCTATGTGTAGCATGGTCATGTGTTCTAAAAGAGTGACAATGACCTTTTGTTTGTGATTTGTTATGTATGGGTAGAAAGATAGTCTTGATGGGTAAACTTGAAGGTAATGCAAACTACTAGTGTAACATTTATGGCTCTTGTGGCTCTCACTTGTTATTCAGCTGACTACAGAGAAAGGTAGTAGTGCTGTCTGTTAGGATACGCAGAAAAATCAGCAGATGTCATGTTCTCTATTAGATCCTAGCCATATTCATAGGATCATGGGAAGTTACTAGGCTATTGGCCCTGAGGCCCTTACAAGACTAGCCAAGAATTTAGTCCATGCTCTGACTAGTCAGCACCTGATGACCCTGTCCAGCAGGGACACAGGTGGAATCCCAGGGGTGTATTTTCTGTTCCCCATCCAGTTATCCAGGTTGCGCATAAAAAGGGTTAATGATGTACTGTGCTTGATGTGGAGAAGGAGTCTATTCCACAAAAGGGGGAGTCTCTGGGACACAAATCTGTCCTGCCATCATATCCTATTGATGTCGCAGACCAGGTTGAGGTTGCACATGTGGGTTACTCAAGTAGAGCTTGACTTGTGGATATGCAGCAGTCCCGTCAATGTGGGGTCTGAGATTGCTTTGTATGCCAGACAGACATCACCTCTGAGGATTCTGTATGTGACTGAGTAGAGGCACAGGGCTTTTAGTCTATCTGTGTAGGGTAGATGTTTGAGGCCTTGTATTCTCCTGGTGAGGAACCTCTGTGGTCTCTCCAGCTGCTGCATGTGCTTTGTGAGGTACATGCTGAAAGAGGCATTGTAATCAATAATAGGTCTTATAAGGGAAGAATACAGGGATGTTATGACCTCTTTGTCCCTGGATGAGATATCCTTATCAATGAGGTGGGCCATATAGAAAGCTTTCCATACAACTGAGGCAAAATGGTGGTCAAAAGTCAGTTTGCTATCAACCTGGGTGCCCAAGTCCTTCATGACTGATTGCGTGCTTAGGGCTTTGTTATTAATTTGATAATTTGTGGAGATGTCATTCTCCCCCAAAGGGAATGATGATGCATTTTTTGGCATTCAGCTTGAGGCCATGTTTCTGGCACCAGTCATTTGTTTGGGAGAGACCCTCTTGAAGTATGTCAACATCACTGAGGACCTGATGAATGATAGCACCCAGATTGCAGTCATCTGCAAACTTGGTCAGCCATAGCCCACTGGTTTTGGTCTGCACCTCAGAAAAGTATATCCTAAACAACAGAGGCCCCAAGACCAATCCCTGGGGTACACCACTTGTTATGGGTCTACTGCTTGAGGTGGCTTCTCCTATTTTGACTAGGTGGGTTCTATCAGTGAAACAGTTTGATACCCATCTGGTAACATATGGATTGATGTCTATTATACCCGAGTGGGGAATAGTATCGAAGGCTTTAGTCAGGTCAAGGTAGGCAGTGTGCACCATTTCCCCCTTGTCCATGGCTTTGGTGACTGTCTCAAAGAAGGCGACAAAATTTAACAGGCATGACCTCCCCTTGACAAAACCAAACTGTGTGGGATCAAGTGTTTGGAGGTTGCCAATGTCTTTGTCAGTGTGGTCCATGATTAATCCATTCCATGGCCTTGCAAATCAGGCTAGTTAGGTTGATGGGTCTATAATTTCCTGAATTGGTGGATGCTCCACCTTTATGCAAAGGGATGACAGTGGCTGTCCTTCACTCGGCTGGGATGAAGCTGGTACTCTGGCTTTGGTTGAATAGGGTGCCTAATGTTACTGTAAGTTCCTGCCTGAGTTTATGTAGTATGCAGCCTGGGAGGTTATCGGGTCCCATGGATGCTATATTTGTTGCCTTTGAGAGGGCAGTGATGACTTGCTCTCTAGAGATGAGGGGAGGGGGGCAGGTGATGGGATGCCCTGATTTACTGATGGGGAGAGAGGGGTGAAGATTTCACTGAACCTGTCCACCAGCAGGTTGGCTATATCTATGGCATTTGTATATGTGATGCCCTTGACCACCAGTTCTGAGCAGATCTGAGTCCTTCCTTTGAGATTGTGGACATATGTGAGAAAGGCCTTATGATTGTCTTTAGAAGATGTGGCCAGCTTGGACTCGAAGTTTGCTTTGGAGGATTTCACTAGTGCTCTTATTTGTTTGTTCAAGCTAAGGAGAAGTTGCTTCCAATTAGGCAGCTGCTCCTTCTTGGTCCTGGATAGCAATTTTTTCCTTTTATTATAGAGTTTATTTATTGCAAATGCCCACCAGTCAGGTTTACCCTCCCTTGAGGAGGAGGATTTCATCCTGACTGATATTTGTGATTCCATGATTCCATGCAGCTATAAAAATGCTTGTATAGTATAGTACTTTGGTGTAGGTTTGGACATATGTGCCAGTTCTTATGGAGGGGGGAGGGGACTGTGAAACTGTTTATACCTTCCCTCAGGAGGTTGTAATCAGCTTTGGAGAAGTGTTTTTGTTTGACTATAGCTGGGGGGGTGGGGGGTCCAGGGAGATGGTGACTTTAAAAGTGACTACTTTGTGTTCGGATTTTACCAGGGACGAAGACACTGTAGGGATGCTGCAGTGGTTACTCATGTTGGTCAATACCAAGTCCAAGATATTATCACCCCTTGTGGGGGGGTGTCGACCAGCTGACCCAAGGCATTTGTATTGATGCAATCAAGGAATCTCTGGACATTTGTGTTTTGGCATGAGTAGTTTTTCCAATCGATGGTTAGATAGTTAAAGTCACCAAGGATCAGGGTAAAGGATTGAATCTTGATAGATTCAAAGAGGTCCAGGTATGGGCATCTTGAGTCAAATTTAGGGGCCTGTAGCTAGCTATGATTTGAAAAGGGATGTTGTCAATGGTTAACTGCACCTGGAGTGTCTCCTGTATGTCATACTGTTTCACTAGCCTGGTGATGTGTATGTCTTTAATATATATTGCAACTCCACCTCCTTTTGCTTTGCTGCCCATGATTTGGGGTCTGAATGTATGACAGGATGAGTAACCTGGTATGGATGGGGTGTTCTCTACAGCTATGAACCAGGTTTCTGTGACTGCACAAATGTCAGCATCTTCCAGGGTGAAGAATGCTTGCAATGCATGCAGTTTCATGTTTAGACTCCTAGCATTAAGCAGCACGACCTTTAATTTGCGTTTTGATGACATTTTCATGTTGGTAGTTTTGACCTCATGGCTTTGCCTAAAAAAGGCACTATGGGGGAGGCAAGAGCCTTTGCCAGAAGCCTGAAGCCCAAGGGAGACAGATGCAGGCCATCTCTTGCAAAGCTTCGTGATCAGTTGATCATGTCTTCCCAGGCTGTCAGGTACTGGGTCCCCTTGGAATGACACCAGAAACTAAGCCAATTGTTAAAGTCAATCATTTTCTGTTTGTGTTGAGGCATCATTCTGAGTGATGGAAAAATGCTGCTTAAGGCTAGCAACATACTTGCCTAGGGCACATATTCAGCGAGCTCGATCATGTCTCTCTTCATATAGTCCAGTGAGGTACGTGTCAAGTCATTCACGGCAACATGGACTATGGCAGAGTCATAACAGTACCTGCTGTTGAGAAACTTGGGTGCATGGGTGATATGGTGGATTCTGGCACCTGACAAACAACTAACCGTGACTTTCTCCCTATCCATCCTGGTCAGGTGCACATCTGTGTGTCTCACAATGGAGTCTCCTATGACTAATATTCTGGGTATATGTTTAGGCCTTAGTGGTTGTGAGACACGGGTGTGTGGACTATGTGTGGCATGGTGGGCAGTGGAGTTTGCATGTGTTTTTGCCTTGGAGGTCTCTTTTATTTGGGTATGTTTTTGTTGATGACCACCGCATATGTGTGTGTGTGTTGTGTAGGTGTGGGTGGTGTTTGAGGTGTGATGTTTGTGTTGACAACCTTCTCAGTGCTAGATATACTGGTTTGTGAGGGAGAGAGCATAGACTCTATGTTCTTAATATAATTGCATTTCTCACAAATTGTGTTCCTAGGTGGTAGTAGTACAAGGTTGTCCATGTACATGAACCAGTTGCTACCCTGTCTCAGGATGCCCATATCAACCAGACTGGCCGGAGAAACCGCAGGAAGCTGTCCATCCATATTTGTCAGAATCTGAGGGAGAGAGGCCAGAGAGAGCTAAGGGGGTAAAGGGTGGTAGGTCTAAGAGGAGTACTACTAGGTGATCACACAAGTGCTACTAAGGGAAAATTTGTAGCTGGAATACCTTGCAGTGGGTTAAAAACAGTGTAGCTGTGGTGCATGATGTGCCAAACAAGCCTGAACTAGCTCAAACGCAGGGTTTAAATACCACAAAAAATAGAAGATTCTGGTAACACAGAAATCTACCCAGTCCTGCTAGTTCCTGCTTTCTTTACCATCCTGTGCCAGACAAGGTCCAGGCAGCCCTGCTACTGTCACTAGCAGAGGAGATAGGCCCCTACCAACAAAGTTGGCTGCCAGAAACACAGAAGGCAAACACAAGATGGCTTCCAGAAACAGAGAAGGCAAAAACAAACAGCTCTGGATGCAGCAAACCTTGTATTCAGACTATGGTACTCCATTTAAGGGTATAAACACAGTAAAACTCACAATAAAGCACAGATTAACCACTTACAGACAAAAACAGAACTTCCAGTATGAAAAAAAATACAGTTAAACAGTAATGAAATGCAGTAAAATGCAGTTAAACAGTATTGAATTGCAGTAAATAGCAATGAAATGCAGTTAATCAGTAAACTGCTTTAAAACAGTACAAATGTGATAAATTAACTCACAATCACAACAGTAAAAACAGCTCAAATAAAGCAGCAATTCAGTAGAATTTTAATCAGGCTACCGACAAGCAGTATCAAATGCGGCAAACTAAATGCAGTTGAACACCTAAGCACAAGCAGCAAAATGAAGTAGGAAGAGGAACAACAATTTTATTTTAAGTAGAAAGTGAGGAGACAGAAGATAATTCAAGGTTAAGAAGCTAAAGGGGTGGGCCTTCACAAATGATCACAGTGCACTCAGTATAATGAGCTGATGCAGTGGGTGGGCCTTCACAAGATCTCACTGTACTCAGTAGAATGAGCTGATGCAATGGGACTGGGAGGAATGTCCAATATTAAATTTATAGTTCAGCTGGGCAACTCAAAACCACCAAGCTTTAAGACCACAACAACAGTTGGGCGGCTGGGTGGGGATGCAAGATCAGAACAAACGTAAGGATTCAATTCACTAAGACTAAAAAACAGTTGCACAGTTTAAACAGATATGCAGCAAATATTGTTTTAGTTAATCAGAAGTGCAGAAAACAGTTGAAAATAAGCATATCTTTTGTAATCTCACAGCAGGTTTTTGGAAAACAGCAGAGTAAGGCCAGAAGGGCTGATTAACTGCAGCTTTGATACCCGAAGCTGTTAACCTGTTCCACTATTTTCAGTTCTATCTCATTTCTCAGCTTATTCTGATTTCCTCACTTGCTGTCATTACAGCTGTCTTATGTGTACTCAGCTTCATCCCATGTGCCATCAGTATTGCACTCTATTCCCCTATTCTTTGCAGAAGTCCTTTCTCAAAGTCTGCCTGTAATGCCACATCATCTTCATACATCATCTTTGTTGATCTGTCCCCTCCAGCCTGTTTGCTAATGTAGTCCACCACCAGTATGAACAGCACCGGGCTCAGAGCTGAACCCTGATGCACACTCACTCCCTCCCACTGGGAAACCATCTGTGAGACTGAACATTATTCATAATTGAGTCATTGGGGCCCTTGTACACAGTCTTCATGAATTCTACTAATATTTGGGGGAATTTGAACCACTGCAGGACTGCCCAGATTAGCTTTCTTTAGACCTTGTCATATTCTTTCTCCATGTCTAGGAATTCCCAATTGAACTCTTTCCTCATCAGTAGCTTCTTCTCAACTGTCTATCACTTTGCAATCATTGAGTCAGTTATACTGCATCTTAATCTGAATCTGAACTGCTCATTTCCTATCTTGCTTTCTGCTTCTCTGTATATTCATTTTCAGTCACCCTCTCCAGGGCTTTCATGCAGTGTGAGATGAATTTGATATCTCTGTACTGCCCATGGTTGTGGATGCCCTATTTGCCCTTGTAAACTGGTACTAGTATGGTTATTCTCCAAATATCTGGGATGCACCTTTCTCTCCCTACTGCTATGAGTATCACCAGGAGCCATTTCTGCAAACTCACCCAACATCTTGATAAGATCTCTGATGACCTCAGCTGAGCCTGCTGCTTTTCCTGACTTCATTTTCCACTTTTCTCTTCTTATTGCTATGAATATCCCCATGAGCCATTTCGCTAAACTTCGTCACCACAATTTCCACATCATTTCTAGTCTGTCCTCCTCCTCCTCTTAAGCAGTTATCTCTGGATTCCAAGCCAAGTGGTTTTGCTGTACTGCCCTTCCATATTGTCTTTTGGACAGAACCAGATCATGGAAAATGGGGCCCTAGACAGGGTAATGGATCAGGAACCCCCTGCAGTCAGCCCCCCCAGCAACTTGCCTCCCACTAGTGTGGGTCCCTGTTTTCTTTTATTGCAGATTATGTCTGAAGTAGTATAGCTTCTGTGGGGTTTTGTTCATTCAGAAGCTGCTGGAAGTACTCATTCAATCTGCTTTTGATGTCCTGTGGACTGGTGAGCAGGTTGTTGTTAGCATCCCTAATGAAGGGTGACTATCTTTATCTTTGTCTTGCAACCTGAATTCATATGAATTCAGTCAGTCATCAAATCTTGCTCTGTCTATCCTGATATGTACATTCGGGTCACCCATTATCAACACTTATTCATGTTGTCCTGCTTTATCTACTAGGTCCTACAACTAATGTCTGAATGCACTCTTTTCCTCACTAACACAACCCTGCTGTGGATCACAGGCTAAGATTATGAACAGTGCCCGATCCTTATACTGGAATCTGATTGCCATGAGTCTGTCACTAATCCTGATAATATTCCTCACTGTCTTCTGAAGCCTCTCCCTCACTCCATAATTGCCACACCATTTCTAGTCTGTCCCTCTCCCGATCAGTTGACTCTGGATTACAGGCTAAGTGGCTTTGCTGCACTCCCCTTCCATCTTGTCTCTTGGACAGAGCTGGATCATGGTCAAATGGGGCCGTAGGCAGGGTAATGGATCAGGCTGCCCTGTAGCCAGCCCCCCAGTCATTCTATTGCCCCATTACTTTGCCATATCTCCCCAGTTACTATAAACACTGTTCAGACCTCTCAGTGTACATGCTATTTTCTTCTTTACCACTACAGTGATTACAGATATTTGGATTTCATTTATTTCAGATTTTATAGCACAAATACTGATAGCTATTTTCTAAACAAAACTGTACAGTCTCACAACAAAAACAGACTTAACATGAGTAACAGTAAACATCTCTGCCCTTGAAACTCACATTCAGTGAAACTACATTGAAACCCACATTCATAGAAAGTGCATTTAGCCAGTGGCGGATTAAGTGTACTTTTGAGCTGTTTTCAAACCATGGATCCTTGCACACATTTGTTGGACCGTGCATAAAATGCATGTGTTCTTTGATTCCCTTTCCTGATTGTATTAAATTGTATTGCTTGTATAATACAGCACCACTTGTTACAGTCTGTTTTAAATTTGTATTTTTTTTAACATTTTTCCAGGAAGCAGTGAAACAAAATGTATGAACCAATAATGACAAAACTACACATTTTGGAACATTTCAACCATAAGGCCACTCAAATTGCAGTCATTATAATTCCTCAATATCAGTCAATATGCACAATCTCTGCAGACGTAAAAGTCATCTCTATAATTTCACATTAAATAGAATTGTAACTAATGAAGATGTTGCTATGTTGCTATTGGCAAACAAATTTGCATTTCAGTGCTTGATAAAATTAAAAGCGATCTAGCAGCTGTGGAGGTTTAAGGCCCTTGCTTGCCAATAATAGAGATCAGGGTTTGACTTTGAGCAAGGTCACTTAACTAAACAGTGTCTCTAACACTCACACTCACACACACACACACACACACACACACACACACACACACACACACACACACACACACACACACACACACACACACACACACACACACACACACACACACACACACACACACACACACACACACACACTTGTGCTAAAGGAGTGCTCACAGCCCTGATTGGTACTTCACTGCTGCTCTGTACTCATAGCTGTAAAAGTCCATTACCACATGGATGTAATACTTAAATTTCCTGTGGCTTCCTGGTGCTAGCCTTGCTGTGCTGTCTTCTGCAAGTTCCTGATTGTGGTGCTATGTGATGATGGATGTCAGCATGCTGTCTCCTGTAAAGTTCTAATGCTAGTGCTGTCTGTGGTAATGAAAGTAAAGGTTTTATGGGTTTTACTTTTTTTATTTGTAGGAGATTTTTTTTAGGGAAGACAGGGCCACCCCTAGCCAACTTGGTCCCTACGTAGCTACCTAGATCACATAGTGCTTGATCTGGCTCTGCTCCTGTATACGTATGATGTCCATTCTTATTTATTTATTATTTTATTTTACATTTGTTTACAGGGATGGTCCAACTGGGACAGTGCCCATTTTCAGAGGAGGCCTGGGGAGAAAAGCTCCAGTCAAAGCTTACATACAAATTATCACAATAAGTAATAGAAATTATAAACAAAATTGACAAAAAATGAGTGTTAACATATTTACAGGATAAAAATGTACAAACAAAAATATATACATAGTATAAAATATAACAAGTCTTTAAACATTTGAATACAGAGAAATATATAGTTGAATTTATATATGTGGAGGAACATAGCATTAGTTAGGAAATAAAACAGGGAGAATCACTTAAGCAAAGTAGTGCATAGATAGTAATACTTCTGTGGTGAGAGTTGCAGCTAGGAAAGTAACTGCTTATAGAGAAACAGTGTTGTTAGAAGGGATATGTTAACAGAATTAGTATGTACAGCCAAATTGTACAAGTAATACTAAGTTAATAATTAACCTGGAGTGTTACATGTGCAAAGCCAGGATTCAAATGAGTGTCTTTTGAGAGATATTTTGAAATGATTAAGATTGCTTATGGATCTAATACTATGTGGAAGGGTATTCCAATTTTTAGCAACAAAGTTAGAGTAAAGAGAGTTGCCTGCTGTACTGGATACTTTATTTACTTGGAGTAAGTCTTTGTTAGATGATCGATGAGTATGGATGTTAGAGTAGGGAAGGTACATTGTCAGGATTGTGCATTATTTTGTGAGCCATTATTAACTGGTTATAGTTTATAATAAGTTACCTGTCTGGCAGGCAGCAATCTGTCAAATGGCTCTCCTCCGCTTCTCCATTCCTATCTGTCACAACAGGAGTACCCCAAGGCTCCATCCTAGGTCCTCTCCTCTTTAACATCTTCATTAATGACCTACACACATCATGCAAACAATCATCCCTCATCCAATACACAGATGATTCTACCCTCATCTCCATCTCTGACAACATCTCTGAGCTCCATACTCTCTCTCAACATACCTTCTCATCTACTGAACAGTGGCTCTCTAAAAACCTATTCATCCTTAACTCCCCCAAAAAAACAAACTCCTATTATTCCTCCCCTGGTCACATACTCACCACAAATCTTCCTTCTATATCACTTCCTCAAATAACACAGTTATTAAATTGAGACAATATAAGTACCAGTCCGACACAGCTGCAGGTAAAGTCCATAAAACTTTAATAAAAATAAGAAATTCTTAATTTTATTAAAGTTTGATGGTCTTTACATGCAGCAGTGTTGGACTGGTACTTATATTGTCTCTATTTGGTCCCTTTTGAAAATACCATTCCTTATTCTCTCCGCGACTACTGTGTTTTTTAACACAGTTATTAAACCTGATGCTCAAACTAAACTCTTAGGAGTCATCATTGATGATGAACTCAGATTTAATACACACCTTCTACAAAGCATAAAAAAGACTAACCAGAAACTAGGTTTGCTAGATCGCAATAAAAAATTTTGAACTCCAAATGCTAGGCTCTCTCTTGCTCAAGCTTTCCTCCTACCCTCCCCTCTGTGTGCTGCCCCTATATTCACCAGTATCCAAACCACAACATTAAACAAACTCCAAGAAACTTATCATAAAATAGCTAGATTCGTAACAAACTCTCCTTACAACACACATCACTGTCTACCCCTCTCATCCCTACACTGGCTAGAATTTCCCCCATACATTGTTACTTGCACAACTACAAATGATACATTTCATCCTCTACAAACCTTCCTCTTGCCCAGCTCTTTCTGTCTTCATCTCTATCTACACAGCTTCTCACACTCTCCATACCTCTAATCAGAAATGTCTACACACCTACCAACCAAAAAAAGCAGTTGGCAAACTCTTATATAAATATTCCATTGCCCAAAACTGGAACAAACTGCCTTGTGAAGTATGTTCCATCATTCACCCTGCTCACTTTAAGGAAAAACTTAAATTCCATCTGCTCAACACCAAAATCTGTTCTTGTACAACTCTAGCCTAACCTCTTCTCTCCCTCCCAGGCACACCATCCTCCCAACTAAGTAATCACTCTACTAAGGTTAACAAACTGTACTGTATACTCATATCTGATCAATCAATCTGTGTGTAAATATGTAAATAATCTCTATTCTGTAAACATAAGGTGGATATAACACTAATGTTTTGCATTTTTTTTTCTTTTATATTTAGTATTGTTCTTGACTAATTTTCAATATCTTAACATATGTTAATGTAACTATCATTTTATTTCTGTATACTGTCTGTATACTGTCTGTATTGGAGCTTTTCTCCTCAGGTCTCCACTGAAAACGGGCTAAAAGCCCAGCTGGACCAACCTGGTTAACAAATGTCAATAAATAAATAAATAAATAAATAAATAAAATAATATGAGGTAGTTCCGACCAAGAAATATTTTTTAGGCATTAACAATGATGGGTTGAATGTGTGGAATCTGTTGCAAATTTGGCAATCTTATTATAACATGATTGTAATTTACTTAGTTCTGACTTTTTGATGTTGGTAAGTATGGGGGATGCATATAAGAGTGAGGAGAGAAGGTTGGTTCTAGCTATGGCTATTCTCGCAGCATCTGTTAAGAATTTTTTGTTTCTATACATTGTTCCCATTTTCTTGTTAACCTTTGTGATTGTGTTAGAAATGTGTATGTCAGATTTTAGTCTGTTGTCAATTATGATGCCTAATAGTTTTGTTTGGGAATCTGGGAAGATCCTAGCATTATTACTGGCAGTGATATAAAAGTTAGCTGGGAGGTTAGTAGGTTTAGATGGATGAAAGATCATAAGTTTAGTTTTATTAGGGTTGAGAATGAGTTGTGAGTTTGCTAGCCATGTTTCAATATCAGAGAAGGCTTTTTGTGTGACAGTAAGAAGTTGAGGTATTGTCGATGCTGCATATATGAGGGTTGAATCATCTGCATATTGTATGATAGATGCTTGAGAGGAGGCAATATTAACATCATTTATGAATATGCTGAAGAGGAGGGGCCCTAGGATTGAACCCTGTGGGACTCCAAGTGTAACAGGAAGGAGTGGGGAAGCTTTCATTTCACAGCTTACTGGTAGCTAGATAGATAACTTTAAAACCAGTTAACAGTGTCAGGGTTGATATTAAGATTTTTTCAGAATGGACAGTAATGTAGGATGGGAAACTATATCGAATGCTTTAGACGTCCAAAAATACCGAAGACACTATTTTGCCATAATCTCTGAATGTATTTATAGTATTAGCGAAACTTAGAAGAGCTGTAGTAGTGCTATGATGTGGTTGGAATCCATGCTGTGACAATAAGAGAAGATTATTGTTTAGAAGGTAGTTAAGAAGTTGAAAGTGGATACATCTTTCCAGAATTTTAGAAAGCAGTGAAAGTATAGCAATGGGCCGGTAGTTTGTTAGTTCTGTTGAATTACCTCCTTTGTGTAATGGTATAATATACGTGATTTTCCAAATAGCTGGGACTTAATGTTCTGTTTTAGAGTGGTTTGTAAGTACTGACACAGGGAAGGCAATAACATTTGCTGTTAAATTTAGATATTCTGCTGGCAAGTTATCTGCTGACATTGAAGTGGGTTTCAACTTCTTTATTAGTTTTGCAATAGTTTGTTTTGGGACTGTCTGAAATGAGAATGCATCTACAATATTTATTGGATTATTGGGTGTTGGCATTGTGGAAAACTTAGTATTCTTAGTCAGTGCTAAAACACTTTCAGTGAAGAATATGTTAAATTGTTCATCAATATTGTTTGTTTTATCAGGTAAGTTGAGGGGGTTGTAGTTTGGCCAGGATGAAGTTTGTTATTGATTGTGTTACAGAATTTTTGTAGATTCATTCTGTATTTCCATTGTAAATTACAATAGTAGTGTTGTTTGTCTAGTTTAATTTGATGTTTGGCACGGTTTCTAATTTGCTGGTAAATTAAATGGTTTTAGAGGGATTTATTCTTAGCCCAAGTTTGCCATGCTTTGTCCCTTTATTTTAGGAGGGTACGAGTCTCATGGGTTAACCATGGTGTAGTTGGCTTTGATATGAACTGTTCTTGGAGGTACAAATTTGTTTAGAATAGTAAGGAAGGTATCATTGAAGTGTTCTACAGCAGCATCTAAGGGCAGTTGCTCAAGAGGAGTCCAGTCTAATTTTTCAAGAATATTAAGCAGAATCTGTAAGTTAAAATTTTTCTTATTATGAACTTGGCAGAAGTTGATTAGTTCAGTAGGGTTACTGTGATTTCTCAGTAAGTAGGTTCCAAAGTGGTCACCTAAGTGATTTGGGAGACACCCTGCTATTTGGTAATACTGGGGTTTATTAGCTAAGAACCAGTCCAAAATAGAGTATCTGTTTTCTTGTCAATTCTAGTTGGGTGAGAAATCATTTGAGTGAAACCATGGAGGTTTAGGTAGTTATGAGGATTGTCAAAGTTACATGTCTTCCAGTCTGTGTTAAGGTCTCCTGCAATAATAGTTTTCTCTCCTTACCATCATGTCCTCCACGTCCAAGCTACATCCTGTCAATGAACAGAAACTGAGTATAGAAATTCATAGTTCATGCTTGTCAGGTTGATTGGTTTTACATCCAGCTTTCACTCAACAGAGTAATCCCAGGTAACCCATGCTGGGCAACTGGAGACCAGCTGGCCATTAACTTATTGACCCAGGGTTACTAGGATTTTTGGCAGGTAGACACTGAGCAATAAGGGTACATACACCTCTCCTACAGCTAGCATGGGTCCCTGGTGTAGGTTGGAGTAAGCCAGGTCCTCAACCCACTTATCATCAACAAATACCCATGCCTATTTTTGGCAACATTACTCAATAAGACAGAATCACCTAGAACTCATTTTTACACCACTGAGTAGCTAGTTCTGACTCATTTTAATGTTATGAGGACATTTTTTCTTTCTGTGAATAGACTGATCTTATGGTAGGAAAATTATTTTATTTGGACTGTCATACCTTGTAAGGGGATTTTTTTATTCTGTGAATGATTGTGGGAACAAACTTTGTGTAAATAAATATGTTTTTTGACATTTTTTGCATATTTATGTAGAACTCGTGTTATGGGAAGCATATTGTGTTTTGTGGACTATCTGGTTTTCTTACAGCAAAATCACTTCTTTGCTGGCAGATGATTTATTGACTCTGACATGTACCACCACCCATCTTTTAGTCCACTTTATTGGCTGCTCTATGGAGTGAAGCAGTTGCTGGTATTATCAGTTCTTCCTTCCCCTGTTCACAAGTTGAATACATTTGTTATGGAGTCTTTCGTGTCAGACTGGCTCCTCCATTGCCTCAATTCCCAATGGGTGACTCTGCTGTGGTTAGTTCTGTTTCCTCAGACAACTTATTATTGTCCCTTGAATCCACTGGTGTAGTTCTTCAAGCCAGTAAGGGCCTGGGTTAAACACACCCACTGCAGCTGTAAGGTTGCTCTTACCACGTGAGGGAGAACCACTCTTGTCATTCTCAGTAGAAAGAGCAGGTGAAGGCTATCACATAGATGGTTGAAATTTCTGACTCTCAGGATAGTGCCCTTGCTATGACTAAGTCTTTTTCCAGGGATTATGTCAGGAAAAGAAAGAAAAGAGTGAATACTATTACCTCTCCTGATCATTAAATTGCTGAAAGGGAATTTTTGCTTGGACTTGCTTAAGTAATTGTATTCTGCTTTTAATGTTTTGAATTCTGTTTCTTCACTGCATCCTGGTAGAAAAAGAAAAAACATTTCTGTCACTTTCAGACACTGATATTTGGCCAAAAGAACAGGGAAGAGAGGGTGAGTGGTTTTCTTCAGTGTCTTCTCTTCAAACTGAAGATTCTGATTCTGAGAAAGGTGCTGCTTCTGTTTTCCTATCAGGACTCTTGACTAAAAATGAAATATGATTTCTGTGAGAACAGGCTGAAATGTTTATCTCCCTACAACATTATTATTAATTGCTATAGTGTGATTTTCACAGCCTGCAGCTGTTCCTGCTCTTTTACCAGCCTTAGAGTTTTTTTTATTTACAGCTTGCAGCTGTTCCTCCTGTTTTACCAGCCTTAGAGGATTTTTCTGTTTACAGGTTGCAGCATACCAGATAGCCTCCTGCTCCTAAAAAGTGTGGAAGCTCATACAAGTACCTCAGACTTTTATATTTCTCTTTTCTAATCCTTGACCAGATCCTGCAGTTATTTCCTCTTCTAAAATTTATAATGTTAAACAGGTTGCTAATACTATTGCTACCCCCATTTTTTCTGATTTGAATGGGGGAGCTTTTTAATAGATTTGGAAAGAAAATTTATTTTTCTGCCTCATTAACTTTCAGAATATTGAACTGTCAAGCTAACGTATAATAATTTCTGCTGACATTTTTTAAGAACATGATGAAGTTGTTACTGTTCCCTCTTAAGAGGTTAAAATTCATGAGATTCTTTAATTATGTCTCTTTCTCACATAACATTCCTCCAGACTGGTTGTTTCTGGGTTTTAGATTGTGCTAAAATTGAGATTTCTTTACTTTTCCCCTGACAAGAGGATTTTTGACCCCTCTGTTGTTGAGGTGGTTTAAGAGTCTGTATATTAGCACTTTTTTTTTCAAATGGTATTTTTAGAAAGAAGGTGCTCAGAAATGTGATTTTAAAAAGCAATGGTAAGGAGGTGCTGTGTAGTACGGTAAGACCTCCAAGATCTTTCAACAGTCCAGTTATTCATTATGTCTATTTCCCTCTTCGGCCTTTCTGTCCATTCTTCCTACCCTGAAAATCTATCCATCAGGCCAGGTCTTTTTTTTTTTCTTGAGGCCTCAGATTATCTCAGACAGATAGGTACAGACTATCATCCTACAAGGTTACAGACAACCTTATGATTCTCTTCATCCTTTGAGGAGACCCCCCTCATAAACTAATTTTCCCTGTTTTCAACTGTTATGTAACAAAGCTTGTCTCAGGGGTCATAAAATGTATGTCCTTAGATCTGATAGGCTAAAGGTTTTATTTCAAGATTTTTCTGCCTGTAGAAAGAAAGCACTTGATGTTCAGTCATAGCTCTGTATGTCCTCAACCTTTTTGCCAAAGTTTCTAAGTTCAAGGTGCAATAATTCTGCAAACCTCATTACCTCTCATCCCTCCCCTCAATTTTCTTCCATGGCTTTGAGGTCTGCTAGGTCAAATGGGAGCCTGAAGAGTTCTGATCTGGAGCAGCCTATGTGTTCCTTCCTACAGGCCTAGATGGACCTAGGTGTTATTCTCCCCTCTAAGGGCCTTGATGTCTGAATCTGTGGTTCCTTTGACTCTGTTCCTATCTGTTCCATTCTCAGCCCAGCTCTTGCTGCTGCAGTCCACAGGTCCCAACATTCAGTTGCTTCCCCCATGTCAATGCTGTCAGTGTGGCTACCTTAGGGACCAGTTCCAGCCCTGATGTTTTCATCTCCACCCTTGTTGGAGCCAAATGCATCTGGGAACTAAGGTGTTACAGCCAGTGGTCTGAAATCAGGTTTAACAATCAGAGTTTTGGAGTCATCCCTGACTCTTTATTCTTCAACCTTAAACAGTACTACTCTGATAGTGATGTCAAAGCCAATGGGTCAGTGCGAGACACCAGTATCTCTCTCAGGTCCAGAAGGAGGAGCCATCTGCAGCCATCTGGCTTCTATGTCAGCTTTTGATGTCATGGAGAGGATTCTTTCCTGCTCTGAGATGGGTGTCTTTGTAGCTTCGGATACATACCAATTCCTTTCTTTATCTGTTTCCTGATGTATGCATTAACTTGTTTTGGACAGCCTGTGCCTATGGGCCTTGAGACCTCACTCATTTCAGGGACCCAGGTTTCTTCTGTATCCCCTTCGAGTTCTCCTCTCAGAGGCCCATATGAAGAGTGCATGTAAGAGGAAACATTTGGACTCACCCGAGGAATTCATCACTGAGGGCACCAACCTTGATGAAAGAGAAATATCCCTCTAAGTTCCCCCACAAAGATGCCTCCTTTGGTGACTTATTTGAGCTGCTCAAACAGCATGGAGGGTGGACTACCAAAGCCCCTTTCCCAAGGAGTCAGTGTTTCTTAAGGCTTTTTTCGTGGGCCCATCTGTGTCCTGGTTGGTCCTCCTTCCAGTTGTTGTTATCAACCTGGTATCTTGGAGGGTCTGGGGAGATCCCAATGTAGTGGAGATAATCCCCTGCAAGCCCAACAAGGTTCTGGTTATACCCAAGGATAGCCCCATTGGAACATGGGTCTGGTGGCTGATGCCATTGTAGCTGCAGCCACCAAAAAGTACATCTCAGAGGAGAGCTCTATTGCCTATCCTGCATGAGTCCTGGGCATTGGCCCATCTGGGAAAGTGCACCTATGCTTTAGCCACCTTTGCCTTGTGTGTGCTGACAAACCCTCAGAGAGACATGATCTTGGAAGTCACAAAGACAGTGAAGACACAGCAGCCTTAAGATTTTTCAAAAGACCATGAAGGTTGAACTGTCAATAATGCAGTCCATTACCAACATGTCAATGAAGATTCTGTCTAATGCTGCTGATGCTACATCCTATGCTGCAGGCACTGGTATTACCATGTGCTACCATTCCTGGATGCACTTACACTTATGCAATTTTGCAGACTGTTTCAAAGTATCCTTTATCAACATCCCGTTTTATGGATTCTCACTTTTTTTCCCAAAGGTCAAGAATACCATAACCAGGAGCGAACAAGATGGAAAGACTCTGACTACTGTTGGGGTTTGCTTTTCCACCCCAATGGTCCTTCTCTAGGAACCAGAAGGGGAAAAGTGACTCTTTTTTTGTAAATCACAACAGTCTTTTCAGGACATATCTGGTGACTACTACCCTGGGACAGGGGGGTCAGTTTAGATACTACTCTAGGGGCAGGATCAGTCTGCAAACTCAGGGCTTCCAGGGTTCCTTTTTTGGCAAATTTTTCCAGCACTCCTGAAGAGCTGACTAGCAGCCATTCTCTAGAGGCAGTAGGGGCTGTTGGCTCTGCCCCTCCAAAGCTTTGGAGGCCATCACTTCCGATGTGTGGGTGTTGACAGATTTATCCAGAGGCTATATCATTCCCTTTTTATTCAGACCAAAAATGAGCATTCAATTCCATTCCCAGTGATCTAACCCATTAGTGAAGGGCGGCAGAGGTGGAGATAAAGAAGTTGCTTCTCAACAAACTCATCCAAGAGCAAAAAGGATCTGGGATCTACTCAAGTAACAAAGAACAACAAGGAGGACCTCTGAACCAGTTTGGATCTCAGCAAGTTGAATCAATATGCCAGACCAAATTCTGGATGGTCATGGTACTGTCCATTCTAACTCTTCTGAGAAAGGAAGATTGTATGTATTCAGTGGACCTCAAGGTTGTGTACTGACATAAAGATAATGCACTCTAGGAGGTTCCTGTGCTTTTGGCCGGGAGCCAGTCACTACCAGTTTTGAGCACTGCTTTTTGGTCTCACCACAGCTTCTAGATGTTTGCCAAATGTATGGCAGTGGCAGCAGCCTGGCTTAGGCTGCAGGGGATTCCAGGTCTTCCCATACCTGGATAACTGGCTACTGACGGCTTCCATAAGGGTGTCCCTAATCAAACACAGGGACTACTTGTTCCACTTGTGGCTGTACTTGAAAGTAACAATGAACTACAAGTCTGATTTGAAGCCAGTACAGACAGTGGAGTTTATCAGTTGTCATCTGGATATGGTCAACCAAATTGCACAATTACCACCCTCGAGGTTAACCTTTCTCCAGATTCAAGCATATCAGGTTCTACAATCACAGGGGATTCTTGTTTCTTCATTTCTATAACTTCCTGGACAGATGGCCTAGTCTGTTTCCCTAATACCCTTAGCAAGATTCCACATACATGTTCAGCAATTGACTCTAGCAGTCCTGTTTTCCTATCTCATTCATCAGATGATGCTTCCCATTCATCTGACCAGCATTTGTCACCACTATATTTGGTGGTGGCTGGAGTCTCATCTTGTATCAGCAAGTTGTCATTTGGTTCTTCCCATCCTTAGGCCACAGTTATCATAGATGCTTCCTTCCTAGGGTGAGGGGTGCTTCAAAGTGAAGATGGCTCAAGGTACCTGGTCTAAGTCATAATCAATCTTCACTTCAATATCGTAGACGTGAGAGTACTTCAGCATCTCCTTCCCAAGGGTGCAATTGCCATCCAGTCTGATGATACAGCAGTTGAGTGATTCATATAAACAAAGAGCAACCTGTCTCTACCCACTGTGTTGTGAAATCATGAGGATCTGGCAGTTGGTGATGTCATCTCAAAAGTTTCTGATAACAACATACATCCTTGGGAAATCCAACATTCTGGCAGATAGTCTGAGAAGCAACATCCTTCTGCCTCACGAGTGGTCTCTGAATCTGAAAACAATGATGAGTGAGTTCAGCTACTGGAGACAGACCTGCTGCAATCTACTTGCCTCCCCTCGAACACTATATCCAGCAGTTTTTTCACCTTGATTCCACCAGAGGGATAGCCACTGAAGGATACTCTTCTGCATGCTTGGCCCCAAGTCTCTCTTATGCCTATCTCCAACACCTATTAATAATCAAGTTGCTTCAGAAGGCAGTCCATTATAAAACAACTGTGATACTCATTGCCCCCTTCTGGCAAGACAAGTATGGGTCCTCATTTTCTGGCCTCATCTACTCCACCCCCTCTGGGTTCTGGACTCTATTCTGGGATGGATATCTCACCCATTGGGTCTACCTCACCTGAACCTTCATTCTGTCAAATTGGCAGCTTGGTTCTTCCAATTCTAGTGATGGCCAGATATCCCAAGCTTTTTGATAGGGTTATACATATTCTCTCTTCTTCTTCCAAACTAGAAAGGCATACACGAGTAAATGGAAAATATTTTCCTTTTGATCTTCTAAGGGTTTAAATTCTTTCTATTCCCCTTTAGATGCTATTCTCAATCACTTGATTTTCTTTGTTTCAGTCTGGTCTCAGTTGCTCAAATATTAAATTCCATTTGCTTGGCATCTCCAATTTTCATGTTGGTCTGAACAGTATACAGGTTGTAGCTTTGAAACTTTTTAAGGTTTTCTTAAAACATACCTTTCTACTCAGACCTCCAATATATGATCCATTTTCTCCTTATAATCTCAATTTACTTTTGCAATTCCTTACTAGACTGTCTTTTGAACTGGTGGCCACAATTTCTGTAAAGGTTCTATCTTGAAAGAACTTTTTCTGGTGGCTATTACATCCACCAGAAGGGTTTCTGAGCTTCAAGCCCTATCCACTATTCCTCATTTTCTGGTTCTCTGCAAGAAAAGAGCTACTCTAAGATCTAATCCTTCATTCCTTTCTTCCCAAGGTGGCCTGTTGAGTTGAATTTGAATCTGCCTATACGCTTGCCATTTTCTTCTCAAATTTTAGCAATGAAGGAGGCTATTTAATTCACTGTTTGAATGTTCACCAGCTGAGAGTCCATTTGGACAAAACTATGAGATTCAGAAAATCTAACCAACTTTTTCCTTTTCTAATTCTTACTTTTGAAAGAGATGGTTTTCAGACTGTATCACCTTTGCACACTTCTTGAAAAAGATTTATTTACCCAGCAAGCCTACACCTTATTTTAGTTCAGCATGTGAAGGCCGCCAGGCTAGCTAGATAGAATTTTGTAAATAAATATATGTCATTTGTAAATATCAATGTAATCCACAAGCTATTTACAAATGTAAGAAAACTGTTATATGTTCTGAGCTTCAAAAATGTAACCATAGTGTACCCTGCTGGAAGAAAACTGATAAGTAAAGCATTGTATGACTGATCTCAAGCTCAGAGACAGGATGTCTGGACTAAGGAATTATTTCTATTGTCTTAGGATAAGAGTTAATTACTAGATTTTACATGTAAAATGTCTTTTATTGCTGTATCTTCCTGCAGGTGCAGATTACAAAAAGAAATGTAAATTTTAAGTTCTGTGAGCCTGGGAAACTAAATCAGAATGGTTAAGAATGATGTAATCTGAAATGACTCAGCAGTACTGTGTTATCAATTTAAGGACAGAAAGAAAGGAGAGCACCAGCACTCTGCCTTTGCTCTGTAAGTAGGATCTTAGATCTTAGTATTTCTCTTAGAGTTAGAAATTTAGCCAGATTAGGCTAGTTGTTTTCTATATTTTTGTCAGACTATTCTACAGCATTATTTTAAAACATTTTCCTGTGATTTCTGAACTCTAATGTCATTGTGTTGAAGTAATAAGATTTGTCTTGTGGTTTTATTATTTGTTATTAAATGTGTTTAATCCTTTCAACTGTGGCTGATTTGTGTAGAGATAATTTAAGCTCTTAGCATGCATTGCATGAATTTGGTGATACTGTCCAAGCCACTCCAATAGCTTTAGCCCTGGGTCACATTTACTTTTTAGATAACAGTAGTATTACACAGAGAAATTTGTCACCCTTTGGGAAGGGCCTTATTAGTAGCTGATAAGAGTAGTTGCTGGCAGTGATTACTACCTTATAGCCTGGCGGAGGGGGCATAGCTGAAGAACCTGTGCCAGCCTTCCCCAGGTGTGTCTGTGTGTTTGTATATAAACCAAATCTCAAAGAGTGTGTGTGTGTGTGTGTGTGTGTGTGTGTGTGTGTGTGTGTGTGTGTGTGTGCAAGCTACTTGGGCAGGGACAAGAAGCACTGGTTGGACAGAGATGATACTGGAGGTTTTGACTTGACTACTCGGCTGAGATCTGAAGCCCATAGCTGTGCCAGTGGGAAGTCTTATTGGGGATCTGGAGAGAAAATGAGAAATGGGCCTCAGCTGACTGTGATCTCTGTGTGCTCTTAAGGAAAATTGTACTTTACTGTGTGTGTACTTGTTATCCTTCCCAATGTGCATGCCCCTCATTGGTGCTAGTGATGAAGATTGAGGCTCCTTGATTACTGGGCCAGTGCATGAGCATCACACAGTGGTAGCTACTTCAGTTGCCTTTTTCACTCAGGCCTCTGGCAATGTATATGCAGCCATTACCTGGTCAAACACTCACATATTTTTGACCCATTACAGTTTATACATTCAGTCTTGATCTAGGTTCTCATTTGACTCCACTGTTTTGTCAAATGTCCTCTCCTAGGACCACCTAGGGCTTGTACTGGCTGGGAAGTCTTTCCCACAGGTTGAGATGGACAGAAAAGGCAACACTGGATATATACAGTTGTGTACTTAGCATAAAAATAGATCTGGGTTTTCTTCCATCTTTTTCAACCATCTTATGATGTCCTTTTTATTCCATCTCTTCCTTCTTTTGGAAAAGGTGCAGTTCCTGTTATATTATTCTAAAGGCACAGGTAAGGCAAATTCAATCTGAGAAGATTAATTTAGGTCCTCAGATGACTCATCTTTTTTCTTCAGATCCCTCTGGTTTTGTCCATACAGCAACCATGGGCTGGGGGTTAGCCACATACTCTACAGCTGTTGGGGCACCCTCAGTGGGTAAGGGAGAGCCACTCTTGTCAGTCATGAGGGAACAGAGAGGGAATGTGTCCCTGCTTAGCTAGAATGTTGTCCCCCTCCCTGGGTCTATTTTCCCTAACTTTCATGTCAAAAAGAGAAAACTAAACATTTTACTTCCTTGTATCAGTTCCTCTGGACAGGTATAATTTATTAGGCTTAGCTAAGGGTCTTATACAGGCGTCTTGTAAGATGGTTTCTGGTAAAAGAAAAAGGGATACCTCTTTCCCTGAAGAGGTTCAAGATTTGGAATTTATAGGGGAATGTGAAGGGACAGATGCAATGTTTTTACCTTTAGGATTCTGATTCAAATTCTGAGAGTATGGTATCTGACTTTCTCTATGAAGGATTCTCTTTCTCTGAGACTGTTTCCAGAATGAAACATTGCTTGCAGTAGGAGAATACTGAAGTTTCTCAGTCCATTAGAAAATATTCTGATTTGCTACAACTGGCATTTCCAGAACTTTCACCACTACCATACTGTCTATAGTAAGAATATGTTTGTTAGAGCCTGTGGTTTCCCTGACAGCCAACCTGCTCTGTGTAAGAAAGCAGATATAATGTACAAAGTTCCTTAATCTGTCAAGTTTTATATACTAGTCCCAGACCTAATCCAGCAACAATAGCTTTAGTAAACTCAGCTGCTGCTAAACATTTTGTTAATTCTAATCCTTCTCATTCTGTTTAGAAGGATAAAGATTTTGATATGTTTGGGGGGGGGGAATAGTGTATGCTTCTGTAACTATGATTTTTAGAATTCTAAACTGTTAAGTTCAAATTTTAAAGTTTGTTCTGACTAATATGCAAAAGCATAAGGAATGTTTAGGTTTAATGTTCCTCTTGAGAGGAAAAATCTGCATTTTGCAGTTTCATTTCATCTATTTCTCAAGTCACTACTCATTGCTTGAAAATGAGGTTTGCCTGGCTGCATTCTCGGAACATCTCAAAAGATATCCAAAATGAAATTTTGAATTCTTCCTTGGATAGAGATTTCGTTTTATGACCCTGTGCTGCAGAGATTATCAAAAAGTGTAATGGCAGAGATAAGCTGATTCAAAGAATCAGTCCTCTTTCTCTAAATTTTCCAAGATATCCCTTCCTTCTTCATCTAATTTTGGCAATTAATAAAATAGACAGTGTCAGCAAATTGCTGGTAAACATATATTTAAAAAGCAATGGCAGGAATGTTCCAAAAAGAAAGCAAGAGCCCCCAGAACAGTGGACGGTCAAACAAGTCAGAATGAATGTATAAGGCACCCTGTCCCCCACCCTTGCAGTCCCTCATCCTTTCCAGAAAGCCTGAATCTCAGTTTCTCTCTTTGGCAACAGATTGTTTCAGGAAAATGGATGATGAATGTGATCCAGCTATGATGTGGCAGTAGTGGGAATAAATTCCTCCTTTTCAGGGGATTCCTCCTCAAACAACAGACCAAACCCTTTATTTCTTTCTGTCTTCCATCATATGTTGTCTCAAGGTGTAATAGAAGGTGTTTCTCCTCCTCAGAGAAAGGATTTTACTCGAGTATTTTTAGTGTCAAAGAAAGAAAATTGAAGAGCAGTTCTAGATCTTTCTTTCCTGGTTTAGTTTGTGGTAGTACCCAAGTTCAAAACATTTTCACTTTATAATCTGTTACCCCTTACTTTTCATTTGAGTTTTCTAAAAACATTAAATTTAAAAGATGCATATCACCACATTCCTATTCATCCAGATTTCAGGCATTTCTTTTAAGATTTTGTGTGTCTGGATCACATTATCAGTTTTCTGCCTTACTCTTGCACTATCAACTACTTCAAGGGTGATCACAAATTACGCAGCTCCTGTTATAGCCGATTGTAGTTACAGGTTATCCTTTATTTTTCCTTATTTAAACAACTTGCTTATACCTGCAGAGTTTTTTTAAGAATGTTAGAAATATCTCACCTTGGTAAGAAATCCCCTACACAGGCTTAGATTCCAAGAGAACATTCAAAGTTTTTTTGACTTCCTTGTTACATAGGGTTGTGTTTCTGGGGTGCCTGCTGGACTCCTCAGTACAAAGAGCTTTTGTACAGGAAAAATAGATCTATATTTAGATCTATTCCTGGGATTTTCCACTCAGACTTTTGTCACGGTGAAGGAATGCCTCTGGATTCTGGATCTCATGGCTTCATTGAGTCTCATGATACATCTTACAGCACTTAACATAAGAAAGATACAATGGTATCTGAAATCTCTTTGGTCTCAGCATCAACACCCATTGTCTTTTCAAATCTCAGTTCTGGGATTTGTGAAAAGAGACTCGCTTGGTGGAGACATCATATTTCTCAGAATCCAGACCTCCCAGTCTACCGTTTGACTCCAAGGCACTCAGCCACAACATATGCCTCAGACTTTGTTTAGGGAGCATATCAATGGTATGAAAGTGCAGGGTGACTGGGACAAGAAAGACATACCAAAACACATGAACATACAAGAGATGCAGTCTCTTATAAAGGCCCTCAACTCTGAATCATCTGTGGTCCCTCAGACCTCTTCAAGTGGTTGCAGACAACACCACAGTCATGTGGCACATACGCAAACATGGGAGAACCATATCTTATCCACTTTGCAGACTAGCTATGTTAGCATGGGTTATAGCTTTGTAGGACAGTCTCAGTCTACAGGCATCTTACATTATGTCAAAGTAAAATTGTGTGGCAGACAAGTTGGGTATGACTAAGGCAGACCCTGAAGAATGGAACCTGAATCGTGAGGTCTTGCAAGATTTGATCTATCTGTGGGGAATTCCTCAGGAAGACCTTTTTGAATCCTTCTTAAACAATCAATTGGAAAACTTCTGTTCTAGGACTCCATGCAAGAAGGCTTGGAAATCAGATGGCCTTTTTGCTTTGTACAGGAATGTTCTTGCATTTTTTTCTCCTCTTTCCACTGATTTCAGGGTACTTCTGAAGATTCAGAATGACTCCCCAGACATCATTGTGGTGACTCCCTTCTGGCCCAGGTAACAGTGGATGTTCATCACATTGATCACTGCTGCAGTAGCCTTAGCTATATGTGTTATATCCTGCCAAGGGTATAACAGTCAACCAGCTTCCAAAGCTTCATGACTCCTTCCACATGCTCAAACTGTCAGGCAGCTCAAGCTGACCTGACTAAAAGACAAGTTTGTGTGAAAAACCCTTCAAAGATTTACTGTCACCAAAGAGTATGCTCTTTTGAGGCTTTCAAGGATCAACGGTCAGCTTTTGCTTTCCATCGCTGAGCAGATAAGTTCCTTTTGGGAAAAACATCCATTTTCTTAATTTTGTAGATGCTTTATTACTTTCCTCTTTACAACACAAAACAAACACCTTATAAGCCAAAGGACTTTGAGTATGAAAATAGAAAATAAAACCAAAAAACAAGAAGTCCAAAGCACAATGATTTTAGTGGTCACACAAAGCTTTCAAGTATAACTGTTCAAAAGTGTATAAAAACAACATCCTAGATAGGATATTTTATAAAATCATACAGCCAGTCCACTCATACTCTTTAATTAGTTGACAATAATTGCATTTAGATTACATTTAAAGTGCCTTTCTTATAAAAATACACATAGCATCAAAAATAAAAAATAAAAAAACAGTTAAACTTAGCTAATTAGTTACTTAAAGCACAGCCAACTTGGCATAACTTATATTAAATCATGTCTATCTTTTAAAATTGGTTTAATACTAACACTAGTGTTGAGCTCAGTAAAGCTATCTGCTCAAAAATAATTTATCCACCTATAGTCCATCAGTTCGATTTTATTAATAATATCACCACCACTGGGATTTTCATACACCACTTGTAAAATTCTAAACTTAAATTTATGCAGTGCCACATTAATAGGGTCTATATTATATTATCGCATGCTTAGAAAAGCGAACAATAAATAATCGACCCCATGTAAGTGAAAGCTTACAACGTCAAAACCTCTGAACAGCGATTTTTTTTTCTTTCCAAGGGAAAAAAAAAATTGCTGTTCTGAAATAACAGAACAGAAATCCAAAAGGATAAACAGCGTTCAGGAAAAAGCAAATGTAAATTCAATGGAAACGCTGTACTCCTATGTGTCATGAAACACCAAACCTGGTCTATAAAAAACTCCAAGCAAGTAAAAAAACTGAATTTAATTTAAAAATACAGCACGATAACAGAGATAAGCGCTTTCACTCGCAATATATGAGCTTCATCAGAACTGTTACAAACAGGAAATTAACTCATTTTAAAAACCTTTTATCGCCAAATCGCTACCTTGTAGCAAAAGTTCTTAAAAACCTTAAAGACATACATACCAAAATTGATCTACAATAAAAACAACCAAATATTCTAAACACATTAAATCTGTCAAAAAAACATATTAGTAAATGGTAAATAGTATTTGAGTAAATAAAATAAGTATAAATATATAAAAATACATACAAAAGCAATAGGGTCAACCAATACATATTACATTTTAAAATTTTTATAACTTTGAAAGCACCATAAGTATGTAATAAAAATATATATATACATAAATGTAAATTGATGCACCGTTTATGTTAATAATATTGCAGGTTTAATGGTGATAAAATCATTTAATCCTGGTGGGTTAGATGCATCAGTATATAACTGCCACCATATTTCCTTATATGACAGTAATCCTTTATGGTCACCCCTTCTCGGTGCAGTTGACAAATTCTCCAAAATTGCAAATTTAAATGTATGTATGTGTCCATATTGTTTTATATGCTTGTATAGAGCATTCTTTTCGTCACATGTCTTAATACTATAAAAATGTGCATATATTCATTTATTCAACTTCCGTTCCATTTTGCCAATATAAAATCCAGAACATGCTGCGCATTTTGCTAAATATATGACCCATCTGGTGTTACAATTTCCACTAACAAAAGTTATATAAGATTTATGTATATTGTCCAAAGTGATATGGCTTTCATCATATATAGCAAAACACTGTTTGCATTTACCACACTTTGTGGTTTTGTTATTAACAAAATGTCTGGATATATCTCCTCTCTCTATGTAATTTTTCAAATTCCGACCCATTTTATATACAAAAATTGGTTGTGATCCCAAGATTTTTTCCATTCCTTGGTCCACCATGATAATTTTCCAATTGTTAATAATTTGCTTAATTTTCCCTATGTGTGGGCCATATTCTAATACACATGCTCTTCTATATTCAGCACTGTTAGTAGTAGTGTCTAATATATGATTAACTGACCTATTGATGTCACTTTTTTGTCCCAACAGAGGTTTGTATTTAGTCCCCCATCCATTAATAATATTTTTACTGATATGATTCAACATATTAATGTTATAACCCCTGTCACTGAAAAGGTTGGTAATAAAACCAACTTCTTCTAACATCTCAGAATGTGTGGAGGTCATTCTTATGGCCCGTATAATCTGACCTCTAAATATATTAATAAATAATTTTCTAGGGTGGCAAATAGAAAATTCTAAATAGCTGTTAGAAAAAGTATGTTTTCTAAACAGCCTCGATTTAAAACTATTGTCTCCCTTAGAAATTAAGGTGTCCAAATATGGTAGGCCTTCCTTATTGAAGGAATAAGTAAATTTTAGGAAAGAACTACTTGAGTTCAAGAAATCGATAAACTGTGCTAACATTTCTTTATTACCGTCCCACAATATATAAATATCGTCCAAATATCGCGAATAATATTTAACATGTTTAAAATATTCGCTGTTGAATATTTTGGACTCCTCCCAATCAAGCATAACGAGATTGGTGTATATTGGGGCACATGCTGCTCCCATGGCAACACCGTTCGTTTGTCGAAAAAATTCTCCCTCATATTCAATAAAATTGTTATCCAATACAATAGACATAAGTTCTATAATTAAACAAGCATGATCCCATTCATAGCCTCCATATTTTCTAATACTATTAGAAAAAGCCTCTAGTCCCTCTGTCTTGGGGATACTAGAGAATAAATCGACTACATCCACAGTGACAAAAATAAGTTCTAAATGCCATAAATTAACAGGAAAATTCCGCAAAAAGTCCCACAAATCTTTCATTAAGTGTGGGATTCTATCGTAAATATGTTTTAAAAATCTGTCCACAGCAGTCCCTAATGGAAAGGTTTTAGACCTACTACCAGATATAATAGGTCTAAATGGTGGTTGGTCAATCGATTTGTGAACCTTCAGAATTCCCACAATGGAGGCTAAGATGGAATGTTCGACTTTCAAATATTTGTATAGATCCATAGTTATTCTATTGTCTATTAAAAATTCCTCAATATGTAAATCAATACGACGATGTGCTATGTTGATTTCGTTGAGTGATACTATCTCATAGTTCCCAGAATTGTGTAAGACTTGATGTATTTGGAATACATATTCTGTACTGTCAAATATAACAATTTCGCCCCCTTTATCGGGTTTCATAATTCTAATACTGGTGTCCTTTCTCAAATCCTGTAACAATTTCAATTCGTCTTCAGGTAAATTACAATATATATTAGCATTTTTAAGACGTTTTTGTAATTGGTACATTTGTCTAGAAACTGTCTTATCATACACTGATATGAGTGGATGCATAGGCGGGATGAATGCACTTTTTTTCTTTAAGGTACCATACTCGCTGTGGGACTTGTTATCATTGTTGTTATCAAAAATGATGTCTAAATTCAGTTTCCTTATATATTTCTTGAACTCTATAAGACTATCAACTAGCCTAAATCTAGTAGTGGGTATGTACTTCATACCCTTAGAAAACAAATTAAAATGGGTCGTGTTCAATGTTAGATCTGTATAATTATAAATTTTGAAATGTTTGTAAGTGTTAACTATTCCATCATTTACTATACTATCACTTGAGGTGCCTAGTATTGATCTATGTTCAGTTGTATTCAAATCTACGCAATCATTAGATTTGCTCGTGGTTCCAAAGATCGAGGTAGATACGTCCGAAATATTATCACCATCTTTACTGAAAACTTCTGATGTATTATGTGTTTTCTTATATGGCTTGTTAGGTAACATTATGGGAAAATTTCTTTGTAGTGCCTTCCCCATTTTTTCTCCCTTACATATCTTGGGTCTTTGCCCTGATGTAAAAAATGTATATTATAGTCATCATGAAAGTCATTTTTATAATTTTGATAGTTTTGATGATCTTCCTGATTTCTATACATAAATGGCTTAGTATAATCATTATCATATGTGTCCAAAGGACGATTATTCATATAATGTTGGTTAACAGAATGGAGTTTATTAGATTTTCCCCAAAAATATGCTGTGTTATTTTGATATTGTTCAATATCTCTCTGTAATTTGTGTTGTTTCCTTTCAAAGTCTTTTCTAGTGTTAGATTCTGCTATATTGAATTGTTTCTTATATAGTTTTTCCCATTGGGGGAATAATAAATCATTCAATATTAAATAATTTAATTTTTCTACCTCCAACAACATTAAAACCAGTTGCTCATCATTATATTTGATTAATGATTGCATAAATAACATACCAAAAGAATCAAATAATAAATTCAATTCAGTTTTAATGGCTGTAGTGATGTTAAAGCCCATTGGTCTTTTAAACAATCTAAGCCCTTTGGGGACAACTTTACATTCAATACATTTCATCAAATAGGTGTTATCCAGTTTTAAAGTGTTGATAGCATTAAGTTTTTTGCCCAAAGTATATATGTAGTCTCTTAAAGTACCTTGTGGGGGAGAAAAGTCATCGTGTTTCTGTTCAGAATTGATGTTATTAAAACCGCAATTAGTGTCCAAAAATGATTTCAATCTGTTTAGTCGAGTATTCTCCTTAGAGTTCAAATTCTCAACCCCACAGTCTGAATTCACAGTCTTTGTGACAGGTTGGATAGTCTGTGTGTATGTTCTTTTAGGTAACGGTCACTTGGGTTTAGTTCCAATCCATTTAGCTTTGTCATCGGGGTCTCCAAATGAAAAATCGAATGTAAAATCCGAAATGCCAAGCCGACTGCTGCTCCTGGCAGCACTGAATATAGGAGGGGCCGGCAAGTCAATAGAACCCGCACTGTCCTGTCTACCAACTTGTCCGTTAGGGATGTCAGAAACAGACGGGTGACATTGTGAAACTTCCTCATCAAGTATGTGATTGTCACCATAAGCTATTCCTTTCACTGAAAAACTGTTATCAGGTACGCTATGGATAGTACATCCATGCAGTGTAGACTCTCCATTAGATGTCAAAATATGATGATCATCCTTTGTGTTACATAATGAGGTGAATAAAGTAGTGAGTCTAAAAATTTCACCTCTAAGCTCGCTTAATTGGGTCTGCAACCAATTCCATTCATCGCGAGTGACCAGTGTAGAAGATGGTGAAGTGGCGTCTCGATCTGACTCCATAGGAGATGAACAACAGGACAGAAATCCAAAAGGATAACCAGCGTTCAGGAAAAAGCAAATGTAACTTCAATGGAAACGCTGTACTCCTATGTGTCATGAAACACCAAACCTGGTCTATAAAAAACTCCAAGCGAGTAAAAAAACTGAATTTAATTTAAAAATACAACATGATAACAGAGTTAAGCGCTTTCACTCGCAATATACGAGCTTCATCAGAACTGTTACAAACAGGAAATGAACTCATTTTAAAAACTTTTTAGCGCCAAATCGCTACCTTGTAACAAAAGTTCTTAAAAACCTTAAAGACATACATACCAAAATTGATCTACAATAAAAACAAGGTTTGGTGTTTCATGACACATAGGAGTACAGCTGTTCTGAAATAAAAAAAACAAACAAAAAAACCCCTTTAAAACATTACATAATGTGGGGGTCTTCACCCCCCACACCCCTGACGTGGGGGGCTGTACCCCCCACACACCCCTACTTAAATATACCAACTCCGAGATTGCACTACAGTACCGAAAATGGCAAAGTAACGAAAGCGGCCAAGCAAATCCTTTCCCAGAGAAAGAATTCCCTGAAAAGCCGCTTTGTTATTTTGCCTTTTTGCTCTTGTCAGTTCGATCAAAACGCATTCCACAAACTGTGTCTGCGATCTGGTAATAGGAACTCCATTAATAGATACATGTTTAGCCAATGCATTCATTAGAATACTTCTTTGAAGATCTAATAACTGAGAACTAATTCTCTATTTTAATTTTTTATTCGTCTTTCCGATGTAAAAACAACTACATTGGGTGTAATTGGCGAGATAAATCACGTTTGCTGTTCTACATGTACCCCTGGCCATGAATACTTTGGATGCATAAAGGAGACATCAGTATTAATATCAGTACAGTGTACACAATTCAAATAGGGTATTGTTCCTAATTTACCTATAGGGGATCTTAGTAATTTTACTTTTACTAACATCTTTATAACACAAAAGCTGTTTAAGATTACTTTCTCTCTTAAATGTAAATCTTGGACTCTGTTCTACTATCTCATTGATTTCCTGGTTAGATGTTAAAATAGTCGAGTTTTTCCCAATAATATTCTGTACAATGTCAGTATGCCTGTTGTGCTTCATTATATAATTAATCACATCAGTAGACCTTGGCCTAGCTAATTGAGTACTATCAAAGTCATCATTTACCCCCATCAAATAGGGCTTGGCTGTACTATCTCTCAAGTGTATCACTTCACTCTTAGACTGTTCGATAATACTGCTATCATAGCCCCTCTTTCTAAAGTCTAATGCCATCTCTTCCATCTCCCTATGAAATATACTATCTCTGGTGCTTAGTCTACTTGCCCTCATAAATTGACTCTTCGCTACACCCCTAAATATATGTTTCAGATGCATGCTTGTTGAATAAACATACTTTACTGCCTTTAGGAAATTTATTTTAAAGCTAGAAGTGTTGTATTTTAATAAACTGTCTCAATGATGTAACATACTTTTAAATCGCGTACTCATTTTTTTATGTTAGTGTAAAAGGGGTGTAATGTAAATGAAAACGTTTTTGTCTGTGGAGAAATTGTATTTATTTTACTTTTGTAAGACTTGCATAGTGTTTTAAAGTTCTTTTTACTGTTTTTCTGTCGAAAAAGTAATTTTTGTGGAATGTTGGTGTTTGCCAGCAATTGCTGCTTGTCTTCTATGGGGAAAGAGGCACCATTTTTGACTTGACCATGAAACAGACTACCAGTCCCATGGTTGGTCCTTCTTCCTGCCATAATTTATTTATTTATTTGCATTTGTTTTCCGGGATAGTCCACTGGGCCTAGGAGTGCCCATTTTTAGTGGAGGCCCAGGGAGAAAAGCTCCACATATTACATATACATTGATGAGATAAAGTTACATAACGACTGCTAACAGATTCAAGTTACTAGTAAGCAACATTATACAAAATACAAAAATACAATGATTTACACCCAGGTACAATATATACATGTTGATATACAATTAGAATTAGGCTTTCTTTTCTTTAAATTTCATCTTGTAGCTGAGGATGCATAAACCTGAGAGAGAGAGAGAAGTGTTATAAATGAAGATAGATAGATATTTTAAAGTGTTAAAGTTGTTAGAAGAGGTTTCTAGTTTTGTGTAATGCTGGAAGAATTATTTGAGCATGTACACAGCCATAGTTTGGAGAGGTATTCTTGCAGAGACTTTTTGAAAATGGTGTGATTAGAAGTGGTTCTGATTGTGGTGGATAAGGAATTCCACAAAAAGAAAAAAATTAAGCAAACAACCTTGCCATCATAACAGGCTAGCAATATGCCTCAGCCACAGATGCGTGACTCTTTGTGGCAATCTGTGTACCTGAGACCACTCATCTTTTGAACCAGACCCCTGTGTGTAGCACCTATAACCTGTATGGACTGGGGGTTAGCCACGTCCTCTGCAGCTGTTGGGGTCTCCTCAGTGGCCAAGGGAAAGCCAGTCTTGTCAGTCCAGGGAGAGGGAACAGAGACGTTTCCCTGTTGTATCAGAATGCTGTGTCCATCCCTGGAAAAACTGCTGTGACCATTAGTAACATGGTTGGCCTCATTTTCTTGTCAAAAAGAAATAGAAATCCAAGCATGTCTCTACTCCTCCTCCTCAATTTTCTTTGGCTAGGAATAATTTACTGGTTTGGCTCAGGGTTTAATTTAGGCTATTGATCCTTCTTGTAAAGTAGTTTCTGGTAAAATAAAGGCTACATCCTGAGATTCAGGATTCTGAATCTGAACAGTAGGATGAAGGGAAAGATATGTTTCTTTCCCTCAGATTTCTGATTCAGACTCAGAAGAGAGCTCAGTTTCTGATTCTCCTTGTGGGGTTTCTCTTTCTCTGACACTGTTGCTAGAATGAGCGAGTGTTTTCATTGGGAGAACACTGAGCTTTCTCAGTCTCTCAGATAATACGAGTTGTTACAAAATGATTTTCCATAACCTGCATCCATTCTTCCTGTTCTGTCTGCTTTAGAGGATTTGTGTTACTGCCTGCAGTTTTCCTTATAGTCAGCCAGCTGCCCCTAAAAAGGCAGATAGTATGTATAAAGTTCAGTCTATTCAATTTTAATTTACTATTACCAAACCTGACCCAGCAGCTATAACTTTTGCTGATCCCACTGCTGCTAAGCACATAGTTAATTCCAATCATACTTTCTGATAAAATGGGACAATTATTGATAGGTACAGGGAAAAAGTGTACACATCTGCAACTTTGATTTTCAGAAATTTGAACAACAGGCTTATTTGTTAAAGTTTGCTCTGAAAAAATTGTGAAAGTATGAGGAATGTTTTTTTTTTTTTTTTTTTTTGCAGTTTCTTGTTGTGAGGAAAAATCTTCTATAAATAACTTAAGTTTCTTCTGTTGCACAAGTCACTGCTCATTGTTTATAATGGGTGTATGACTGCTGATACTTCTTCGTGGGCTGTAGTCACTGGTACGCTTTAGAGGATGTTTGCATTGCTGGATTCTCAGAACTTCCCAGATGATGTTAAAAATGAGATTTTAAATTCTCCATTTGATAGATATTTAGTGATCAAAATGTGCGATGAAAGAGACAAGTTGATCCAGGCAATCTCTTCAGAATTTTCATCCCTCCGTTTTCAGATTTTCCAAGGGATTTTCTATCTTCATATCCAGTTTTGTAAAAAACAGAATAAACTATTTCAACAAATTATAGGTAAACAGACATTTAAAAATAAATCACTAGGGGTTCCAAAAACAAGTCTGGAACCTCCCAAAACCAAGGGCAGTCCAACAAGTATGAATAACTGTTCTGAAGACCTTGTGACCTCCTGCCATCCTGGCCCTTTTTTTCTTTCAAAAAGTCTAAATCTTCATTTTTCTCTTTGACTACAAATTGTTTCATACAATGGGTTCTAAAAAACATTCATCAAGGTTACAGGTGGCAGTGGGAAGAAATACCTCTTTCTGGGGGGGGGGGGGCATTTCTCATTCTCTGGGTGGCACAGTGGTTTACCAGATAGGGTTGTTGCCTCACAGCAAGAAGTTCTCTAGTTCAGTTTTGGCTGGGGTACCTTCTGTGTGGTGTCTGCATGTCCTCTTTGTGTTCACGTGGGTTTTCTCTGAGTGTTCTGGTTTCCTCCCACATTCCAAAGACATGCAGAATGTAAAGTGGACACTAAAAATTGGCCATATGTATGAGTGTGCATGCAAATATATGGTGTGGATGAACTACTGCAGCAGGACTAGTCACCTGGTAGTGTAAAACTTGGCACTAGATGACTATACTGTTAAAGTAACACCCTGACTCCATGTGCAAACATGGAAAACTGGGTTTGTGGATGGATGGATGGATGGATTCCTCATCCTCCAGATTAGACTCTTTTGTTTCTACTGGTTCTTTATCACATGCTGTCCAAGGGAATGATAGAACCTGTTCCTTCTTCCCAGGTGGGGTTTTATTCAAGGATGTTCCTAATGCCAAAGAAAAAAAATGCTTGGAGACAAGTTCCGAATGATTTTTCCTAAACCTGTTTGTGACAGTACAAAAATTCAAAATGATGTCACTTCACAATCTGTTTCCTCTTCTTCCTCTTTCAAGTTTTCTGGCAACATTAGATTTAAAAGATGCTTATCATCACATCCCTGTTCATCCAAATGTGAGACTTTTCTTAGGGTTTTGTGTGTCTGGATCACATTATCAGTTCTCTGCCTTACCATTTGAACTATCTATTGCACCGAGTGTTCACAAAGTCTCTAGCTCCAGTTATAGTTCATTTTAGCTTACAGGGTATCCACATTTTTCCATATTTAAACAGCTTGCTTATATTTGCAGAGAGTTTTTCAAAATGTCAGGACTCTGTCTTAAGAGAGAGACATCTTAAACAAGCTAGGATTCCAAGAGAACATTCAAAAGTCTTTCTTGACTCTTTCACACAGGATTGTGCTCCTGTGATGTCAGCTATACACCTTAAAGAGCTTTTCTTCCACAGGAAAAAAATAGATCTTTATCTAGATCTGCTTTGAAGGTTTTCCACTATGACTTTGGTCACTGCAAGGGAATAACTCAGGATTTTAGGTCTCAAGGCATCTATGATTCTCATGATACCCCTGGCAAAACTTCACATGAGAAAGATATAGTGGTACCTGAAATCTCCTTGGTCCCATCATTGATACCCTTTATCTTTTCAAATCACAGTGCTGGAGTTTGTCAGAAGAGTAATCTTTCGGTGGAGATAACAGATATCCTTGGACTGGATATAACCTAATCGAAATGCCAACGGAGAACAACACCCCCCCCCCCCCACAAACAAAAAAAAAATGAGGGGCCAAGGAAACAAAGAACAATGTTTGTTTTTAGCACTTTTATTCTTTTATTTACTGGAATTTCTTCAGAAAACAAACATTAAAATTATTATTAATATTTAAATGTCTCATTAAGACTGACAAAAAGGCTCTCAACCAATCAAATGAATAAATAAAATAATCCAATTGGCTAAAGCTTGCCAAATCATAAATAAACATATGCCAACCTATATCTTTTAATGTAGAAAGAAGTCTCCTCTTTTAGAAATGATTCCTACCAATAAAAGTTAACCAAAACTTCTTATTGGTCGATATAAAAAAAATTCCTGTATGAACTCACCATCCCCATATAAATAAATTCACAAAAAGTAAACATTATATCTAACTAAAAATGATGAAAAAGGATGAATAAAAGCACTAAAAATGAACATTGTTTTTTTGTTTCCTTGCTCCTTTGTTTTTTTTTTTGTTTTTTTTGGGGGGGGGCAGCTGTTCACCATTGGCATTTCGATTAGGTTATATCCAATTTTAGTTGCCTTCCTCAGTTTTTGGAGTTGTTATCCAACAGATATCCTTAAATACAGGTGTCTCCTGTTCCCTCCCTGTTTCAAAGTAGTCAGTCACTACAGACATTTCAGAATTTGCTAGCAGAGCAGTTTTAGGATGCATAAAAGTCCAGCGGGTGTGGGACACCAAGAACAGATACAAGCGCATAAATAATAAGGAAATGCTTTCCCTAATCAAGATATTCAACTGTCTGAACTATCTTTAGTCCCTGTGACCTCTTCAAGTGGTTGCAGACAATATCACAGTCTTATGATATTTCAGCAAGCAAAGGGGACCAAGGTTGTTGCACCCCTTTGCAGACTAGCCATGTTAGCATGAGAAATAGCTTCACAGTGCAATCTCATTCTAGAGGCATCCTACATTCCGTTAGAGCAAAACTGTGTGGCAGACAAGCTGAGCAGGACCAGAGCAGATCCTCATGAATGGAAACTAGATTGTGGGTCTTGTGGGGAGTTCCTCAAGTAGACCTCTTTGCCTTCTCTCTGAACAATCAACTGGCAAGATTCTGCTCCAGAACCCCATGCAAGAAGGCCTGAAAGACAGATGTCTTTTCTTTTCCATGGATAGGAATGTTCCTGTATGCTTTTTTACCCTTTCTACTAATATCCAGGGTACTTCTGAATATTCAGGCAGAATCCCCAAGATCATTGTTGCGGTGACTCATTTTTATCCCAGGCAAACATGGTTCTTCCTTCTCCTGGAAATGATCAGTGGCAGTTACAAGCTTCATCACAGACTGATCTGCTCGCTGAAGCAAAGGGATGTAAGATACATCCTAACATCAATCAAATTCAGTTGACTGACTGGATGAAAAGGTCTTAATTCCTCTTAGGAACCTGTTTACTGAGGATGTGCAGAGGTACTAATGGAGGCAGAAATCCTGCTACTAGTAAATCATATATTAGCAACATAACCAGCACCCATTCAGGGCTAGTTGTTCTCTGGTTCTACAATATTTGTGTGAGTTGCTATCCTATGGCTTTTCTCATTTCTCTGTCAAGGTTCATTTATTGGCCATTTCAGAAAGTCTGCCCATGGATCCTCCTCTTTCAATGCAGTCTGATGTCAAAATGTTCTTGAAAGGTGGTTTGAAATAGAGTCCACTAAGAAAACTGTTAGCCCCTCCTTGGGATCATAATTTTGTGTAATGGAAGCTTACACTTGCTACATCTGAACCATCTAATCTGGCTGACTTGAGGTTCTTAACATGGAAGACAGCTTTATTTATTGAGCTGACCTCTGCAAGAAGGTTATCTGAGTTACATGATCTTATGGTGAGTTAACCTGATCTCATTTTCCATAGGAGCAGGGTTTCCTTGAGAACCAATTCTTCTTTTATTCTTAAAAAGGTGGTATCTGAGTTTACTTTAAGCCAAATTATGCTGTTTTCCTTCCTTTACCTAAAAGTGAGGGACAAAGGATACTCCATACCTTGTACATCCACAGACAATTCAGGTACTATCTTGACAGAACTAAATCTTTCAGATCATTGGATCAATTGCTCATTTCTTGTGAAGGTAAGAAGAAGGGACAACATTTGTCAAAACAGACTATTTTCAAATTTTTGTTTAAGGCTATTACCTTTTGTAATACTCACCATAACACATATATTGCAGGCAGGGTCAAGGCCCACTGTACCAGGGCCTTGGCTTCATCTATGGCTTTTTAGAAAGGGTTGGATTCTAGAAGTATTCTAGAAGCTGCTACTAGGTCCTTTCTACATACTTTTACAAAGTAAAATAAGCCTGATTTCTTGTCTACGTCCAGATCAAGCTTTTGCTAGGACCTTTCTTCAGGGCCTCCTGGACTCTTCTCCTTTCATCTCTCAGATGTAGTTAGCTAAGGTATTCTACCCATACAGCTAAAGCTACTGCAGCAATGATCAATATGATGAATATAGTACAGTTGTGTAAGTTAAACATACCATGACAGTAGATGCTGAAATGATGACTGCTGCAGAAGCCACTCCCTCCCTCCCTCCATCTCCCTTGTTTTTTGGTGTGCTTTTTATGTCAGGGTGTGGACTGTTTATTTTTGTCATTCCTAGCACTGTCCTTTCAGGGCTCAACCTTCCTTTCTTTGTTTGCAGGAAAGCTCTGAGGGGCTTTTCACCCAAACATGTCTTTTAGTCATCTCAGCTCAATCAATCTGACAGTTTGGGTGCATGGACAGTGCTGTAAAACTTTAGAAGCTGGCCGGCTGTTAAATCCTTGGAATGATATGACCCATATAGCTAAGGCTACTGCAGCAACGATCATTCAGACATCTACTGTTATAGTAAGTTTAACTTACTCTACTATACTTTATTTCTCCTGCTTTTATATAACACCTAAAACATATGTAGCAAACAGAAATAAACCAATGTGTTAATCGATCCTAATTACTAATAAAAATATTTCCATGTTTCATTGAGTTTAAACTTCAGCCCCATATTCTTCTAAGTTTTATCCATTGAAAATGCAGAAACACTACTTACATAGGCCAGCTTCACCAGCACAACTTAATTAATAAGGTAAATTTTCCCAGAAAGTAACCTAAAAAGTTTTCTATCAATCAGTTATGTGTTTTATGTCTTTTAATACTCTCTCTTCCACTATTTTCCTAATGCATACCCTTTATGCAAATGTTGTACCCAAATGTTAAACATCCATTCATGGTAAATAAAAACATCCAGTACTGGTAACTCGCCTTACTCTTCTTTTGGGTCAACCACAAACCAAAATCCAGTAAAAGACTTTGGTTATCCAACCTCTGTTTTTTAAGTAGGACTACAGCATCTCTTTCAGATAACATAATTAGGATACATAGACCCTTCTCTATTCCTAATCATGCTGCAGCCATTGCCTTTTGACAATGGGCTAAAACTGTATTCATTATCAACACAAGTATTACCACTAAAGGGGTATCCTTGATTAAAGAAAGAACAAAAACAGTGGACACCAAACCCAGAAAAACTTGAAAAGTAACTTATAAATCCATCAAGGAGGCAAGCAGTTTATATGTTAGTACTAAGCTAACTGCCCTTGTGAGCCATTTTAAGCCTAGACAATTATCCCTTGTGAGACTCAAACCCTGCACCTTGTGTTTGTAAGGTAAACATCTTAACCATTAAGCCACCCTCCCAACCCCCAACAGTGAGTATGACCAACTCCAGAAAAGAAGACAAGGAGTTTAAAACCAAAAATATTTTATTAATTAATTTATCCTTGATTAACACTTCACTTAACCACAATCTTCGGACCTTTCCAATTATTTACTAATACTTTAATTCTAGTATTCTCATACATTATTCTTAGTAATTTTATTGATCTGTCATCGATGTTATAAGCTACTATAACTTTCCATGTTTGTGCACAGTAGATATTGTCATCTGTCTTCTCCAAATCACATCACATTCTTACTTTCTTCCTATTTATATCAACCATCATTTATTTTATGAAAGTCAGTGATGTCTAGCAAACACCTTGCCTTACTGGCATATTATTAGGAGTGCTTTTCTGCCCTACCTCTGGCAGTCTGTCAAAGGACATGACTCCTCCAACTGCTTGTCTGTGAGGGAGGAGGGCCAATCGCTTGATGGGACCAGGACAGCCCTTCATACTCACAGACAGAACCAATTCAGTTTTCTTGTGCCACAGTCAAGATAAAGATATTTGGATTTTACTGTTCATTCTGGGAATTCCAGCTGCAAATAAGAAACTTCTTTCGGATTTTAATTCCTCCGTCTGCCTTATCTATCAGTGCTTGAATAGTGTATCCTGCTGCTTTGACTGCTTTTTTTCTGATTAGAAATGTTGTATATGCTTCTGTTTTACTTTGACTAGTACAGTAAAGCCTGTTAATTAAAACCTTCATTTGGAAATTTTGAAAGAGAAACTTGGTAATATTTTAATTTGTTTTTAGTGTTATGATTATTTGAGGTCATTTAATAGGATTACAGCATTTTAAATGATTTATTTGGTTTATATTGCAAATTTGGCACCATTTTGTTTGTTAAATATTTCTGACATGAATTTTTCATCACTTAATGTTTTATTTCTTGTCTAATATACTGTTTTAGGTTGTGCCCATTCATTTCCAAGCTAGCCTTCTTTTTACAAAATCAGGAGACTTTTGTGAACATGTTTTGTGCTTTGAACTTTGTTACTGAAAATGCAATCATTTTTTCAGTGTAATGCTCATAAAAGTATCTCTACATAAATAGTCTTTAGATTGCTATTTATAGGAAGAATAGTGGGATTTGTCCTTCTTTATATTGGACTAACCATCCAGCCAGTATTTGGCATTGAGCTGACTAGTTTTTTGTCCCTCTAACTTGATGGACTCAGACCCCCACCATCTTCCCCATCTGTATCTAAAAACATGAATGAATAAATCAAAAATACACCTGTGGACAGCACAGTGGTGTAGTGGTTTGCATTGTCACCTAGCAGCAAGATGTTGTCTGGTTCGATTCTTGGCAGGGGTGCCTTCTGTGCAGAGTCTGCATATCCTCCCTGCATTCATGTGGGTTTCCTCTGGGTGCTCTGGTTTCCTCCCACATTACAAAGACATGCATCTGGAGCATTTCTCTCTGGACCTCCACTGAAAATTGTTTTGTTCCAAGTTGGACTTTCCCAGTAAACAAATGTTAAATAAAAGCCTATGGCTTGTGAATTTACAGTAGCCTCAGCTTTGGATGCTATTGGACCACTCACCTTCTGTTACCTCCAGGCCTCTTGGAGTGGTTGTAATATCACAACTGTGCATGACACAAAGGTCAGACACATCCACCGGGGCTGTACCATTGCCTGTTTCAGATATGGAAAAAACAAACCCTTTAGGGGCAGGTGGAGAGAGGGATGCAGGATCTGTTGCCAATATTAATACTTCCCCCAGGGGATTCTCCCACTAGTGTAGTGTAGGCTAAAAATAGACACAGTACCCTCCACATGGTGGGGCAGCAGTCTTTGACTGGTCTCCCAACTGAAATGGTGGCTATAGATAGAGCCATAGCTCAGGCAGTAGTTTATGGGATGCATACTCAGGTTATAGTAATGCTGACACTTCCAATGCTGGTCAGTCTGCTAAGGATTCTCTTTTTGAAGGAGATTTTATGTCTGAGGTCTCTGACCTGCCTGTCTCAGATCATTTGGTTTCCTCTGATGATTAACAGATACAAGAACCCAAACAGATGTTTCCTTTCACTCTTTTGATCCCAGCATTGTGTCATGGCTTCTAGAGAGCTTGCAGTGCTCCTTTGTTCTTTGAGGCTTTGCCGGAGGAAGAGTTTAAGAACTTTAGGGTATGCTCAGCCTCATCTGGCCTCCAAGTCCTTTTGTCTGTGGAACCTGCTTCAGTGTTCCTAGTATCATTTGCTAATAAGACAATGTCTTCTTTTTACCCAGTCCCTTAAGAATTAACTAGACAAGTAGCTAGAATCTCACAGAAAGAAGCTGATGCATTCCAGCATGGCAGCTCTTAAAATGCATAACTACCAATGTTTTCTATGGAAGTATTGGTTGAGATGCATGTATAGTTTAAATGAGTTTGCTGCACAATTGTCTGCAGAGCAAAATGTCTGTGCTAATGATTTTGTTTCCAATGTTTCTTAGTTGTCAAAACATATTCTAAAAAGTGCCTTGGAGGGGGCTGATACTATTTCTAGAAATGTAGCATGGTCAGTGGTGATTAGGCGATATGCTGGGTTGCATTCTCAGAATTTTTCTGATGAGTTAAAAATAAGATTATCAGTGCCCTTCCTGAGTCTGATTGTGTGTTCACAGCATCTAATCAAATCCTTAAACATGGGGATAACGAAGGTAAATGGATGAAAGGAGTATCAAAACGGCTTCATGTTCCCCAGTTATCCTCCTTTTAGCAATGTCATCTTTGGTTGCCTAACCAGCAGAAGTCCTGAACAAAATCCAAGGCAATAAAAGTAAACAAGGATGGCAACAACTAACTCCAAGCCTAGCAAGAAGGGGTCCATTCCTAGATGAAAATCCCCTTCCAACTTATGATTATGCTGAAGTGCAGAATCCATCTTTATCAAGTCGCCCGTCAGGTGCCTCATCTTTCAAGTTTTCTCTCAACAAGGCAGTGGGCCATCGGTGGTTTCTGTCAAATGGGTGCAAACATTGTTGGCAGGGATTTCAGATGGAAGTGAAAAGATCCTCCACCTCCACTCAGAGGGGTTTCCCCTCATTTACTCAACCAGATTTTGTTATTCCGTCCTATTCTCCAGCAAATGCTGGACTCAGGGTCATAGAACTGGTCCCTTCTTCAGAAATAATGAGAGATTTCTTCTTTAGTATTTTCTTGTTTCACCAATAACAGCAGCCATAGAGACTGGTGTGGATCTTTCTATTTTGAATACTTTTGTCGAGGTCCCCATGTTCAAGTTGCTTTTATTATATATCTTAAGCAGTGCAACATGACTTGTGGTTTTGTATATAAGAAAAAGGGAGTCTGTATCTTTAAATATAAATGATGTTCAACACACATCTGTTAATGATGTCTTTGTAATGAGTATTTAAGGAGCTGAGGGGTGATACTCTGTTTTTTCTGAAGAAGTCAACTGTAATTTGTGATGAAAGCGCTCAACATTAAATTTTATTCTAGTTCCTGTGGTGTCAGCTCGCTTTCTGGTTTCCTAGTTTAATATTTTCCAATAAGTAAATCCCTCTCCAGTAATTTACACCCTGTTGTATTTGATTATAAAATATTTTCAACTCCCTATAGTTTTGTATATATTTTATTTCAAACTCAATCCATCATTGCTCAGAAGTATTACAAAACTGTGACATTCTCAAATGACCATGCAACAATACCTCAAGTAAGGTCTTGAAAGCATTAGTATCAATAGAGTTTTCCTATTTTTAAGATTGTGTTCCTTCTGCCATGATGTGGACAAAACTGACATATGATCTGAAAGAACAGCATGTTTTACTGTCTTCCATACCTTCAAAAAGTGCAAAATAATCTATTTTTAGTTGACTGTCCTTTTTTATACATTATCATTTTGCACTGTTATACAGATACTAGTCAGTATCACCCCAGTTATTTCTTTGTTCTTCATTTTACCAATAGCATAGCTAGGGTGGGGTGAGAGGGGCAACTGCCCTGGGTGAAAGTGTTGTGGGTGTGGTCAGCCAATCCCAACATTTAATGCAATACCGGCTTTCAAAAGCCGGTACTGTATTTGAGGTCAAACCTGAGTGCTGTAGCACTCTGTGTGTGGTCTAAATTGTAGCAGTCACTTGCTACATTGTAGAAAATAGTTTGCTACAGTTTAAAAGTTAAATCTTTTTTTAACTAAAATCTGAGCACTGAAGTAATCAGTGCAGGCAGGGTATAAACTGTAGCAGCTGTTTGCTACATTTGTAGCAAGTAGTTTCTACAATTTTTAAAAAGAAATTCTTTCTTTCTTTCTTTTTAATAAAAGAGAGGAGGGCCAGGGGCAGGGCACAGAAACAGGACCTAAATGCTTTTTGTTTTTCTTCAGTGGAAGAGATGGGGGGCTTGGATCTGTAATAAGATCAGCTTAATACAGATACAGTAAAGCATTTTGTTTTTTCTTGCTCTTCACCTGAAGAACTGAGGGGGTGGGGTGTTGGTTCATGGTATCGGCACATAGCACTGGCTGAGCTAGCTATGCTTCTGCATCTTTCTCACCTCCTCCATCAGTATGTAAGCCATATTCGCTCTTCAAGGATGACTCTGCTAGATCCTTCTGTATAGAGTTTTGAAACAGTTTCATCCATAGTAACTTTGTCTGAATTAGTAGTATGAAACACCGATTTTTCATAATCTAATCATACATACTGTCAGTACTGCATTTGGTACAGATCATTTTGCATTATTTTAAACTATACTCCCTCCCATATCACAAGTGAGATTTTTTTTTTGTACAGTTGCCATCTAAATGTTTGAAAGATCTACAATAATAGGATTTAGGTCTTTCCCAATATTATATAGTGCATCTTTAGCCCTAAAGAATAATCACACTAGCTAAATTCATAACTTCCAAAGAAGCACAAACCTCCCATGCCCCAGTTTGTAAATGGCTTTCATCATAGAAGAACTGAACATCATAAACAGCGCAACTGTTTGGAGTAAAATGATCCTAATGTCATTCACACTGAACTCTGCAGAGCAAAATTCAGTATTCAATGATCTTCATCTTATTGATCACTGTTGTTTGTTTGTTTGTGTCTTTCGGCTTTTCCTGGTTAGGGGTCACCACAGCAGAACTCCAGTCTGCTAATGATTGGTAGTGGATTTTTATGTACCGGGTTACCAGCCCTGATGCACAACCTTCAACGAAGGCACGCCCCATTCACATATGCCTCCACACAGAAGACACTCTAGCTGAGAATCGAACGGGACAGTGTCTTGCTATGAGGCGACAACACTACCGCAGCACCACCACCGCAGTCTTGTTGATCACTGCTGTAGTAGCCTTAAATGCAAACACACTGCCTTACTGGCATTCAGGTAGCAGAGCCCTGCTGCCCTCCTCTGGCAGTCTAAAAAAAGCTCAAAGTCCCTCCCATTGCCTGTCTGTGAGTGTGATGGACCAATTAACTGACAGTACAGAAACTGCCTTGCACACCCACAGACAGGAAACGTTCTGTTTTCTAGTGCCATTGTAAAGGAAATATGTCTTGGAAGACTATGCCTTACTGTGGATCTCTTCAACTGCTGAGCTTAGATAAGAAACCCTGTTTGGGTTTATTTCTTCACTCTGTTTTTTTTCAGTGCATGAATAGTGTATTTTACTGCTTTCACTATTTTTTTCTTTCTGATTGGGAACATTGTATATGCTTGGTATTTTACTTTATCTGCAGTATACAGCTTGTGCTGTTTATTTTAATCTGAGTGTTGGTTTTTGTGGAATTTTAACCATTGTAATATGTTTTATGGCCATTATGAATGTTTAAATGACTTTCTGAACTAAGGCTGTTTAGTACAGTTTCTCTGCCACAGGCAAATCTCACCTATTGTTTCCGTTTATTAATATTATGGGGTTATGATTTCAAAATTTCTAAAAGGAAAACATGCTGATTCTGCATTTTTTCTTAGGGATTATGGTTATTTGAGGAGATAGAGCAGGTTTACAGCATTTTTAACTTTTTTTGTTTAAATCACAATTTTGGTGCCATTTTGTATAGTAAACATTTCTGACAAGATTTTTTTCATATATTTATGCATTATTTCTTGTCTAACATTTTTATGCTGTTAATCATTTGGAGCTGACACCAGCCTTTTTATTAAAATTTAGGGACTTTTTTGACATGTATTTTGTGCTTTAAACTGTGTTGATGAAACTACTGTTATTTTATTTGGTGTAGTATTCAGAATAGTATCCCTACAAAAATAGAGTTTAGATTGCTATTTAGAGGGAGAACATTGTGCTTTGACCATTGTTTCTACTGGGCTGATCATGCAAGCATTATTTGGTTTTACTCTAGTAATTATTTTGTAACCTGACTTGATGAAGTCCGATACTGTCCAACCCATCATCTACCCCTTGTGCTCTGAAAAAAACATATAATTAAATTAAGAAATATACCTTAGCCTACTGCCTGTGACTTTGTAGTAGCCTTGGGCAGGATATTGGACCATTTGCCTTCTTTTGCCTCCATTTCCCCCTGGTGTGATGGTTGTACCACAACTGCACATGGCATGAGGGTCACACATATCATCCAGGGCTGTACCATTGCCTGGTTTGGGTACTGGAGAACCACACCTTAAGGCACAAGGGAAGTCAGGGGTGCAGAATCTGTTGCCACTATTGATATGTCTCCCCTGAGAATTCTCCCAGAAGTATAATGCATGCAAAAAAGAGCAGAAGACCCAACACACTGCAAGATAATAGTTTCTGACTGTGTTTTCCCCTGAGCTGGTGGCTATGGCTAGATCTATTATTCAGGCTGTTGATTAACTTGGGTTATGAGTAATGCTGCTACTCCCGACCATATTCAGACACACAAGGAACCTGATTGTTTTTTTTTTTTGGTGCCCAGACTTCATTGTTACTGGCCTGGCCTCCATTACCCAATATCCATCCCAGGTCTACCAGCTAGTCTCCAACCCCTTGACTTACTCTGTATTTGCTAGAGCTGGTCGTGGATCCTTGAAGTGTCTTGGGGGGCTCATCTCATCTCTGTTTCCATCTGAGGGATTTTTGTTTATGATGTACCCACTTTATTTCCCTGCCCCCATGCTCATTGATTATGGTTGAAGGCAACTTCCCTCTTTGGACCACGTGTCACTCTTAGGGAGCATATTATTGAGTGCCTTCCCACCTGGGATGGGCATGTCAACTCCTTTCCTGCCTCTCCATCATTCACCTGAGCCACTAATTTAACTTGTGTCAGCTAGGCCTTAGTCGGGGCTTTATCCTGCACCACTGGAGTGACAAGGATCCTGATTTTAAAGAGGATCTTGAATCTCAGGTTTCAGAAGTGTCAGAGTCTGACCAGTCAGTCTCATTTGAGTATGAACAGGTTTAAAAACCCAAACAGTTGTTTTCCTTTTCCAAATGCTGGCTTGATTTAGGGATGTATTCAGCTGGAAGCAATCACTGTCTATCCCAAGATCAGCGCAGTATATGAGTTGGAGGAGGGGCTCCAGACATAACGACTTTCCCCTTCCTTTCATTGATCTTAGCATTGGAGGAAGTTTTTAAGAAAGCTTGCAATTCTGCTTAATGAGTTTCTTCCTAAAAAAAATTGCCTAAAATGTGTTTAAGAAATTCAGAGTGTGCTTATCTGTGCCTAGACTCCAAGTTCCCTTGTTTGTGGGCCCTGCTTCGGTGTCCCTAGCAACGTCTTCCAATAAAAAGACAATTTCTTTATTAAACCAAGTCTCTCAAGGTAAACTAGGCAAGTGACTAGAATCTGAGGGAAAAAAAGCTGGAGAAGCACAGCATGGTAGCTTTTAAAGTGTCTAAATATCAGTGTTTATGTGGAAGTTTGTGTTGAGGTGTATGTATATTTAGATGAGTTCATTACATCACTATCTGCAGAAAAGAAAGACTCTGAAAGAGATTGTTCCCAATATCTCTCAAGTGTCTAAACATGCTTTAAAGAATGATTCAGAGGGTGAGAAAACTGGCTCTAGAAATGTAGTGACATTGGTAGTGGTAAGGAGGTATGCTTGGTTGCACAGCCAAAACTCTTTTTTTATGAGTTAAAAAATTAGATTATAAATGCTCCACTTAATTATGATTGTGTGTTTGGTACAGTAGCTAATAAGATTGTAAAACACTGGGATGACAGAGGTAAACTGATGCAAGGAGTGTTGAAACTGTTCCATATTCCTAAGTTTCTCCCAGCCGGATAATTTTCATTGGCCCAACAAACAGTAGTCCCAGCCAAACAAAGAACAATGCAACAAAGGGGAATAGCAAGAAGAGATCTCCACCAAACCTAACAAGAGGGGGTTCTTGTCCAAGAAGGATAATGCCTCCTTCCAACCTATGACTATGATGAGGCTTGGCATGCATCTTCCCCAAATACTCTTTCAGGTGTCCCATCTTGAAATTAGATCTCAATGATCCTGTCTGGCCATCATTGGTATCCAACAAATGTGTTCCTCCATTCATTCAGTGGGGTTCCTCAGGACCATACTTTGTTATTCACTTTTATATTCTCTAACACATGCTGGACTCATGGGTCATAGAGATGGTCCCTCATTTGGAGAATGAAAAGTTTCTAATCCAGAATTTTCCTGGTACCCAAAAAAGAGTTGTTGAGGAGCCAATGTTGGACCTATCATTCCTGAATAGCTTTATCACGGTCCCCCAAGTACAAGATACCCTGCAAATAGTGCTTCCTCTTCTGCCAGACTTCTGCTTCATGGTGACCCTGGATTTGATGGATGTGTATCATCATATCTCCATTACTCATCATGTCAGGAGATGTCTGACATTTTTTGTGTCTGGTTTTCATTACCAGTTCTTTGCATTGCTCTCTGTGCTATCCCCAGCACCTTGAGTGTTTAAAATATGCCTTGCTTAGTAGTGGCTTACTGCTGGACTCTTTGCAGTCACATTTTTCCTTACTTGGACAACTTGCCAATCTGTGCAGAGTCTATTTCTAAGAATTTGGGATTGCTAGAGAATGTCCCAACTGTAGTCTTCCAGCTAGGATTCAAGTTGAACCTTTAGATGCTGTGCCTCATACCCTCACAAAGACTCATCTTCCTGGGATTCTTAATCAGTACTGACAAAAGAATGGCCTTTCTTCCCAATGACAAGGTCCTGTCCTACCAGACAATGTTTCAGGAATTCTCCAGAGACATATCACCTCAGCAAGAGAATTCCTAAAAATTCTAGGACTGATGGTGTCCTGAAATTGACCTTACCACCTTTCAAACCTGCTGCTCAGGCTGATGTGAAGCTCTTAATATGGAAAGTTGTTTTGTCTGACAATTTCAAGGTAAATCTCTGAGCTGCAAGCTCTCATAAAGGGCCGACCTTACTTTATTTTCCACAGGGATAGGGTTGTGTTATGCACTAACCTCTCTTTAATGCCAAAAGTGGTGTCAGAATTCACTGTCAATCAGTTTTTCAGCCTCCCTGTGTTCTTCCCATAACCTAAAAATTAAGGAGAGAGGATACCTTGGATGGGAAACACCAGCTCAGATACTACCTTGACAGAGCAAAACCCTTCAGGAGGTCTGAAAGACTTTTTACTTAATCAATACTGACTTAATTGATTAATATTGATTAATTACTTAATCAATAAAGATTTTTTACTGCCTACAACAGATAAAGAAGGAGGTCTATGGTTAATCATCAAAGAAAACATTCTTTGAATGGCTTTTAATCGAAGACTAACCATTGAAATTGCTTTTTATTGCATATGCATTGCATCGTAATTCAAATCATTGAATGGCCATATCGTAATTCAAAGCATCGAATATTCAGTTACCATCAGCCAGACATTATAGATTAACACACACCAAAACACACAAATATAAGAACAGTTTTTTCCACAGGCCATCAAGTTCATAAATGGTTAACTCAGCTTGTTAGGTTGGGGTATTCTTTTCCCCAAGCCTCCGAGGATTCTGCAGTATTGTTTACATATTGTTAATACTTGTTCTTTCAGAGTTTATTTCAGTATTTCTTGCACTGAGTTGCACTTTGCACTTTGTATGTACATGTATTTGTATATTTATTTTTTTGTCCTATTCTTAATAGTTGCATGTATGTTGTTTGTCTTGTTTTTAATAGTTGTATGTATGCCACATGTAATTAATAGGCTACAGGTGGTGCAGCGTTTAACATTGTCGCCTCACAGCAAGAGGTTCTTCCATTCGATTCTCGGCTTGAGCGCCCTCCGTGTGGAATCTGCCTGTCATCCCCACCGCAGAGTGACATTAAAGACATGCAGGTAGGTGTGAGCGTGAATGGCTGTGCCTTTTTTGAAGGTTGGGCGTCAGGCTGGCAAATTGGCACCGTAAAAATCCACTGCCAATCATGAGCAGACTGGAGTTCCGCTGTGGCGATCCCTAACCGGGAAAAGCCGAAAGACTTTTATACTTGGAGAGTCACTGAAATCTGAGTCACATTCCTTGTATGCATGCATACTTGGTCAATAAATGTGATTCTGATTTTGATTTTGAATAGTTATAGATGGTCAACATCACAAATGTCCGTTGATGCTGCCAACTAAAACTAAACATAAAAAATGTTTCAAAACACACCTTCTAAAGTGTACACTGCATAAGATAAAGTAAATAACCCCTTGTATATGTGAATAACTAAAATTTTACCTCTTATAAACAGTGTTTAAAACCTACACCCAAATAGTTTTAAATACACATTTCCAGGTATCCCAATGTATTGCTTTGCAGAAATAAAAATAAAGTGACAGGTGCAAAAGGCAAAGTCAGTGAGTACAGCTAGACTTTTAACAGAACAGCTACAGCTGTAATAAAGGATTGCACATCATCTTTCTCTCTGTTTTTAATCACTAATTGTAAATATTGATGCCTTTCAGTAATTTTCCCTCTCTTTGGAGAAGGGGGCAACCAGCCAACACCTGCAAATGCAATTCATCAACTCTGTTTTGCTCCCTCACTAATACAGAAATAACAGCTGGTATGTCAGAAATTCTCCTACCTTGTAAGCAACAGACTCGCCTATGCCATTTTTCAGCATAGTTTTAAGTCCAAGGCAAACAAAAGTCATTTAAGGAGGATATATTCCAAAACTTAACTGGAAATATAGGAGGAAATTGAGCACAAACAGAGCTACAAGTATTTATTTTACTTTGTGTTCAGCCTAACAAATGTACTTCTGCAAAGTATGTAAGGATGCCTTTACCTTCAACTGGGAACAATTTGCAAAGATCATGAAACACAGGAACAACCTCTTCTTTTAAGAATGACAGAGCTATAAGTTTTTTTTTTTTTTTATAGCAAGCTGAAATTCTGTTGATTTACCATAAATGGCTGACAATCCTAGAACTTACACTTTTCACCAAATGTTCTGAGCAAAGTGAAACAAACACCCTTTACATTCTACACCATTAATGTTACTTTTAATACTCAACAGCCATTTCAAAGTCATACAATACATACTTTACAATTGCATTCAAGTCATATTCAGACATTAACTGCAAAATGCACTCCCACATACAGTTGAAAGCTTTGTAGGACTTTATACCCATCACATACCTCTCAACCTCTTGGAGGAAGAAATTTGGATAAAGCCATAAAAAAGTGGGGCAAAGGCACAAAATAGGGACAATTTTTAAATATTGCTCATACAAACTTAGAAAGTTCATAGAATAACAGGTTTTGCATGAGCATGAATTTTCTGAAGGGTATGAAGTCTAAAACTCCAATGTCTGTCACTATTTTCTAACTTCAGTCTTTAATGATTTCCGCTAATTTGCCAGAAAATCATTATTTTATGAAAAATGGGCCAAATATATGAGGCAAAAATCTGTACAGAAGAGAGGTATGCTCATCAAACAATACACTTTGTAGTGCCTCCATAGGTTACTAATCCTTTTATGCTATACAGTTGTCAGCATAAACCTCCCTTAGTTAAAAAGCTCCACCCATATACCACACTGGTGAATTGCAAAGGTCAGTTAAATTTTCTTTTGTGGAAAACACTAACACATGTAAACTTGTTTAAACATCTGCCATTTGTTTCTGAATAAACGTACTACTCTTCAGCTAATAGCTACTGACAGTGAACTTAGAGGTGTACAGGTTTTACTGTCTGAAATAAAGTTTCTATTTCTAAGACGATTAACTTGCTGCTAGAGGGAAGAGCTACTTCACTCTCTAATGATGCACTAGTGATTATATCATCTACAATGAAACAAGGTGTATCTCTACATGACATAGCTTTTTGTTTTAAATGTTCACATGCTACATACTTCTCTACTTCACTTACATCAGCCGCATGTTGCTGCATAACAGACTTCAACAATTCTTCCTTGTCACATACACTTTTAGTTACAGCTCTTCCCTTACACTTTTCAGACAACTTTTCATGGCAATACCAATATTTTCTTTCTTTCACTGTCCTTTCAAGATTATACAAGTAACTGTTGATAACTAATATGTCTTTGAGCCTTTGCAGTGCTATACAACATCCCTAGTACACCAGGACCGCTCTGAGATGTTTTGGCCATAGCTGTAGATAACAGCTTGCCTTACGCAGTTTCCACTTAGATGAACACTACTTATATACTACATTTCTATATGACAGAAACAAACTAACAATTTATATTAATGGCATAAGTAAAAATAATATACTAAATCCTCTGTTCATCAAAAGACATTATATGTACTGGTTTAATGTACCATTTTGAAATAGTATTAATCATTAAAATTATAGTACCTCAGCAAATGTATATTACTAAGATGAGTATGTTTACTATGATGTATACACGTAGTATATGCTATTTCTTTGTAGATGACCAACTATGACTTTTCGATGAATAAATGTATGATGCTCTGCCTCTATGACGAAAAGCAGTTTTGATGGTTAGTCTTCAATTAAAAGCCATTCAAAGAATATTTTCTTCGACAATTAACCATAGACCCTAAAAGGGTCAACTTGTCTTTAAGCAAACCAGTTCAGATTGCAGTTCAGCTCTGCTCCATAGCCTTTATTGTTATGTCTATGAGTGTGTGTGCGTGGGGGGTGTATTTTGGTTTGGAAGACTAGGTGTTCACAAAGCTTCAGTTTCCATCTTTTCTTCCCACTGGATCCTAGAAAACTGAATGGGTCCTGTCTTTGGGTGTGTAAGGCAGTCCATCAACTGTCAGGTGACTGATCAGTCACACCCACAGATAAGCAGTGACAAGGATGCTGACCTTAGGTAGACTGCCAGAGGAGGGCAGCAGGGCACTACTACTCAAATGCCAGTAAGGCAGTGCGTTCTATAGTTATAGGTAAGTAGGATTTATGCAGTTGTACTCTATATGGGTTACATCCTGCCAAGGATGTAACAGCTGGCCAGCTTCCATGTGCTCAAACCATTAGGCAGCTCTAGCTGAGCTAACTAAAAATACAGGTTTGATTACCAAACCTTTCAGAGCTTTCCTGCCACCAAAGAGAACACTGCTCTATGCTATTTTTAATAGTCTGTCTCAAGACTTAAATGCACTTTTAAATGAGAGCACACTATTTTCCTATTACTTTAAAAGTCATTAAAAGCAGTTTAAAACCATATTTTCTCTGAAAAAAATTGTTTATATTACTTTTTGTGGCTGGCAAAAGTGTGTTAAAGTGCTTTTTACTGTGTTTTATTGAGAAGAAGTGACTTTTTACTATGTTATGCTGCTTGTTATCTGGGTGAAAGAGGTTCCATGTCCAGAATGACCATGGAACAATGTACTAGTGCCATGGTTAGACTTACTTCCAGCCACAAAAGGAAAAAGTTAAGCAAACAGTCTTTGCCACAACAGTAGGCTAGTAGTTTGCCTCAGCCAAAGGAGGGCAACTGTTCTGAGGCAGAAGCTGGTTCCTCAGATCACTCACCTTTTAAACTGGATCCACCTAGTGTAGCACCTGCAGCTACTGTGTACTGGGAGTTTGCCATGTCTTCTGCAATTTTTGGGAGTCCCCTCAGTGGGCAAGGGAGAGGCACTCTTGTCAGTCTTGGGAGAGGGAGTATGAAAGTCTTCCCTGTTAAATCAGAATGTTGTGCCCATCCCTGAAAAAGCTGTTGCTGACATTAACAACCCTGTTGGGCCCATTTTTCTTGTCAAAAATAAAGAGAAAACTAAGCATGTATGTTGATCATTGCTGTAGTAGCCTTAAGTGTATGAGTTATACTCTGCTAAGTATGCAATGGCCAGCCAGCTTCTAAACCTTTAGGGCACCTTCCATGCACCCAAACTGTCAGGCAGCTTGAGCTGACCTGATTAGAAGACAAGTTTGGATGAGAAGCCTTTCAGAGCTTTACTGCTGCTTGAGGAGTATGCTCTTCCAAGGGTTTTAAGGATTAATGGTCGGCTTGTGTTCAGTATTTAATGTTCAATGTTCTATACTTCAGCCTCCGGGCCTAATAGAAACCTCAAAGAGCCTGCATCCAATCCATCTAGTATCATAAACTGGCCTTTTTAAATAAACAAATTGTATCAATGTTTCTAATTCTAAGAGGCAGAGAATTCCACAGGAAGCAGCTCTAAAATTAAAAGAATTGCCAAAAGCTCGGCTTTCACATTTAGGGATTACCAACAAATAACCTTTATTTCTAGTATGTTTAGTGTCTAGAAACTTGGCGGGTGCTGGTAATTGAACCATGACCATCTACTATAGGGCATAGTGGAGGGTTATGGATGTCCTTATGGATCTTTGGAACCCCGAATATAGTTAGGGTTGCCATCTTTTCAAATGCCCAAATTGGGACCTTTTTTGTAGAAATGTGAGATTTTGCAGGACAAAACATACCCTTGGCCAATGCAAAGTATAGAACTTCACTTTTTTGTCCAAATAAAAGCTCAGTCTTGTAGCATTTGAGTTGCTTTTGCTATTTCATATAATATCTAGGTGTTTCAGATACAAAATAACTGTTTTATGCAACTCTTAAAGAAAACTTAAGAATTTTTTTTGTCCTGTAATCTCAGGACATTTGCCATTTTTTAGTTTTTTTCCCATGGGACACAATTACCTGAAGAAGGACTGTCCCTCTCAAAGAGAGACAAGTAGTAACCCTAAATATAATAGTCACCCAGGGAGAGCCATTATTCAAATATCTGTAAAAAGAGGGACACTAATGAATTGGCTAAGCATATTATTAATTGTATTAATTGTGAGGATAATTTTTTCACATTTTTTGTGCTGTAGAAAGTAATTCCTAATATATGGGGGGGGGGCCCTAGTCAACTATTTTGGAAAGAAGGGGGCTTTTTTGGCAAATATTTTTAAATTCATATTGTTGCCCAGGGTTGAATGATCATATTACAATAGCCCCCTATGTAAATCTAAAGTGTTAAAAAGGTAGGCTTATACTCTTTGTGATGTATATTTAATTTGGTATTTACTCATTTATTTATTTATTTATTTAAAGGATTCAACTGCATTATATTTACCTTTATTTTTATTTTATTTCTTTATGCCAATTGTTGGTAAATTTTATGGGTGCTGGGGTAAATGTGCATCAGATGTTCACCAAAGCCATTGATGAGGGAAAGGCAGTCCATACAGCCTACCTTGACCTTGCAAAGGCTTTCGACACAATACCCCACTCGGGTATTGTAGAAAAACTTACCAGCTTAAATATAAACCCATATGTCACAAGATGGGTTGCAAACTGGCTTAAGGACAGAACCTACAGGGTTAGAGTTGCTGGCGCTATGTCAGACTCCAAGCCGGTCACAAGTGGTGTCCCACAGGGCACGGTCCTTGGCCCCCTATTGTTCGGCATCTACTTCTCAGAAGTACAGGCCAACATGGGAGGACTTTGGCTGGCAAAGTTTGCAGACGACTGCAAACTGGGCGCCATAGTGGAAAGTGCATCGGACACGGATATCCTTCAGAAGGGACTCACGGAAACAGATAGCTGGTGCCAGAGCCATGGCCTGAAGTTAAACGCCAAAAAATGTATAGTCATACCCTTCGGGAAAAACAAGGTAACCCCAAGCTACCATATAGGTAGCAATCCACTAAGCACAGAAGAGGTTATCAGGGACCTGGGGACCCAGGTTGACAGTGGCCTTTCTTTTGACACTCACATTGCTAAAGTGGTTAGAAAGACCTTCTACATTACCCACCTGATCATGAAGGGATTCACATCCAGATCTAGTGAGGTCATTGTTCCCCTGTACTCTTCACTTATCAGACCAATGATCGAGTACAATGCCCCATTCGGGATGTATCTCACCCGACATCTGCAGCAATTGGAGAGACCCCAAAAGTTCCTCACCAAAAGCATAAAGCGACTCCAAAATCTGTCATATGCTGCCAGATTGAAGAAACTCCAGCTCTATTCAGTCGCATACCGTCTGCTCAGAGGTGACATGTGCCTGACATACAAGGCCATGTCCAACCCGGAATTAATGGACATGCTCCACCTCAAAAAATCCAAATCCACCAAAACCACTAGAGCAAGCGACTTAAACCTTAGCACGGATATAAATAGGACATGCTGGAGGGATAGATTTATCACTCAGAGACTCCCTATGCTGTGGAATAAAATCCCGGTCCATGTGAGGCAGAGCACCTCGCTGGCTCTGTTCAAGAGAAATCTTGACCTGTGGATGGGAGATCGTAGGTTTACCCCAGGAATCATCTCTGTGTCACTGCTGGACAGAGGCACAACAAACTAATGGGCACAGTATTTTTTCATATAAGGGGTGGCGTAAGCCACAAAACTTTGGGCTAGGCTTATAAATGCCTTAGGGCAGATAGCCTAGTATAAACCTATGAACCTATGAACCTATAAGATGTAAATGGAATATTCTTACTGTCACTTTAAAAGAACCAGTGTTGAGGGATCACTTGATTGATTAGATTCTTTTTAAACACTGTTGATGTGTGAATATTTTATCTGATGAAGTTTTATATAATTAAAATGAAAGCTCTCATCTTCTTGGTTTGAAAAAAATTATTTTCCTTTTTTTACTGTTTGGCTGGAGATTGCAGTCATTTACGATCATTTTCATGGTACTTTTTTCTAATAGTTGATAGATTATTTCGGATATATATAAAACTTTGGTAGTATTCACAGTTCTTAGTGTGTGTTACTTCTTAGTAGTGATAATATTTTTCTGTGGGTGTTTGACTTGGATGAAGTTTTTTTTTTCATTTTCTAGGATGTCTGACAGCCAGGGGTTTAAAAATGTGCTGAATGTGAGCACAAAATCCCTCCACAGGATTCTCATTCCCTATGTGTATATTGCTTGGGCACTGCCCATCTTGAGATAGAATGTGAGGCCTGTGCCTCTCAAACCTGCCAAAAAAGTTGATTGTTAAGGGCCTTTTTCATCCTCAGACAGGGTCTTCTCATTTGGCTGCCCCCTCTTCATCAACTATTGCTATGCCACCTGCTTGGAAACAGGACAAAGGCAAGAACAAAGACAAAGATAAGCAAAAAATGAAAAGCAAAAAGGAAACACTGGAACAGCAGAAAAGTGGGAAAAAGTTAGAAAAGACCAAGAAAGGGGCTTCAGATCCCACCGTTATGGTCTATCCAGATCCAAAAACTCCTAGGAATTCAGAGCTGTCAGTTTCTCAGATCTGATCTTCCTCACCTCAACTCCAATTCCCCTGGAACTGGTGAGTCTCAGACTTCATTCTCCCAACTTTCAAGAGAAGTGATATTTGAGACCAACTTTGTTGGCTTCTGCTCAGTCATTCAAAAGCCTTACTGAACAAGACATCAATAAAATTATGAAGTTTCTGAGAATGCAAATCCAGCTTGGGGTTCTCTCAGTGCCATCACCTCTGAAAACACCAAGTACTGGTCTAACATCCCCTCTTCTTTCTCTGGAACCGGTTCTTCCCTTTGACACAGATATCCTGGATCCAACCTGATCTGGTGCATCTCTGTTGAAACTGACAGTTTAGGCTGCTTCAGCTACAATAGCATTCCTTTCTCTTTTAACTCTGATGTGTTTGGATCAGGGGCAGTTTTGGAGCAGAAGCGTTGGTGCCAGAACTTGAGGGTATGGGTCGACTTCAAGGTTTTTGGAGCTGTCTGTACCTCTCAGGGCCTTTGTTCTCAAGAGCCCAGATCTGAGATCAGTCTCAGGGTCAAGACCTATCAGGACTGGGAGGTCTCCTTCTTCTTCTTTGGTGGACACAGGGATACCTCATTTGGGACTGATTACATCTTTAGCCTTAAAGGCTTCTGAGAGGGTTGTGGCCATGCCCAAGTATAAGACATTACCACTCAGCTCTATTCCATCCAAACCTTGGATGAAGGTGATGGTTTCCCATGATACCCCTTGGAAGATGTCATCTTCAGTGAGATCCTCAAATTGATGAAACAATGAGGGGGATTGGTCCACAGATAACCCTTTGCCAGACAAAACCATGTTCTTGGAAGCGTTTTGTTCTTGCTCGCCTTCATGTTGAGTAGTAATGCCTATAGACCCCCTTATTGACCTCATGGCTCAACAGCCATGGAAGGACCTTGACGTGGTGGAATCAATACCAAAGAAACCAGCTAAAATCTTAGCCGCACGTACAGACAGGAAACATTGGAGCAGAGGTCCACCAGTGGATGCCAAGGTGGTAGCAGCGGCCACCAAGAAGGAATTACTGGAAGAAAGTTCCTTTGTTCATCCCTCTAACAGGAAGGCTTGGGAGTTGGATAGGTTTGTGAAGTGGACATATGTTTCAGTGACCTTTGCCTTCAGAGCACTGAACTATTTGGCTCATGTCATTCACTTCCAGAGAGGCTTGACTAAAGAGCTCTCCAAGTCTCTCTCAGGTAATCTGCCTGCTGATGTTCAGATGACTGTGGACTCCCAGCTATCTATCCTCAGTCTATATCAAATGTTTCCATGCATCTGCTACCTAACACAGATTATGGCACAGCTAGGGCAGTGAACATCTGCATTACCATGCGCTGACATACCTGGATGTGCCTTTGTGATTTTCCAGAAGGCTTTTAAGACATCCTTCATTAATGCCCCATTTGATGGTTCAGCATTTTTTGGACCAAAGGTAAAACAAACATCAATCAGGATTCAACAAGATGGTAAAACTCTGTCTGCAGTGGGAATCCATTTCTCCAGTCTGCAAAGAACTTTCTCTCGGAATCAGAGGGGTGGCAAGAAGATATGGTTCCAGAAATCACAGGACTATTATCAGGACAGTCCTGGGGACAGACCTTGTCATGGCCAAGGAAGCAAAGTTAGCTTAAAGGTATATCATCCAAGAGGCAGAGGTGGGACGTAAAATAAGGGCTTTCATGGCCTATTCAACAAAAAGCCCTACCAACACTTCTGAAAGGTTGCCTGACTACTGCACTTTGGAGGCAGTATAGGGGCACTTATCCATGCACCCAGTAGCCTGGCAAAGCATAACATCAGATTTTTAGATGCTTAATGTTATATCCAGAGGCTATTCAATTTCCTTTTTCTGTTACCCAGCAAAAAGGAAAAAAGTTCTCAATGTTCCACCCAGTCAATGGAAACCCACGTCAGTAGAGATTGCCAAGCTGCTAGAAAAAATCCAACTGTTCCCGCTAGACCAGTTAGAGTCTGGAGTCTATTACAGGTTCTTTGTAGTGCCCAAAAAGACAGGAGACCTCAGAACAGTTCTGGGTCTGAACCATCTAAATCAGTTTGTAAAACAGACAAAATTCTGGATGGTCACAATTCAGTCCATATTGCCTCTTTTGAGGAAGGATGATTGGATGTGCTCCATAGATCTCCAGGATGCATACTATCATGTAAAACTAGGCATTCCAGGATATTTCTCAGTTTCTGGCTGGGACCAGTCATTAACATTTCAGTGCACTGACCATTGGTTTCACCACAGCCCCCAGGGTGTTTACCAAAGTAATGACAGTAGTTGTCATGCACCTATACCTGCTAGGAATCAAAGTTGTCCATGTCCTTACTGCTACTTCCACGAATCTGCTGTTACATCATTCAGACCCCTTGCTCCACTTAATGCAGAACTGTGGAATCACAATAAACCTACCCAAGAGTCACCTAGTGCCAACACAACAAATACAATATATCAGATGCCACTTGAACACATCTTCACAATTTGCCAAATTGCTAAACACCAGAGGGCTCTCCCTTCATCTGATGGCCACACAAGTACTTCAACATCTATCACCCCCAGCAAGACTAATTCTTTGACTGTTAGGTCTGATGGCATCATCAGTTATGCCAGTTCCGCTAGATGAGACTACTCCAATGGACCCTTTCAAATCAACGTTCACAAAACATTCATCAGTTATAGAATAAGAATCACACTACTCAAATATGCAAGGATCAAATTGGTTTCTGGGTAAAGACTCCTTCGATGACAGCAGCTCAGATTTTCTACCCAGATCAACCACTTGCTGTTGTAACTATGGATGCTTCCCTTTTTGTGTAGAGAGGCATTTCAAAGGGAGGATGGTGCAAGGTTCTTGGACACATCTAGTGGCCAATCTTCACATCAATGTCTTGGGGGTGAGGGCAGTCCTCCTAGAATTGCAGACCTTTCAGGACTTCTTCCTAAAGGGTGTGATTTCAATCCAGACAGACAATATGGCAGTATCCTGTTATATCAACAAACAGGGAGGAACATGCTCTTACCCTCTTTGTCAGGAAGCCACAAGAATATGACAGTGAGCGATTGTTTCCAAACCAGTTTCTGCCAGCAATGCACATCCCAGGAATATCTAACATATTGTGGACAAAATGAGTAGAACCATCTTAATGCCTCATGAATGGTCCCTCAATCCAGCAGTGGCAACTTTAATTTTCAGCAGCAAGGGCCAACCTTGCTGTGACTTCTTTGCATCTTACCTGAACAACAAATGAGTAGTTACTTTGCCTTGATCCCTCCCCCACAGAGACAGTCAATGAGAAAAGCTTTAGACACAAATGGCCCTCGGGTCAACTTTATGCATTTAATCATTGCCTCTAATGAATAAGTTTATCCAGAAAGCAAGAAGGTGCAAGACCAGAGTGATTCTCATTGCTACTTTTTGACCATGACAAGCATTGTTCCCTTTCCTGTGGCCTTTATTAGTACATTAACCCGGTATCAGTATCCAGATCTTGTGACTCACCTGGCTGAATTGCCTCCTCTAGCCCAAAAGTCCAAGAAATGAGCCACTTGGTTCCTCCAGTTTTGACAGTAGATGCCAGGCTCCCACCTTTGGTTGTTCAGATTATTTCAGCTTCTCAAAAACAATTCACAAAAAAATGAAAAAATGTTTACCGGAACAAATGGAAACGGTTTTCCTTCTGGGCTATGCCATAAGTCATAAATCCTTTTTCAGCCCCTATTTATTTTATATTAGAATTTCTGTCTGAACTTTTCCACAGCAGCTCTAATTTCTTCACTATTAAGATATAAATGGCTGCAATCTCTAATTTGCACATAGGTCAGAATGACTCCACCATAGCATCTCTAAAAGTTTCCAAAGTCTTTCTGAGGGGAACATTCCTTCTGTGTCCTTCAGTTGGAAACCAAGTACCTCCATGGGATATCTCTTTTTCTCCAAGCTTTAACTCAATCAGCAGGTTACAATGGTGGACTTGAAACTTCTCACTTGGAAGACATTTTTTTCTTGTAGCTGTTACAGCGGACAGTCAAATTTCAGAGTTACAAGCCATTTCCTGCAAACTCTCGATTGACCTACCAGTGTTTTTTTCCCAGATTTCTAAACAAAGAAGAATACATTCTACACATGCTGGATGTCCATCATCAACTTAGATTATCTTCACAGAACAAAGCACTTCAGGAAATTGGACCAATTGTTCATTGCATTTCCTAGAGCTAAATTAGGAAAATCTATCTCTAAAGTAATACTTTTATGCTGGTTATCAGATTGTATTTCTTTTACATATGCAAAAAGGGTCTATTCCTGCAAACAAACCCAAAACTTATTCCACAAGGAACATACCCACAACTACTGCCTTTATGAATAACTTTTTAATGATGATATTTGTGCTGCTGCATCTTTGCTAACAGTACACACCTTTGTGTCTCACTATAAACTGGATGTACAGTCTAGATCACATTCCTCCTTTGGTTCCGCTATTCTCAGGAATATCCTTCCTTGATACCACCCAGGTAATAACAGCTTGGGAATCTGTCCCAAGCAGTGAATCAAATGAAAATAGACAACATAGGATTCAAACATTATGAACTTACCATAACAATAGATCTGTGTTACCTGATTTTCATCCAGTTCAACCTCCCTCCTTCCCCCTTCCAAACTATCACCTAGTGGTTTCTGGTGATCAAATGGACTTCACTTGTACCCTTTCTATGAACAGTCCCATCAGACTGTGAGTCGTTTTTGGTATGTTATGTGAAGCTTGGCACCTAGGTCATAAATTTTCATATAGCAGGGCAAACATGATCTGAGGTACTAAGGTGGAGTGGTGGGAACTATGGGTAGGGGAGGAGTCAGACACTAGATCTGAAAGCTTCAGGAATGCTGCCAAGGTCTGGTTTGGTCAGATCCAACAACCCATTATTATAAGTACATAACTTTAGTTTTCTTCTTGTGAAGAAAAATCTGCTTTAAATAACTTAGTTTTTTCTATTGCACAGGTCACTATTGTTTGTGGTGTTTATATGGCTTGTTAATACTTCTTCCAGGGCTGTGGCCACTGTTACTGTTTTGAGGCTGTTTGCATGGCTGCATTCTCAGAACCTCCCAGATCATATTAAAAAATAAGATTTTAAAATTTCCCTTATATAGAGATTTAGTATTTGGCCCCTCTGCTGTACATGCAATCAAAACGTGTGATGAAAGGGGCAAGCTGATCCAGGGCACCTCTAAGAATTTTCAGCCCTCCTTTACCAAACTATCCAAGGGATTTTCTATTTCCTCATCCAGTTTCAGTAAAAAACAGAATAAACAGTCTTAACAAAATTCAGGTAAAGATACATTTAAAAAGAAATGTTAAAGGGGTTCCAGAAATAAATCTTGAACCTCCACAAACCAAGGACAGTCTAACAAGTCTGAATAACTGTTCAAGAGACCTTGTTACCCCCTCCAACCCTTTTTACTTCCTGAAAATCTGAATCTCCATATTTCTCTTTGGCAACAGATTGTTTTAGACAAATGGATTTTGAAAACCATTCATCAAGGTTGCAGATAGCAGTAGGAGCACATTCCTCATTTCCAGGGTTCATTCCTCATTTTCCAGATCAGATTATTTTGTTTACACCTACTCTTCATCATATGCTGTCCCTAGGACTGATAGATCCAGGTGGGGAAGGGTTTTTATTCAAGGATGTTCCTTTTATTCAAGGATGTTGTTAGTGCCGAAGAAAGAAAATATTAGACCTTTCTTGTCTAAATCTGTTTGTGATTGTTCCCAAATTCAAAATGATGTCATTTCACAACCTGTTACCTCTTCTTCCTTTTTCAAGTTTCCTGGTAACACTAGACTAGACTAGACTTAAAAGATGCTTATTATCACATCTCTATTCAGCCAGACTTCAGATGCTTTTTAAAGTTGTGTGTGTCTGGATCACATTATCAGTTCTCTGCCTTATCTTTTGGACTAACCACTGCACCAAGATTGTTCGCAAAGTGTCCATCTCCAGTTATAGCTCATGTCAGGCTATAGGGTAGCCACATTTTTACATATTTAGTTGACTTGCTTATCTTTGCAGAGTCTTTTGCAGCATCAGGAATTTCTTTCTTTTGGGTGAGAGATCTCTTAGACAAGCTGGGATTCGAAGAGAATGTTCAAAAGTCTTTCTTGACTCCTTCACACAGGATTATGTTCCATGGATTTCAACCGAACACATCAGTTCAAAGAGCTTTTCTTCTACAGGAAAAAAAATAGACCTTTATTTAGAATTATTTCTGAGGATTTATACTCAGATTTCAGTCACTGTGAGGAAATACCTCACAATTTTTGGTCTCATGGCATTTGTGATTCTCTCGATACCCTTGACAAGACTTCACCTGAGGGAGATAAAGTGGTATCTGAAATCTCTTTGGTCCCGGCATTTTCAAATCCCAGTTCTGGGGTTTGTCAGAAGGAAGATCTATTGGTGGAGACAACATATATCCTTAAATTGAGGTCTTCCCTTCTCCCTCTACGCCCTAAAGCAGTCAGTCACCACAGACACTCTGAACTTTGCTTGGAGAGAAGTTTCAGGAGGGATACAAATGCAGGGGTTGTGGGACACCAAGGAGATGCTTGCCCTGATCAAGGCATTTAACTTTCTGAACCATCTTTGTTCCTTGAGATCTCTTCAAGTCATTACAGACAACACCACAGTCATGTGGTACATCGAGAACAGGGGGAAACCAGGTCATACCCCTCTGCAGATTAGCTATGTTAGTTTGAGATATAGCTTTACAGCACAATCTCACTTGATAGGCATCCTACATCCCATCAGAGCAAATTTGTGTGACAAACAAGTTGAGCAGGACCATGGCAGACCCTCACAAATAAAAACTGGATTGGGGTTCTTCCATGATTTGATCCATCTGTGTGGGGGATACATCAAGTAGACCTCTTTGCTTCCTCTATGAATAATAATCTGGCAAAATTCTGCTGCAGGGCTACATGCAAAAAGGTGTAGAACACAGATGCCTTTTGCTCAAACAGGAATGTTCCGGTATTCTTTTCTACCCTTCCCACTAATATCCATTGTACTTCTGAAGATTCAGAAGAAATTCCCCAAGATCATTGCGTGACTCCCTTCTGGTACAGGCAGTTGTGTTCTTCCTTCTTTTGGACACGGCCAGGGGACAATTACCGCAGGCTTCATCACAGACTGGATCTTCTAACAGAAGAACAGGTGGGGGGTTGATACACCCCATTATCAATCATCTTCACTTGACTGTCTGGATGAGAGGGTCTTAATTCCCTTTAGGTACCTGTTTACTGAGGGCATGCAGGAGATATTAATGGATGCAGAAAAGCCTGCTAATAGAAAATCATATATTAGCAAATGGAAAATCTTTTCTTGTTGGTGCCAACAACATAGCCAGCACCCTTTTAGGGTTAGTGTGAATTAGTGTCCTATGACCTTTCTTACTCTTTCTTCAATGCTCATTTGTTGGCTGTTTAAGCATATGTGCCCATGGATCCCCCTCTTTCAATGCATTCCTACGTGAAAATCTTTTTGAAATGGGTTTTGCATAAGAGACTTTCAAGAAAACCAGTGAGTCCTCCTTAGAAACTTAATTTTGTGTTAGTGAGGCTAACATTTGCTCCATTTGAATTAGCTAATCTGGCAGACTTAAGGTTCTTAACATGGGAAACTGTTTTGCTGATTGTTCTGACCTCTTCAAAAGAGTATCTAGGTTACAAACTCTTATGGTGAATCGACCTTTTTCATTTACCACAGATACAGGGTTTCTTTGAGAACTAGTCCTTCTTTTAGGCATATAGTTGTATCCAAGTTTACTGTAAGCCAAACTATCCATCTACTTGTTTTCTTTCTTGAACCCAAAACTGAGAGAGAAAGGATACTCCACATCTTGGATGTCCACAGAAAATTCAGGTACTACCTTGACAGAGCAAAATCTTTCAGATGTTCAGATCACTTGTTCATTTCTTGTGCAGGTAGGAAGAAGGGACCTGTGTCTAAAGAGACTATTTCCAAATGGTTGTCTTAGGCTGTTACATTTTATTATTCTCACCATAACAAAATTACTCCAGGCATAGTCAAGACTGTCACTCTACCAGGGCCATGGTGTCATCTATGACTTTTTGGAAAGGGATGGATTCTGGAAGTGTTCTAGAAGCAGCAACTAGATCCTCTGTACATATCTTTATTAAGCAGTACAAGCCTGGTTTCTTCTTTAGATATAGAGCAGGCTCTGCTAGGACCATTCTCCAGAGGCTCCTGGACCTTTCCTTTTCCAACTCCCATATGTTGTCAACTAGGTTAATCTACACATATAGCTAAGACTACAGCAGCATGATCAGTTTGATGAACATAATACAGTTGTTTAAGTAAACTTAACATAACTGTAGCTGTTCAAATGATCACTGCTGCAATAGCCACTCCCTACCTCCATCCTCTTTAGTTTTTTGAGTATGTTGTTTTGCTAGGGTGTGTATGTATATGTATATGTATATGTATATGTATATGTTTATGTATATGTATATGTATACAATTCCTATTTAGGTCCTCTCATGACTCAGCCATTCCCTCTCAGTTGGCATGAAATCTCTGAAGGACTTTGTGTTCACACCAGTCTTTTTAGTCAGCTCAGCTTAAGCTGACTAATAGTTTGAGTGTATGGAAAGTACCCTAAAGCTTTGGCAGCTGCTTTGAAAGCTGGCCAGCTGGTATATCCTTGAATCAAACGTGTTTACAAATGATGTTTTAAAGAAGTCTGGTGATCGTATTCAGTCTTTTTTTATTATTTATGGTATGTTTACTTAAACAACAGTACTTTCTATTCGAAGACTTTTGACAGGTACAGTATAGCTTTCTTTTTCAGATAATATTGGCTAGGCTTAAAATGGTTCGTAAGGGCAGTTAGCCTGGCACTAATCTATGAATCTATGAACCTAATACACACATTTCTTTAAAAGGTCCTATATTTCAAATGTAACTTTGCAACAATTTTCACTGTCCAGCTGTATTCATACCATTAAATTTTAAGCAATAATTCCGAAGGACATAACAACCCCAGCCAAAATATCCTATCTGTTAACAGATTCTTTTTTGTATGATACTCTCAACGCTTGTTTACAAATCTGTATGTCCTGTGACATAGTATAGTTAACTGCTAGTGCTGTTGCCCTCACCACTACAGCACAAGGTCATCCTGGGGACACTGCAACTTTTTGCTGTAGATGCATCCCAGAAAAGTCTTTGCACACAATAAGTTCTCCACATCTTTCTCATTGACAGATAATCCCTGAACAGATGAAACAATATTTAAGTGTCATGACAGGACAGTGATCCATCACTTTCCCAGGAAAGCTGAAAGCCACCTTGAGATTTTTTTTTCCACCAATGATTGAAAAGGATCTAATTAGGCAGTCCACAGCTGTGACTTCCTTAATTACTGGCTTTAGAATATTAACAATATCTTCTCCTGCTGCTAACAGAGAAGTTAATTCACCAGTATGATCAGAACAGCTATTCTCCTCAGAATCTTCCTTGTTGTCATAGTCGGATATCATTATCCCTCCATCCAACCTAGCAGCAGAATTGAAGTTGGGCAAGACTATAATGAGGGAAGTTCCTGGGTACTCAGTCCAAATTAGAATTAATACAACCTTGTGTGTCACCTGAGAAAAGACCAGCTTTTTATGACTAACTTGGTCAAAATAAATAAATAATGGAATAGAATAATGACATAAAAAATGTGTGGCACAGTACAGCAAATGTGTAGTCACTGTGTTAACGTTGTCAGACTTACAAATCATTTTGGGTGATTTGTGAAGAAAGAACTAAAATGGTACAATGCCTCATTATTGCATGCAACTTTGTCTTTACTCTTTTGATAAATGGAATATATAAATCATGGATGACTAAAACTAGTCGGTACTTAAATATGCTTTGTGAATGACAAATATTACATAGCAGCTGTACTTGTCTGGTGGTATAAAGATAAGATATGGGAATATGGGAGATCATGAAATGAAAGAGAACTGTTTTCATGCAGCAATCAGTGGGAGACTAAAAATACAAATGTAAAGCATGAAGACATTGGTGTACTGAAAAAAAGATTAGCTAGTACTTGACTTGCCACCATGTAGAAGAAGTAATGGAATCATAGTTATCAGGTAATGTACATAGTACTTAAAGAGAATAAACAAAAATTATGCACTTAGCATTAAACTAGATACGTGCTGTCTTCTTCTGGCTGGCTAAACTGTTGGATATATTGGATCTGATGACATCTGATGTAGGCAACTTTCAGAGTCTCAGAACCAAGGCTCAGGCACCTTTGCTATAGCCATAATTCCCTCCTGCCCTCACACTTCTCAGATCACATTTGCATGTCAGTACTTAAGGCTTTTCCTATATAATACAAGTAGAAAAAGGACCAAAAGGAAAATAAAACAGTTCCAGACTGTAAACAGACAAGGTTCTGAGCAAGGTCAGAACAGTTATTCAATAGCCAAAAAATGGCAATTTGGTAGAGAGACAAGAAAGGGAAAGTTGAGATGAATGTAGAGACAGCAGAAATCTGGGAATTGCATAACCTTCATCCCAATGTTGTCTTTTCCATTGTCCCCAACTGTTGGGATGGAGTCCCCAGCTACTAAAAATATCTTTCTCATGGAAGGATATTCCAGAGAATGGTGGAGTCAGTTGAAGACCAGGACATAGATTGCAAGTCCAACTTATTGTAGGAAAATGTATGCAAAGTGGACCAAATAGCTTTAGCACAAATCTCATCAGTAGGAACTCAAGGAAAGAAAGCTGTGGAGGTTGCAACAGCTGCAGTAGAATGACTTCCAGGTTTGTGGGGTAGAATAGTTCTTTAGCTTTGTAAACAAAATGTGATACAATCACCTGGACAGATTGAACTTAGAGGCATTCTATCCCAATTTAGCCTTGAAAAAGGAGATAAAGAGATGGTTGATTTTCCTGAAATTCATGATATGGAGTAGATAGAATTGTAACTGGTAATGACCATCTAATAGATGTAAGATATATTCTCCTTTATTTGAAAATTTAGAAAGATGACTGGCAAGTTTCTGACATAATTCAAATCAAAATCTGAAGCAACCTTGGAAAGAAAATTAGAGTTGGTATTAAGAGAGACCCTAGCTTTGTGGAACACTATATATATATATATATATATATATATATATATATATATATATATATATATATATATATATATATATATATATATATGTATAGGTTTGCTTGATAGTGCTCAAAGTTTTTATATCCCCCTACCACCAGAAAATGTGTTTTCCAAGACAAAAAAAATTACTTCAGCCTTAGCAGCAGATTTGCAAGGGGACTTTGTTTGGGCCTGTAGTAATATGGTTATAGCCCACTATGGAAAAGGGGTTGAAGGAGAAAAGTACCCTGCAAAAAGGTTTTATATAACTTCAAGGAGGCAACAGGAGTATGAGACTCTCTCACATGAAAGTTGAAAATAGCTGCCGTTTGAACCTTGATAGTGGTATAGTTCGCACCTGCCTGAAACAAACTCATCAAGAAATCCAAAAAAGATATAATGATGTTGAAAAAGGATCCAGGCCCTTAGGGGAAGCCTGTATGGAAAATCTTTTCCATTTCCTTCTGTATACTTTCCTAGTAGAGTCTTTTTGGATATGGACAATATTTGTAAGACAGAAGAAGAAAGTCTGGAATGTATGGCTATCATTGGAAGTGAAAAAAACAAGCAGTTAGCTTCAGGGCATTGATGTCCAGGTGAGGCTTCTCAGATGGGTGAAAAATCAAATATAGTAGAAGTTCCAGGGGATGATGAGAATTATGTTCACCTTGCACCAGCTTGCTTCCTGAAGGAACTTGGCTATGAGGGGGGTAGGAGATGTGTACTGGAGATCCAGGTCCAAGTGTAGACCAGAGAATCCCTTGACAACTCTCCTACTTTGGGAAATAAGGCAAAGTAGCTGCTACATTTGGTGTTTGATGGGGTAGCATATATGTCACATAAGGGCTGGCCCCAGTGGCTGAAGATCTTAGCAACCACTGATTGATTGAGGGAGCACTCATGAGGTAGAGTGGACCTGCTCAGTTTGCTAAAACAATGGATTTGCAGAGGATATGCCTTGCAACATGAAATCTCTGGGAAGACATTGCCCACCCAAACTCTCATGGCTTCCTGACAGAGGATATGATTGGGTTCCCCTTGCAGACCACTGACATATTGTCCATCTGAATTGCAGTCACATCCCTTGGGGAGTTCTGAAAGTCCTGCAACATGCCAACAACTCAACATCAATACTGTGTGTTTGTTAATTTAAACTGAGACCACAGTAGCCTACTGATACAAGGTTATCCTGTTTTTCCACCTGAGAAATGGTTAAGAAATGACTTACAGTTTCAGAGCAGTCCTTGGTCAATTCTGATCGTTTCTTAAACACAGACTTGTCTTTGCTTTGGCTCATTAGCAGCAGTACAAAAGAACTGCCTGCTCAGACCCTTGTTCATAGATTCATAGGTTCATAGATTAGTACTAGGCTAACTGCGCTAGTGAGCCATTTTAAGCCTAGCCAATTATCCCTTGTGAGACTCTAACCCTGCACCTTGTGTTTGTAAGGCAAACACCTTAACCATTAGGCCACCCTTGTTCTCCCCCTCCCCCTTCCCTGTTTATTACCTTAAGCCAATCCCAAAGTTAATAAATATTACCTGTGGCAGGCACCATTTTTAAAACTACAACCACCCTTTGTCACTATCATATGTTCATTTATCAGTTTACTCTGTTACCTGATTGTTTCCAGCCCCCTCATAAGACAACTAACATGGTCTCTACCCGCTTTGCTCCCCACCCTGTCCCCTATTCCCTCCCGCCCCCAGTGGTCCTACCTTTATTACACTCACAAACCCCTCCCATCTTTCTAGTAGCCAACCACAGCGCTAACCCAACACTACCTCCTCCATTTTCCCACTACTATCACACCTCCTCAACTAACATGTACAAGCATACCTTACCTATGCTCACTGCATGCACTCTCCTTGCATATCTTACATCCTATCAATGCTCCATCATTCCCCCACTCAACCACTACCACTGTACTACTACTCACACCACCACTCATGTCTCACCTTCACTCAGCTCCCCCCCACCAACTCAAGAACCATCCCTATGCACTCCTCGCATATTCTACCAACTATATTACTCAAACATAAAGCATCCCTACAACTTAACATAGTAACCCTCCCACCATACCTATTACTCACAGAGCACAATCATAAAGTTTCCTTAATAAACAATCACATTCAAAAACTAAGAAAACTAATAACCTCATGCATATCAAAACTAGCCCTAAGTGGAGACATCTACCCCAACCCTGGCCCTACCATCTCCAACCCCAATCCTCATAATCAGACTAGAAACCACAACTTCTCCCATATCACAGCCAATAGAAAGCCAAGTGACTTCCTTCTACTAAGCCTAAATATTAAAAGTATATCCAATAAAGTCCATGAACTCCATGCCACCATAGACTTGTACTCCCTAGATATAGTCATCCTGACAGAAACCTGGCTAAAACCTCACATTACAAGTTTGAAACGCTGTATCCAGAGTCTAGAAAAACACGATACAAACGTTGAGCAGAAGAAAAAACCTTTATAACAGCAAAGCTTTCGGATTGCACACCCTTTCTCAATACTAATACAAGGTTCAGTAAAATACATCAATTTAAATAGGAGTCATTAGCAGTCACATGACATGCAGCCTAAATATCACATGACTGTTTTAAACCACTAACAAAGATAAAAAAGATAAAAAACTTACACAAATAAACACATTTCATTATATATCAATGTGAAAATATCTTAAAAACATAATTTATATATATGTACACACATAATAATCAGCATAAGCTGCTATGTTGTATTTTAACCAAAACTGGTTTCAATGTAACAGCAGAATTCAAACCAGGTGCGCTATCAGCTTTTTTATCTTTTTTATGACTCCTATTTAAATTGATGTATTTTACTATCATTACTATCATTTTAGGTGATTTCAATATTGACTGGCAATCCTGTTCTGGCAACAATCTAACCCATCATATAAACCTTCATGGCTTCACCCAACTAGTCCAGTCACCAACCAGGATAAATAAAAACTCCAGCAAGCACACTACCCTGGATTGGATACTAGTCAGTAAGAGCCCCCAGTCATATATAACAGGCTGCTTATCAGATAGCCTCAGTGATCACTCCCCAACATTCCTACTCAAAAAATACCTATACTAAGCTAAATCTGTCATCTACCGTCAAATACGTAAAAAATTAAACTTTAACCCACTCACTTTCATCTCATCCCTCAAAGAATGTAACTGGCATCCCCTAAAGTACCTCAGTCTTGATGACGCAGTTGAATTTTTTAATACTACCTTCCTGAGCATCCTTAATTACCATGCCCCCATAAGACTTTCCAGAACAAAAGCACAGCCCTCCCCATGGCTACAGAAATCCACTAAGTCAGAAATGAAAAACAGGGATAAAGCCTGGAAGCACTGGTGCAAAACCAAACCCCCCTCAACTAGACAGAAATTCTTAGAACTACACAATAGAGTTAAAAAGCTAATAAAACAGGACAAATTCCAATACTACCAGTCTGCCCTAGACTCCTCCCAACACAGCCTCAAACAATTCTGGTCCTCCATAAACTCCATCCTCCACCCAGGTAAAGTCAGTACCCCTCCTCCTAACATCCCTCACTTCTCCAAAAATATTGCTACCTCATTCAACACACACTTCACACAACCCATACTATCACTAGCTAAACAGCACAACCCCCCCTCCCCTACAACCCATACTTTCAGCTAGTAATCTCCCCACTGCCTTCTCTTTTTCTCCTGTACATACCTCCAACATAAAAAAACTCTTAACTAAACTTAAGCCCACCAAATTAGCAGCAGACAACCTCCCAAGTGAATACCTACAAATCACAACTGATGCTCTGGCCTACCCAGTATCCATCTTGATTAACCAATCTCTGTCAGAAAGTTATGTTCCCACACTGTGGAAAGTATCACATATTATTCCCCTCCACAAGGGCGGCCCCTCTACAGAACTAACCAATTACCGCCCCATAGCTATTCTCTCTCCACTCTCCAAAATACTAGAGAGATGCATACATTCTCAGGTCTCAGACTACCTCCTTACTAACAACCTCCTTTCCAATACTCAGCATGATTTCCGACCAAACCATAGCACCACCACTGCCTTACTCTCCTTTACTAACACTATCCTTTAAAAGCAATGGCTATCTCTCCTCTGCTACTTTCCTAGACCTATCTAAAGCATTTGACATGGTCCCTCACAAACAACTCATCTCTGTCCTCAATAACCTATCTTTCTCTCAATCAGTCACCAACTGGTTTCAGAGTTACCTGTCTGACTGCCAACAATCCATTGTATGGCAGAATGACATATCTCCCCAACTACCTGTCTCCATAGGGGGTTCCCCAAGGATCCATCCTTGGACCCCTACTCTTCTCTGTTTTCACCAATAATCTAGCCTCTGCCACCAAACATGGCACACTCATACAATATGCAGATGACTCAACCATCATCTGCTCAGCCCAGTCCCTACCCAAACTGCAAAAAGTCACACAGGAAGCCTTTTCCTCTGTTGAAACTTAGTTATCCAATGCCCAATTAATACTCAACCCAAATAAAACTAAACTACTCATCTTCCAACCCACCAAACATACTCAAAACAACTCTCACTTTAACATCACAGCAAAAGACAACACCACTATATACCCAACTGAACACACCAAATTGCTAGGAGTGGAAATAGACAATAAACTAAAAATTTGACATTCACATATCCATGAACATAAAAAAGTCCACAAAAAACTGGGAGTGTTATACAGAAATAAGCAACTTCTCACCAAAGTAGCAAAGATTTCAATAGCAAATTCCCACCTTATCTCCACCTTACTTTATGCCTCTCCAATATATACCAACCTAAGGCAATGCGATTTGAACAAGCTAGAGACCTGCTACAACAAAATTGCCAAATTCGCCACAGGGGCATCCTACCATAGTCATCACTGTCTCTCACTTGCTGAACTGGGCTGGCTTGAACTCCCTCACCTCCTTCAATGGTATCAACTATCACTTGCCCACAAACTAGTAAACCATCCACTAAATGTGCCATCCCTCCAGAATCTACTCCAACCCTATCGCACCACCAGACCACTAAGATCCAGCAACAAAAATCACTTGCAGATCACTAAAGCCAATAACTCTGCTGGTGAAGCACTATTCTCTTGCACCATAGCCAAATTATGGAACTCACTCCCACCCACAATTACCTCTATACCATCATGCACCCACTTCAAAACTTTACTAAAAGCACACCTAAAAACATGCTGGCTATGCCCTTGCAACTCCCACTCTAATATCACCCACCCCATCCAACCACTACCTTTCTTTTCACCCCACTAACTACCTTGATTATAGCAAGCTCAGATGCTCATAAGCCTAGTACTTATTATACAGCAGGAACTTCTTATTGTAACATTTGTTAATGTCTGTTATGTACTTCGCAGATAAAGATTCTAGTTGTCTACTGATGTACTATGTTCTTCACCTGTAAATATGTTTGTAATTAATTGCTATGTTAAATTGTTAATTGCTATGTAATCCAATGTAACTACTGTCTGTTTATTTTAACTGTGGAGCTTTTCTCCCCGGGCCTCTGCTGAAAATGGACCTACGTCCAGTCGGACACTCCCAGTCAATAAATGTAAATAAATAAATAAATACAATAAATAAATAAAATGCCATCATCTCCAGCACATGGATGTGTAGATTGGCCTCAAATCCACATGTCTTGGGTAGTCTTCCCCCTCTAAATGCCACCCACCCCAGAAGGGAAGCATCTGTGGTTATTGGACCTACTGGGAACAGTAGAACAAGGGGGTGTCCTGTACAATCTAGGTGGAGGCATAACTACAGCAAGGAATCCCTTGCTTGAAATTGTATAGGTCCCATAGTAGCAGTTATGAGACAGTCATCCAGATTAACCACCATTGAATATGTTGTCTACAGATTCTTTTGAGACTGATAGGAAAGTGTACAGGTTGATGCAGAACAGATCACTGAACTGAAAGAATCCATTGCAAGACTTTTGTATGGAATTTGGTGTGAAGAACTAGAGTTATGGAAGAATTCCAAACAAACAAAGAATGTATCTTGCCAGGGGCATTGATTGTGAAAGAACCACAGAGGCCTGTTGATGTAGAGTACTAATCTGAAGTCCAGAAGTTTGGCTGCCTGCAAAGTAGTATCCAGGTGGCATCCTATGAATTCTTTATTCTGAACAGGATTCAGTTTGAATTTCTCCATGTTGACCATGGTCCCTAGGTGGAGACATAACTACAGCAAGGAATCCCTTGCTTGAAATTGTATAGGTCCCATAGTAGCAGTTATGAGACAGTCATCTAGATTCAGGAACAGCCCTTGCAGTCTGAGATGTGCTACAACCATTGGCGAGCACCTAAGGGGTCTGGTGAGACCAAAAGGCAGAGTCCTGAATTGATAGTGACTGGCTCCCAGGCTCATATATATATATATATATATATATATATATATATATATATATATATATATATATATATACACCTTGATAAGTGTAAGCAGGGGTTTGGGAGATGAAACATTTACAAACAGGGGTCTGAGAGATGAACCATTTACAGGTTGCCTGTGTCCATTAGACATAGGTGCCAAGTCAGGGATGAATTTCCTGTTCCCCATCCAATTGTCCAAGTTTCACTTGAATTTGGTTAAGGAGGAACTCAGCTTTACATGGATGAGGAGCATGTTCCATGGATGAGGTAGTCTCTGGGATACAGATACTCTTCACTGGAATTCAACTCTGCTTAGATAACAGTAATTTGAAATAACTTTCTTTTCAAATTCATAGTCTTCTGTCAGACCTTGCCTTTCATTGCCAAGGATTGTTAGCCACCTAGTTAAGACATTCAAATGTTTATGTTTTTCATCACTTTCTAATGTCACTTTTTTCTATCAACTTTACTAACATTTAAACATGAAGCCAAATAGCTGAAATGTTCATGCCTTGTGAGCACCAGTTCTCAGTGAAAGCCCCCTCCCCACATTTAGTTTTTAATTCCTCACCGAAATATTCATTTTCCAAATGGGAATTACTCATCTTGTATCTCTTGCTTATTGAATGAGTGGACCACAGAGGAACCTCTGGGACAGCAGCTACATGGTTACTGAATCCTTTAAATACTAATTCTACCTGTAACACATTTCCACGCAGAAAGCAGACATTTTATGAGATCATGCTGTGGCATGGAAAATAAATGAATGCCTCCATATTAAGCAACAGTTTAGTACTCAGCAGACATCTAAGCATGTTCTGAATACTGGTTATACTTTTTTAGCACTACCTGTATTCCCATTTGTTCTTACAACTGTCACCTTTTTATATTTTGGGCCATTTTTTTAAAACCTTAGTAGAAGCCATTCATTTACATTTTATTTGATTTTATTTATTATTTATTTGACATTTGTGAACCAGGTTGGTCCAACTGAAGAAAAGGCCCATTTTCATTGGAGACCTGAGGAGAAAGGCTCCAATCTACATATAAACATACAATAAAAATACAATAACATAAAGGTCCAGAGTACACTCCCATAACTCGAGGAGACTAGTTCGAGTCTGCATACAAAAGCACCATAGTTTAGTAGTTTCCATTGCAATAATATAAAATGGAATAAAAGGTAAAATAAATTATATAAAACAAAAGTATCACCAGGAAAAAGACATAACAGTGGTATAATGGTAATGCAGGTATCATTTTGAGGCTATAAGTTCCATATGTATGATGCAAAAGTGCAAAAACACTATATTACACGTCAGATAGTAAAGGAGAGAAAATGAGGAGTAGGAGTAAGAGAAACAGAAGGAAATAATTCTAATAGATTTGAAGAGGAGTGAGACAAATGGAGGGGAGGTAGAGACTACAGAGATGTCAATTGGGAGCTTGAAATGGGCAGGACCAATTATTTAGGAGACACTGTTTTAACTTTCTTTTAAATTGGTGTTGTTGAGAGATATTTCTTATGTTAGGGGGAGTGTGTTCCAAACTTGCTACATGTACTTGTAAAGGGACATTCCAATACTCTTTTTGGGTTTATTGATGTCAAGAAGATGTCTGTCAGTTGAGCGGAGATGTTGGAGGGGGATGTAGTCAGATACAAGGTTGGAGAGGGAAGGGCGGGAAGAAGGATTGTAGAGAACAGAATGTGTGATCTATAATTGAGAAAGTAGTAGCTGATGAGAGAATTCACCATTGAAGCTTCTTTAGACCAAGACAGTGGTGAGAGTTATAAAGAAGGTTTGTGGCGAATCTGGCTATTTTGTTGTATGTTTGGTCAAGTTTGGACAACAGAGTATACTGAATGTTAGTTAGGACAGGGGCAGCATAAAGTAAACTAGGCAACAGGTATGACTGAGTCAGAAAATGTTTGGAGGTATGTGTGAGGAATTTTCAATTTCTGTAAAGTAGGCCAAGTTTCTGGTGTTTTTTTAATGCATTGTTGGATGTGTTGAATGTGTAGGTCAAATATGTATGTTAACATCACATTGCCTGAATCCACCACTATCACAAGCTTCACACAATAGTTCTCAAGAGACTTGTTTATGCCCCTGGCATAAATATACCACCTGGTGCTTCCTTTTCCTTATCTCTCATTGTTTCCTCTTTTGCAATAACTGTGCCAATGAAATATATACATACACTTATAGACTATTATTCCTTTTATTCACATCAGAATACATTTGTACTTAAAATATACATAGCCTTACCTTTCCCTCTATTCTTTTTTTCAGATAAATTTATCTGTCCTTCATGGCTGTTGTGTTCAACAGCATTTTAATTTTTACAGATGTTTTCATATATTGCCCTTGCTCTAGCTATCTCAGTTAGACAGTTATTTCAGTTCTGTGCTGCACTTATTGATTTTGTTGAATTTATAACTGTTTTTCAGCCTACACTTGCTAAAGAAATGCCATCTGTTTGTTACTGTACTACTCTTAGGTATTTTAACAGTATTTGTATATTTCCTAACCTCATCTGATACTGCAAAAGCTGTTCTGAGTTTGCCAAAGTTCTCCTGAGCTTGCCAATATATTTTTAGGTTTTGCAAAGTTTTTTCTGTGTTTGTAGAAGTTTGTGAACTTATTTCCAAGTATTCCTGATATTGCAGAAGTTGTGTCTTTTGTTGTAATGCATTTCTTATGGCACTTCAACTCAAAACCAGTTCATTTTACATTAAGAGAGTTATTCTGCACTGTTTTGTGAGCAGAGGACTGATTCAACCCATCCAAGTTGGGAACTGCTGGTGGAAGGCTTATTGTGTGTCTGTCTGATTGGCATTAGAGCTTCACTGTGTGAAAGTCTTTCATCCTGCTGTTATAAAAGCCTTATATTTTTGTGAAACTGTACTTATTAATTCTGAGTTTCCCTGTGTCTGGCATATTCACCTATGACTACAAGACTTTGCTTTGCATCTAAAACCATATGTACCTCTACAAACCTGATATAAGTATGTTTTTTGCACTTGCTCTAACTATCCATGCTTTGTATATAAGCAAACCTTTCCAGGTTAAAATCCTCTATAGGAAAATTTCTCCATAGTCTCCCACTGTTCATAGCTGCTCTAAGAGCTGCCAGTTTGTATAAAGGGTAGCACTACTGCAAGTCATCTTATAGTATGCTACTAAACACACATAGACCTTTAAGTGACTCTCCCCTACTCCTTCCCATCTACTAAGGATCTGGTATAATGGATAGGTGTTTCTTTGTCATCTCTGTTTCTGTCCTGCTGGATATGGACATCCTGAGGCAGTGTAGTAACTGCCTCATGTTTACTGACAGCTATTTAATCTTAGAACAGATAAACACATTGTGTCAGCGATGTAGATGCACAATGTCATTAGAGGCAAAGCGTTCACATACACACATGAAAAATGCAAACTAGGTTGTCAGTGTTACACCCAAGACACTTACTACCAGCACTAAGGAACAGACACATAGACCCACATATGCAGAGTTACTCACATGTAATCTACCCAAACCTACAAGACCTCTTAAAAGCATCTCTCAGTGGCCATGCACACACTCAAAAAAGGCAGCACCTCACACAACACATAACTCTGAAAATCATAGTAGCCCTGCTTCCAAGCTCATAAGGCAACACAGCACACAGCCAAAGGTTCTAATTATTGGGGATTCCATTGTAACACATGGTGATGCCCCCCTTACCAGGCTAAACAAGGAGAAGATCACAGTGAGATGTCTGTCTGGAGCCAGGCTCCACCAGATTATGCATGCACTTAGGTCTTCAAATTACAAGTACCAGTATTACACAGTCATAATCCATGTGGGTGTAAATGACCTAAGACATACCTCGCTGGACTATATGAAGAGAGACTTGATGAAGCTCTCTGAATATGTGTCCCAGCCAGGTATAAATCTAGCTTTGGATTGCATCCTACCTTCACCAGTGATGATGCTACAGCACCAGCAAAATGATTGACTTCAACAATTAGCTTAGATTCTGTTGTCACAACAAGGGAATCCAATATCTATCCACCTGGACAGACATGACTGACAAACCATGATGTTTTGCCAGAGATGGCTTACACTTGTCACCACGTGGCTTCTGGATACTGGCAAAAATGTTTCTATCTCCACAGTGCCTTTTTAGGCTGTGCCAAGCTGTTAAACCCTCCAACATAACAAAAATCACTCTCAACAACCAAAAGGCACTGCTGGTCAAAGTTAGGAGTTTAAATAAAAACTGCACTCCCTGGAAGCACTCCTCACCATGGAGAATGCAGACATTTGTATGTCATGGAAACATGGTTCAGAACTATGGAAAGCACCCTGGTTATCAATGCCTTTCATACATTTTGATTCCCCTCAGCTCAGGATAAAACAAATGGAGGAGATGTCTCAGTGTTTATAAAGGACATGTACACTGCTAGACTGGTTCAACAACATGACTCATTTGAGCTGCTCCATGCCCAACTAACCATAGGTGTGCCCGCTATCAAATCCCTGTTAGCTATAGATCCCCTAACATGAGTCTGGAAAACCAGTCTTCCTACCTAAACCTACTGGAATCTCTTAACATTCAGCCTAACACCATACTTACGGGTGACTTCAACTACCTCTCCATAATCTGGGAGACTAATACAATGCAAAATTCACTTGCTCAGAGGTTTTTGGACTTTGATAATGCAAACACCCTTGACCAACTAGTTAGCTCCCCAACTAGACATAGAAATATCCTAGACCTAGTTCTCACAAACATGGAGGGATATTGCTCCCTTCCGTGCATTAACCCCCCCCCCAGTAAGATCTGATGACAAAATTATCTGCTTTAATATTAAAACTAACCTAAAACCCCAGTCAAATTCCAAACCTGTTAAGAACTTTGCTAAGGCAAATTATCTCAAAATAAGTGACAGGTTATTAAACTTCCAAACCCCTCCAAACCTGGATGACACTGAGACCTACTCTGAGCTGCACACAAAAGCACTGTACAACAACATTCATAGATGCATAGAGGAGGTAGTACCTGTTCTACTCAAACCTATGATTACTGGCAAGAATAAAAAAAAACACCCTGGTGGACCCTTGGCATAAATAGGTTATTCAACAAAAGAAAAAAAAATCCTATCCAAAGCCAAGAAAGAACAGACATAGCAGTTCAAAATACACACACCAGTCTAAACAAAGAAATTAGAGAGCTAGCCAAATCTGCCAAAGCAAACTACAAGGCAAAGATAGTCTCTCAGGTGAAAGATAACCATAAGGCTTTTTTTAATTATGTTCATAACCTCAGGGTAAATGCTCAGCAATGTGCCTAGTTAATCATGAATGGCAACACGTACACCCAGCCTGAAAGTATAACAAACCTGCTGGCTGACAAGTTCAATTCAAACTACCCCCCCATCTCCTTCTAACACACCCAAAGAAATACCTGAAACCATCCCTTACCAGTCATTATGAGGGCACAGGTCCTTACTGCCATCGCTGAAGCCAAACACACAGCCTCCATGGGTCCCGACAACATTCCAGGATGCTTCTTAAATAGCTCAAAACAAAATCTATCAGGGCCACTAAAAACATTTTAACCACAGGCTCTTGGTGGGCTTTGTCCCTGAGGAATGGAGGATTGCAACAGTCATCTCTCTGCATGGGGGGGGCATCAACTGACCCAGGGAACTACAGACCCATAAGCTTGACCAGTTTTATCTGCAAGGCCATGGAAAGAATTATCAAGGACTTCATCAATAATGACATAGGAAATCTCCAAACACTGGGCCACGCCCAATTTGGCTTTGACAAAGAGGGGAAATGTCTGCTCAGTCTGGTTGACTTCTTCGAGAAAGTCATCAGGGCCATGGATGAGGGTATAATGGTACACACCGCTTATCTAAACCTGACCAAAGCCTTTGACACAATCCTCCACTCAGGGATCATAAGTAAACTTACTAAGTTAGGCATAAACCCCTACATCAACAGAGGGATAACAAACTTGCTCACTGACAGGACACGTTGTCCAGATAGGTGAATCCACTTCTGATAAGAAATCTGTTACTAGTGATGTTCCACTGGGCTCAGTGTTGGGACCTCTCCTGTTTGGTATATAGTTCTCTGAAGTGAAGGCCAGTGTTGGGGGTCTCTGGCTCACCAAGTTCACTAATGACTGTAAGCTGGGAGCAATCACTGAATCCCCAAACGATGCTGACATCCTACAAAGAGGCCTAAAAATGACTGGTGCCAAAACCATGATCTGAGACTAAATGCTAAAAAATGCATAATCATACCCTTCACTAGATCAGATATCCCTGAAAATTATAATATCAATAGCACACCTCTAAAAATAGACCCAGTGGTGTGAGACCTAGGAACACAGGCAGGTAATAACCTAACCTTTGACCACCAGGTAGCTACAGTAGTGAGGAAATTATTCTGTATAGTTAAACTTATAAATAAAGGCATGGTATCAAGTTCAAAGGAAGTCATAGTGCCATTGTACTCAGCCCTCATCAGAACCATAATCAAGTAAATGCTTCCTTCTGCATGTACCTAACCAGGCACTTTACACCAATTGGAGTGGCCCTAGTGGTTTCTCACTAAACAATACAAAACGTAAGACACATGTCTTATGCAGACAGACTAAAGGCCCTATCCCTTTACTCTGCCTCATATTATTTTTTGAGAGGTGACTTATGTCTGACCTACAAGGTGTTCTCTTATCCAGCCCTGATGAAATGTTACAAATTCGCAAGAAAAATTATACGAGGGTTACACGTTCCATGGATCTGAACCTTGTCTGTGACTCTAACAGAACTTGCTGGAAAGACAAACTCATATCCCAAAGGCTACCATGTCTATAGAATAAACTTCCCATCTTTGTAAAACAAAACCCACCCCTCACTCTCTTCAAAAAGAGTTTGGATAAATGGATAGAGAACCATAAATTCACTCTCGGGGTACTGCCCATGTCCATATGGACAGAGGCAGTCTGTAAAATGAGTTAGGTCTCCAACTCCCAAAGACCCACTACACTGATACTACCCCAACCCATATCTGGGGAAATAAGATATAATATTGTCATATCCTGGGTATTATTGGCTAGCCTTGAAAAGGCTTTTGTGATATTAACCTAGTAATCACCTATGACCCTATGAAAAGCAGAGGAACTTTTAAGACTGTCTAGCTATCCTGATGAGATAGTAGACATCATGTAGGTCCACTGAGCACATCCAGTCATCCTTCCTCAAAAGGAGTAGAATGGACTGAACCATGACCATCTGGAATTTTGTCTGTTTCACAGACTGGTTTAAATTACTGAGATCAAAAATGAACCTGAGGTTCCCATTTTTCTTAAGAACCGAAAAGAATCTCGAGTAGACTCCAGATTCTTGCTGGTCTGGCCGAACATCCTGGGTGACTCATTTGTCTAGCAGCTTTGTGATTTTTGAAACCACTGACTTCCTCTGAGGTGGTGGAACATCAGGAAAGTTTGCTTGTGATTTTTCCCATTGAGAAATAAAAGGAATGATGTAACCTGTAGATCCAACTTTTTGCACTGAGGAATCTTGAGTGATGGCTAACCAGGCTGGAGGATACAGAGGCAACTATCATTGTATAATTAGCAGTGTAGCAGTTAGGCAACTATTCAGGAGTACTAAAAGGGTTTGATGGCATAGGGATCTCAAAACCCTTGGTTTTGTAGACCACTTCTGCCATGAGGGTGATGTCCATTATTATTCACCCTCTTCTCTGCAGGGAGGTGTATCTTCAAAAGTGTGATGAACAAAACCGCAAAACATTTGGAACCATAGCCTCTTTCCCTCTTTTGGTTCTGGCAGAATGTTTTTTATGGTCAAGAAGCAAATACCAATGGCAGACAGGGTTTTACCATCTTGTTCACCGTTGTTTAGCAGGTCTTTCTCTTTGGGTCCAAAGAGGGTAGACCCATCAAAAGGAACATTCAAAAAGGGTGCCTTGAAGTTCTCTACGAAATCAGAGAGCTGCATCCAGACATGTCGATATAGAGCAATTAAGGTGCCTGCCACTCTAGAGGTACCATCTACCGCACTGGTTAAGAGGCACATGGATGCATTAAAGATAGATTGAAGGGGTGCCAGCTGTGAGTCCACTGTCTTACATGACTCTGTGATCATGACTCCAGAGAGGGACTTAGTTCTTTTGTCAAGTCCCTCTGAAATATATTTAAGTATGTTAAGTAGATCAACGTCCTCAGTGTGAATGTTGCTGAAGCACAAGTCTGCTTACCAAATCTGTCCAAAGCCCTAGATGGACAGAAGAGTTTTCCTTTGATAGCTCATTCTTTGTGATCACTGTCACTACTATGGCATTTACTACAGGACTCATGCTCCAGTGGGTCTGTCTTGCTGGGAAACCAAGATTTTGTCAGGTTTGCAGGGATGGGCTCCACCACATCTGGCTATGAAACCAAGTCAATGAGTTCATCAGCTGGGGATACTACCCAGGAAGTAGATGGGCCAGCTCTAAAGGTTTCAAGAAATACTGATTCCTCTTGTGAGATTGCATCAGTGAACCATCCCCCATCAATTCCAAAATGTCTTTTGGAGGGGACCTTGGGGACCTCTCCTCTTCCGCAAAAATTGGTATCTTCATTGAGAGACTCATAAGGGGAGTCTAAATACCTCCTCTTGCATGAGTGTTTCTCATGTTCTCCTATGGTGGGATGGTCCAAGAAAGACTCAGAAGCAGAAAGATACCTTGCCTTGTGAGCCTTGTTGAGGCCTAAAGAAACTGGCCTCCTCAGGGAGAGGATGAAGTAGAAGAGGTACCATAGATGTCAAAGAGTATTGGGACAGATCCGAACACAGGCAGGATATATCTTCTCTGTATCTAAAGAGAACCTTTTCAAATGTTTCAAAAGTCAATGCCAAAAATGCTCTCAAACAGGTCCCCCTTGGTATCCAAGGAACCCAACTAAAGACCTCTGTGAGACTCAAGCTTGTGCACTGAGAGGAAGGTACAGATATGACAGGCATCAGTCCCAACCACCACCCACCCACTAGCACCTACCTCTTGGTTCTGAGACCCATTGAGATCCAATGCTGTCAGGGTCAAGTGGGTAATGGTAATGGACAAAGTCAGAGATGAAGATAAATAGACTATTTGCTCCAACAAAGGCATACCAAGAGAAATGCTCATTTCCAAGACCATTGGATATGAAGGTCAGATTGGTGGAAGGAGAAACCATATGAGGTGTGGTAAGGGCAGGTCATACCACTCCCAGAGACAAAGGTACAGGGAGGACCCCTTTCTGAGTTTGAGTCCTCAAATACATGTGCATCCTGTTGTTCACATCTTCTTCAAATTCCTCAACACCCGAACAGACCTGACTGAGAAAGATATCAATGGAAGCCTTGAGGACATGTGGAAGGACCTCTTTTGGAGAGTATGTGACTGGAACTGAGGTATGGCCGGCTTTGGGGAGAACCTAGCTTCAAAGTGAACTGGAAGAGTCTGAGATTAGATCCAAATTGGCTCCAAAATGGGGACAGAATACGAAGCTCTGTGAACCTTTGGGGCTGGGCCCATAGCTCCCATAGGATCAATAAATAATTTCTTAGGGACTTTCTCCTGAGGCCTATCCTTGTCTCTTTCTTTTTCTCTGTCTTTATTCTTCTCTTTCTCATTGGTCTTGTCTCCCTTAGACTTGTCCACTGAAAATTTGCTCAAAGGAGAACCCGAGAGAGAAGAGGATGATTCCCCTGGTGTGGCTGGGAGAAGACCTTTGAAAACTAATTTTGACCAGCAGACCGAGAAGGTCCGTGGTCCAAAAGAAGAGCATAGATGGCAATTCCTATCTAGATGCACTTCCCCAGGCAATACACACACTTGGTGTGTAGGTTTTGTGAAAGGATTTTCTAACCACATGTGAAGCACATTTTAAATCCTGAAGCCTTGTCCAACATTTTGGAGAACAACTAAATTAAAAACAAGGAAGCTACAATTTCTTCCACAAAAAAACATATCTCTTGACTTTAGCAATGAACAATAGGCTAATTCTATGGAAGGAAGCTAAATCAAAAGGTTGAGGATATGAAGATTTTTTTTGAGTAAAAACAAGAGAGAGAGGTGTGAAATGCCAGAAAACAAGTAAACCTATGCTATTTACATCAGATTACTGCACTACTATAAAACTAAGAAATTAATATTATGTAGAAGAGAAGTACAAGGACAAGAAATCAATTATTTTGTCCCAAGAGACCAAAAGAAGCTATGAGGCTCAGAATCGCATCTGATTGTAATGGTGGCAAATGAGATCTGAGGAAGTGGGAGGGCAGAAGGGAATTATGGGTAGCGTGGAGTAGCCTGACCCTTAAATCCAAGAGTCTGAAAGTTGCTGGCATAATATCCAACTGGATCCACTTAACCCAGCAGATGAGATGGATGGAAAAGATAAGTCTGATCAGATTATATTGATTTGGGTTGTGGCTAGATTCCCATGACTGAAGAGATGTAATTTTTTCAGCCAAGTGAATCAAGCTTGTTTTATGTGACAAGGCTAAATTCTAGTGAGGAAAAGGACTGTCTTTCCAGGAAGAGATTCTTACCTCTCCCCCAGTGTGAACAGGCTGGACACCCTTGCCTGAAAGGACTGTAGTAATTAATAATCATGTGGCTCATATATATCTGTAACCACACACACACACACACACACACACACACACACACACACACACACACACACACACACACACACACACTCTAATGTATGTATAGATACACTTATTTGTATATATCAAAACTAAACCAAAAAATAGTAAAAACACTCTGACGGCAACCCAGTCATACACAAACAAAAACAAACTATAAATGATAAAATAACAAAACACAACACAACCACCAAAGCTCTCAAGCTCACTGGTCCTGTATAAAATAATTGTCAAAAATTCCAATAAAAACAGCAGGACTTGGAGACAGTTGCAGGATCCAGTACACACAATTTTTAATAGAAACAAATGCTTTTGTGGGTAACCCCACTTCATCAGATGTCGATATAAAATAACATCGATTCTACCCCCTTCATTTTATACATACCCCTCCTAAGTCACATGACATAAAAGTTAATTACTATCTCACAATTAAAGTAATCACTTCCTATTTAAACTACAAAATAATTTATACATGTCAACATTTAATACACACATTTTTATATATATGTTCGGTCCTTCGGCTTTTCCCGGTTAGGGGTCGCCACAGCGGAACTCCGGTCCGCTAATGATTGGTAGTTGATTTTTATGTGCCGAGTTACCAGCCCTGACGCACAGCCTTCAACGAAGGTACGCCCATTCATGCATGTCTCAACGCAGAAGACGCTCTAGCTGAGAATCGAACGGGATAGCGTCTTACTGTGAGGTGACAATGTATGATAAAAAACATTCATCTAATCAGAGCAGTTCAACACAGAAATAAATAACTGAATCATCTAAAAAGTTGCCTGGATTTTAACTTGGGCCATAAGGGGACATGTTCATTCAACCCATGCCCCATGTCTGCTCTCAGTCTTACTATCCATTTAGCTTCCAGTTTTTCTGTAACATTATGTAAGTCACCCCCCCTCCCCATATTTTCATAAGTTCTCCCTATAGCTAATAATTTAAAACTATGTTTAAGCTCAGTGTTAATAACACGTTTTGCTAATGCATTAACCCTATTTTTCTTATTAATGGCATATATATGCTCACATATCCTTTCTTTAAGAGATCTATCAGTCTTCCCAACATAATTGTGACATTCTATGCAATGGGCTAAATAGACAATATGTTCACTATCACATGTGGCTGAAACTTTGAACTCGTATATATTCTCTTAGTCTGGATATTCAAATTTCAAGCTATTGTCTATGTACTTGCAATACAAGCATCTGCCACTTTCTTTAGTCCCTTCAGCTATATTTGACTTCACAGTCTCCTGTTTTTATGTACCTTAGGATAACATAACTCTTTTTAATGACTTGTAGTTCTTTAAAGAAAAACTGTGTTTTTCATCTATCAGTTCTTTGATGTCTTTATCTGTCTTCAGTATGTCCCAGTGTTTCCTAACTGTTCATATAAACCTGTACATCACTAGAGTAGTAAAAAGGTATTCTAACCTTTCCACTGACCTGGTTACTCTTTGGACGTACCTTCACTACATCACTTTTCTTTGAAAAATAGGGTTTAGCTTTAGAATCTCTTAATCTACTGACCTCTTCCACGCTAGTCTCAATATCTTTTACATTGTGCCATCTGTATTTTAATTTGCCACTGACTTTCTCAGCTTGCTGGTGAAAATCTTCATCTAAAACATTCAATCTTGAAGCCCTATACACCTGATTGTGCATGACATTTCTAAAAATATAGGGTGGGTGCATACTATCCTTCGCTAGGAGATGATTAACATGACACGTCTTCCTATGCTGCCTGGTAATGATGTAACCATATTCATTCTTCTCTATACTTACATCCAAAAAATGAACATTCTTAACTGAATAAGTATACGTAAAACGTAAAAAAGTTGTACTATGATTGATGTAATGTACAAATTCAACTAAAATCATCTACAGTTCCTTTCCAAAGGATGAAAAGATCATCCGCAAACCTTCTAAAAATATATACCCTATTAACAAAGGGGCCCTGTAACACAAAATTAGTTTCCCAGACTGCCATAACAGCATTGGCATATCCAGACCAAGAGAAGATATATGAGTTCAAAGTTTCAGCCACATGTGATAGTGAACATATTGTCTATTTAGCCATTGCATAGAATGTCACAAATTTTATGTTGAGATGTCTGACAGATCTCTTAAAGAAAGGATATGTGAGCATATATATGACATTAATAAAAAAAATAGGATAAATGCATTAGTAAAACATGTTATTAACACTGACCTTAAACATAGTTTTAAATTTTTAGCTATAGGGAGAACTTATGAAAATATTAGAGGGGGGCGACTTACGTAATGTTACAGAACTGGAATCTAAATGGATAGTAACACTGAGAACAGACATGGGAAATGGGTTGAATGAACATGTCCCCTTATGGCTCAAGTTAAAATCCAGGCAACCTTTTAGATGACTCAATTATTTATTTCTGTGTTGGACGGTTCTGATTAGATGAATGTTTTATTTTTGTTTTTTATTATACTTTTATATATATATATAAATGTGTGCATTAAATGTTGACGTATAAATTATTTTGTGGTTTAAATAGGAAGTGATTACTTTAATTGTGAGATAATAATTAACTTTTGTGTCATGTGACTTAGGAGGGGAATGTATAAATGAAGGGGGTAGAATTGATGTTATTTTATAGCGACATCTGATGAAGTGGGGTTACCCACTAAAGCGCTTGTGTCTATTAAAAATTGTCTGTACTGGATCCTGCAGCTGTCTCCAAGTCCTGCTATTTTTATTGGTATATCAATCATAAAACACCACTGTCACGAAGGAGATGAGGAACGTTTAATGCAAAATAACATCAAGACGGTAAGCGCTTTCACGACTTATTGTCACTTCATCAGACTATTAAAAAATACAATTCTATTGCACACTTTAAATATAAAAAATCATCAAAATCCAGCCAATCATTTCACAAAAACAGTTACTAAAAATGCAAAACAAATTAAAAATGTTAATAATTCAAATTAACATGAACCAATAGAGTGTAAAAGTAGCTAACCTATCATAGACAATAAAACAAAGCCTGAACCACAAGATAATGCCTACGTCAGTAGGCATATAGGATGTGCATACTCAAATCCATTCATCTAAAATGAGCCAATCATGCTATTAATCTGCTCTGCATTCTCCTATCAAAATTGCCTAACATGCAAACCTATCAATGTTCACATCTGCTCAGTACTGCCAATGAAAGCATATACCTCAACTGACCAGTCTCTGAGCTCTCTTGGAGGCCTTATAGAGCAATCAAAATACTGTTATCAGTCAACCTATCAAAGTTTAAGAAAACCAGTGTTATCCAATCAGAGAGAGTTCACATAACAAAGCAGTCTCTATCCATGTCAATAGTACAAACTTACAAACTAATACCACTTGGCCACCTCGAATAAACCCTAAAGAGACCAAAATTAAACACACCCAGGTGGGGGGGATTCACCCCCCACACCCCTCTTACTTCAATATACCAGCTCTGAGATCATACTACACTGACGAAAGGGCAAAGTTCACCATGGTGGCCAAGTGGTTTTCAGCAGCCCATGGTTTTGGTTGAACGGCTTTTTGAAGAAGTGGTCTCGACCAAGTGGGTTTCATTGAAATGTAAGTTCAGTGATTCAACATAGAACCATGTATATACATATATATATATATATATATATATATATATATATATATATATATATATATATATATATATATATATGTGTGTGTGTGTGTGTTTGTGTGTGTGTGCGTGTGTGCGACACAAGCTGTGCCTTGAAATTACATTTATAAAATGTCTTAACAGTGATAAAGACATACAACCTTATCCTTCTGGAAAATGTATCACTCTGTCTCAGGAAATAATTAATTGATTGCATGTGAAGGGATGGGACACTTCTAAAATATTTGTCACTCAGAAAATTCTGACTTAAGGTCATAAAGGAGGCAGGTGCCTGGAGTTAACAAGATGTGAAATCCATTGTGTTACTTTTTGCTGTTTCTTGTGGGAGAAAAATGAGTTAATTACCCCTCGATCCTCTGAGAAAGAAATAAGCTAATATATATTGAACTGAATCAAGTGTACTAATCAGTCGGAAGAACTTGTGTCAACATCCATATACATTGTTTTTCTATAACCTACCTGTTTAGTATTCAAGTAACTTATCTCAGTTAAAGCTTTAGAATTCTTTGAGATAGATTAATTTAGTTACTATATCAGTTAGACATTTAGGTATTCTAGATATGTAATTATTTTTCTGCTCTTTTTACAGATATATGTACCTCAGCATGTGACTTGTACCAGTACTGTGTAATTATTTTGCTAAATAAAGTTATTTATTTATCCATCCATCCATCCATCCATCCATCCATCCATCCATCCATCCATCCATGTTTAAGACCTTGTGGTTAGGTATTTGTTTATTATTGTATTATTTGTTGAGAAGGGGGATACTACTTAGAAATGTAGGTTGTCAGGTTGCTAATATCTATTGCCAATTGGTCAGAGCACTCTGCACATTACCATTTGTGTTTATTGTTATCATTCCATTATTGAGTGGTATAGTAAGTGGGTGGTCTTTAGCCTAGTCTAAGGTTGCAGCAGTTCTATCCTTCCATGACAAAAGCTGTCAAAAACTGGGGAATTCTACCAGCATTTCCTGTGAATGTGTGAGTGTGAATGTGACTATATTAATTTGTTTGAAAGGCAATAACCATGGATTAGGGGCAGTGGAAAACAATGAAGTTCAAAAAGAGAGAGAGTATTGTGAAAGGAGCCCGGGTGTTAAACCTTGCTGATTAAGTGGTCAGTATGGAGTCCATATATAGGTCTGAATGTCAGAGGTCTGAACCAAGACAACAGTGCATATTCTGTGTATGCTGTTGAGGCCTGGTTGTATTTGGAGAGTTGGTCAGTGAATCAGAGTTGTTTGCATCTTTTTGACTTTATTCTCTTGGGTGCCAGTGGTGTGATTTGTGATGCCATCCCACTAATGGTCATCAATAAAAAACATCTTTTCAACAGTGGATCAGATCCAAGAGCCATAGCTGCTGTCTCTCACATAGGCTCATAGGTAAGTACTAGGCTAGCTGCCTTTGGAGGCCATTTTAAGCCTAGACAGTTTCCCTTTCTGTGCTCAAATTAGCCTATCCCATTTAGTTAGAGATTGGCCTTCCCCATGCTATGGTCAGTAGTTATATATTACCCTAATGAGAATAACTCAGATCATACCATAGATAATTTGAAGGGACTCATGAATGGGATAAAGCATTAGTTGTACAGGGGGCAGTCCTGGGGTAAGTTTTCTGTTTCCCATCCATGATCTGTCCTTGATGAATTCAAACTGAGGTGGATCCAGTGTTTGAAGTTTTCCTATGTCCTGATTGATTAGTTCCATGATGTGTCCTGTCATGCTTTTGTACATGAGTCTGGTCAGACTTGTAGGTTTGCAATTACCTGGGTCTGTGTAAGGTCCTCCCTTATGCAGAGGAATGACTGTAGGTGCTCTTCATTCATTTGGTACAAAATCTGTATGGAAGCTCAAACTGAACAGTGTTGTTAAGGCTGTGGCTAAATCATGCCTCATACTATTTAAGATGCATCCAGGGATATTGTCAGGACCCAGCAATGCAGTATTTTTAGGTCTGTGATAACATTTAGGACTTGATCTTGTGTGTTAGCTTGTGGTGATCCAATTGCAGGTATATCTTGTAAGAGACAGACTAAGTTCAGATGGAGATATGTTTGATGTTGCATGGAATGGGAGTGGTGAATTTCAAACCCTGTCTGTCTGGCAACCAAGTCCCCTTTTAATAACATTTGATGACAGTGGTGAGGACACTGGAATTTTATTTATTTAGTCTACAAAGCAGCATTGTTACTATGGTGTCTGTACTCTCTCAGCCAGAAGATAAATGCAGAGTGGTTAAGTTTTGCACATCAGCCATTTTATTTTTTAGTTCTATTCAGCTTTAGGAAAACAGGCAGAAATGAACTCTTCTGAGAATTGCTCTTAATGTCAGTGTCACAGCTGAGTAAGGACTGTAAACCTAAAGTAATCCCACATGTTTGTTCAAGGAAGACATGGTAGTAACTCTGGGTACAGCTGGAACACAACCAGGAGAAGCCTGGCATATGCTGTGGATGTGCAGGAGGTAGACAAAGGACAATTCATTCCATTTCAGAGGAGCTCAGAACCAATTTGGAGTTAAGAAAGCTTGTCCTGGAGGTGGACTGTATGGAACGCAAAGCAGTTGAGAGAACACAGTCACAGGAGGAAAAGGAGAGAGAAGCAGTGCCAGCATGAGACAGAGAAGATCATCCATCATCAGCATTTCAGCCATGGGGGAGGAGGACAGCCAAATCCTAGGTTGGCAGGTCAGTATAAAACTTTTAACACTGTATAAAGAGGGGAGATTTTGATTGTTTTTTTGGACATTGAAAATGGTGTGTAATCAACCCCAAGTTAATCAAGGGCAGTTGGCGAGTTTTTTTTTTCCTATACTCAAGGATAAATCTCTTTGTTTACAGTTTCCAAACTTACTGTTGCTGATTGCTTAAAGTATGCTAAAGTTAAAGAATGTTATTTGTTTTTTTTAAAATGACTTTGAAAGTATGTAGAAAGACATTCAGAAAACACAGAAGAATGACAATGACCATGTGAGTGAATATACTGCAGACATCAGAATTTACTTTCATAGTTGGGTGAGTGGATGTAAGTTCACCACAGCTGAAATTACTGCAAATAATTTGGTGAGAGAGCAACCCTGAAGAACTTTGGCTGAGAGGATCTGGTTGGTAGAATGAGAGTGTAACAGTGTTGAGGAGAGGAGGAGAAAGGGGGACCTCTGTCTAGACAGAGAGTAGCTACTGCATACCAGGAGTACCCACCTCTGCATGTAGATGTAAGGGAAACCACGGAGGGCTGTTTTAGTTTTCTCAGCAGGTTATACAGGTAAAGGGGTAAGCCACAAATTATAGCACACACCCAGAACTTGTGGTTAAATACTTTGTGTAATTGAAGGTGGCATGTATGGTTGCAGTGTTCATTGAAGCAGGGTGGGGAAGAAAAATGACAGGAAGTAGCAAGTAGGATGAGCACTACGGCAGTACTGGGTTATTTGGAGATAGCCACTATATCATACTGCCACATGCGGCTGCTGTCCACGCTGATGGAGGGGAAAAAGACCATTGCCTAGAAGGACACATCCTCAGACATAACCATTATTTTTATTATTTTAAACAAGAAACATCTTTATTAAATTATGTCTGTCATAGACAATCATATGTCTGTATAAGTGAAAAGAAACCATATTGACATATTTTCTGTTGCAAACATTATACACCACAAATAATTTTCTGTACAGTCATTGTCAATCAAACATTACATAATTCATTCAATCCCTGCCTTCCTTTAAACCTCATTCCTCTTCCCAAACATTATTCTGCATGTATTGCTCCCACAATTCCTATTTTTTCTATGTAATTTGTTACTACCCTTTGCTGAAGATCCCACTTGTAGTACTTTTATCTGTGTTACTATATTCACTACTACTTCCGTTGGTTTTGACTTTGATTTGCATTTTCTACTGCTTTACTATGTCTAGGCAATTCCAATTCTGTGTCACAGCGCAAAAAATTATTTCTTTAGTTAACCAATTTACTCACCCAATGTTTTTGACACAATAGTCTGCAGGGAATTTTTGAAGTCTGACATTTCAATACACTCCCAAAAAATATGTTCCCATTTACTTTTTTCTTCCTCAGCATACCTCCAACATTTGCAATCTACCTTAGGAAAAATTCTTTGGAGTTTTCTGGGAGTATAAAAATATCTATGCATTCCAAACAAAGACCCTAAATCTTCTAGAATTTGTTGCATATTTGGGAGCCATGCATATATCCTCCCATTGTTTGTTTGTGAATTTCTTATCCAATCTCTGTTCCCAATCCTTTCTAACCACCTCTGATTGATTCCTGTAGTTATCATACAATATTTTATATGCCCTGCTAATTATCCATTTTTAATAGCAGCTTCTGTTCTCGATTCTACTAAAAACTCTCCCCAGGATTCATGAAGCTTGCGCCAGGTGCAGGTGTAGCGTCGGCATTCTAACACCAAAGATGGCCACCGAGCGATTCAGGTGCGAGCTGTTTCCACGTGCACTACCTGCATACGCTACGCCCACACAACTCCTGAGCCTTGTATACTAATTACCCCATGTGCAGCAGTGTAGCATGCAAATGAAGTTATGTAGCGATTCAGGAAGTGGTGCAGGCATAGTGTAAGCATACAGAAATGTAAACTGTAGAAAACGGTTTACATTTTTGCAAACATAAAATCGGAGCCATGACAGCCGACCAAACACATGTATTATATTGTTAATATATGCCACTGGTTAAATATATACTCATTGGCATAAAAAAATGTACAAAATATAAAATTAACATTTAATATATATAGTCGCACTATCGCGACGGGGAAGCGCAGGGCAGCGGTGCGCAAAGGGGATCGCAAGGAATATATAAAATTATAGAATAAAACCTCAATGAAACACATATCATGATTTCCCCATAATAATCAATGGCAGGCATGCTACACCATACTCATGACGCAAGGGTTGCTAAGGGGCAGTGACAGTGTTATGTGCAGTAGCTAGGAATTAGTAGGCAATGCCATGCAGATGAGAGGAGTAATAGTGAATCACAGATTCCCAGCTGGTGTAAGGATGCACCTCACAGCGTAGCATTACAATATCGAGGTGAGCCCTTGAGATAAAGATGACATCAAAAGAGGGGTGTGTCACCATTGCTGTAAGCACATTGGAGCATTGCTAAACCGGTCTGCCCCTAGCTAGGCAAAGCTGCAGGATAGGGGTGTGTCGAATTGCCCATAGCTATGCTTAGCTGAGAGCACACAAGGTAACCAAGTATGTATGTGAACGGAGATGAAAACGTGTGTAAACCCGGTAAAAGGGTATGCGCAGCGTGCACTGCACCTGAAACAGGAAAGATATAGGAAAGAAATAAGGAAATGCTGCAGCAGTGAAATCGGAGTTCAAATGACTAATTAACACTTAGGAGCCTACAGTGGGCCATTGACAACAGCTAACAAGGCTGCAAGCATATACCTGCAGAACAGGGAAGGGGAGGGGCTGAACTGCAAAGAACACAGCAAAGTGTCAAAGCAGAACAAAGCCGATATGCAGTATATCAGCTACAAGGCACATTTCGCCATGTCTGAGTAGGGAAAGTACAAAACAAGAAAGACGACAGGTGGATGCATGCCTGATAATGGGAGGGGATCCAGGTCTAAAAGTGAATTAAAGTGCAACAGATTAATCAAGGCAGGCAAGTAGATCTCCACAGTAAAGGGCCCACACTTGCAGTACTCATTGCAAAACCCATAATTAAGACATGCAGCAGTTGGAATAGCTCATACACACCCACTTACATCAGCAGCATCCATAGCACAATACTATAAAGTGTGGAAGCACCTCACACACATTTGTATATTCCCATACACTCTACACCAGTGGTGTATACAGATGGGGAACTTTTATTATGTACATGTTAGAGGCTGCCATAACTTTGATCCACCAGCATGTGTTGGAGACTAAAGGTGGTGTGGAGGATGATGCACATGACAACCGCAGGCACCAGAGGAGGAGGAGAGTTTTCAGACCCAGGGTAACCTACCAGGGGCTACATGATCTGGAGATAGTAGAGCATTACAGCATGGACAGGGACACCCTACAGCAACTTGTGGAGCTGTGCCGGCCATGCCTCAGAGCCAGAACAAACAGAGGGGAACCTATTCCAGTGTATACGAAGGTATGTGTAAGCTTGAGAATACTAGCTACAGGTACCTTTCAAAGACCAACTGGGGATATCATGGGGATCTCACAGGCATCTTCATCCAGGGTACTACACCAGTTCCTGGATGCCATGTTACCACATGCCAATGAGCACATATACTTCCCCCGAACGCAGGAGGAGTTGGCCAGCAATATGCATCTTTTCCACCATGTGGCAGAATACCCGGAGGTACTGGGTGCAATAGACTGCACACACATACACATCAAGTCACCACCTGGTGAGCAGGGTAGGCACTACATAAACTGCAAGGGATACCACTCCATCAACTGCCAGGTCATGTGCAATGCCCAGGGCATTATCATGGATGTGTGTGCTGGCAGCCCTGGAATCTGTCACGACTCCCACATCTGGAATGCCTCACAGCTGTATCGGTTATTTGCCAGGGGGGATATCCCAAATGGCCACCTGGTGGGAGATGCTGGCTATGCACTGGAACCGTGGATGATGACTCCCATCAGAAATGCACACACACCCATGCAGGAATGCCATAATGAGGCACACGCACAGACCAGAATCATCATAGAGTGTGTGTTTGGGATGCTGAAATCACAGTTCCGTTGCTTGGACATATCTGGTGGAGCCTTGCAGTACTCTCCAGGCACATGTGCCCACATCTTCATAGTGTGTGCCATGCTACACAATATGGTCCTGTGAAAACAGCTGTAGCAGGGACAGAATGGTGAAGGCCTTTACAGCCCACCACCATTGCCAAGGGCCCTACAGGCACAGAGGTACTCAGACCATGAACATCCTGAGTCAGCCCCAGTAGGCAGATGGAGGTGTGCCCAGTATGCCCATGCCTTGGCAAATAGGGAACGTATAGCACACACACTGACAGTGTGGGCACCTAGGGACTGACACCTTTCTCCACCTGCACACACAGTAAAAATGGATGGCACACACACAAGGCTACCTGTAAATTGTCATGTATAGGTAGTCTACTGTGTGCATCTAACATAGGCAGCCCTCAACTATTGCACACACAACAGCCATTGGCACAAGGTAAGTCAACACCTGAACAGTAAATTAAGCTATCAGCATATACAGATACTGTATGTTTAGATTCATAGGTAGGTACTTGGCCAACTGCCAGAGGCCATTAATAAGACCAGCCAAAATGTGTCAGCTTTTGCTACCCCATTGATTCAGTAACTGTCCCTCTGTGGAACAGAGCTAATGGTGGGATCCCTGGGGTACATCTACTGTTCTCCATGCACCCTTCAAGGTTTCTCTTGCAGAGTGTTAGTGAGGGGCTCTGTATAATGTAGTTAGGGATGTTGTTCCAAAGTATGGGGAGTGTCTGTGACAGGAAGCTGTCTCTCCAGCATCTTCCAGTTATTGTTGTGGCAAGGTCAGCTCACTACAGTGTGTGGCTCACTGTGACATGGATTCCCATAGGTGGAGCATATCCATCAAGCCTGAGTTCAACATGGCTGTGTTGGCCAGCGGAGATCATCTCTGGGTAAACGAGATGCCACTGAGTAAAGCAGGAGTTTATGCAGTCTGGCTGCATAGGCCATATGTTGGAGGCCAGTATTCCCCTTGGTGAGGTACATTCGTGGACCCCCCCCCCCCAGCTGTTGGACATGTCCTCTGAGGTACATCCCACATGAGTTATTATACCCTATGATGGGACTGATGAGTGATGAGTGAAGGGGCACTATAACCCCAGTATGTCTAGATGGGAATCCTTTAGTAATCAGATGGCCTACATAGAAGGATGTCCTAACTACTGTGGAGATATGATTGTCAAAGGGGAGATCATTATCTACCTTAGTCCCCAGCTACCCCATTACCTCATCTGTATTAAAGTGGCCGCTGCTCATGTGTTAATATGTGGGTGCCAATTCCACAATGAAATGACCATGCAATTAGTGGCACTTGGCTGGAGGCCGTGTCATTGGCACCCTGCAACGTTCTCTGTGAGGTCCCTTGAGGGGTGTCCGTGTCAGCTGGACTATCAGTCATGGCTCAAAGTTTGCAGTCATTGCCAAACATGGTCTGCCGTAGTTGTCTTGCACAGTTTGCAAGATGCAGTCTGGGTCAACATCTGCCTCCACTGATGCTGTGTTCTGCTGTTAGAGAGGGCCATTTCCACCTGTGTGTCTCTGATGGTTGGGATACTGTACCTTTCAGGTAGTGTTGTGGGCTCTTTAAGGGGTGATGTATGCACCGAATGTATCTGCAAGGATGTCGGCAATATCAGTAGGGTCAGCATATGTTGTGCTATATTTCACCGGCACAGTGCAAATCTGTGTGTCACCACGTAGATCCTTGACATAGCCAAAGAAGGCTTTGTGGTTATCTTTCAAATCCTTGCATATTCTCCTGCTGATGTTAGCCTTGGATGATGTCATGAGGGACCTACGTATCATACTAATAGTGGTCACGGATGTCTGCCCTTCTTGGGATTTGCTGTGTGTCTGGAACACTGTCCTACTTCTGTAGTATAGCCTGTTTATTGCAGAGGTACACCAGACCGGTGTCCTTGTCTAGGAGGAGTGAGTCTTGATTTACCAGTGATGGCACAATCCATACATCTGTGTAGGTGCTTATAGACTGCATTTGTAAATCTGTCTGTATCTTGAGCAGTGCTTCCCATTAGCATGGGGGCTGTGAAACCCACCACACCTGTCACTAGTAGTGTAAATTTAGCTGTAGGAAAGGTATACACTGTGGTATCTGTGGGTGGGGGAGATGCTAGGGTGTGGAAACAGTGAATAGTTCATGGTCAGATCTAACCAGTGACCAGTTAACCTCCACTGTGGTGCATCTGTTGCCCATGTTGGTGATGACCACATCTAGTAGTTTCCACCCCACGTTAGGGAGGATACCACCTGATACAGGACATATGAGGTGATACATTCCAGGAAGTGCTGGGCCTGGAAGTGAGTACCGGAGTACATTTTCCAGTTAATGTTATGGTAGTTGACATCGACCAATGCCAGGATATGCATTAGGACTGTCATGTTCTCCACTGTCTCCAGGTAGGTGGAGTGGAGGTCCTGGGTCATGGAGGGTGATCTGTAGCAGGCCACATTCCACACTGTAGCTGTGGCTGATGTTAGCTGCACATGGATGATCACAGAGGTTACATGCTGCCCCACTAACCTGGAGGTGTAGGTATCCCTGATGAATATGGATACAGCCCCTCCATGTCTGTCAGTCCATGTTCTGTGGCTGAAATGTGTGGTATGGGTTGTAGTCTGGTAGTCCTGGTGTGCTCTCAGGAGCCTTAAGACAGATTTCAGTTAATGCACAGATGTTGATGTTGTCCATCCTGAGGAGTGCAGTGAGTGCATGCATGCTGTGATCACAACCCCTGGTGTTGAGTAGCATAATCCTCATTGAATCTGCTTATGTGCTGTTTACGGAGCTGGTATTCACCTTCGAGACTCTCCTAAATAAGGCACCATGGGGGCACCGATAGCCTTGGCCAGTATTCCAAAGCCTAAGGCTGACACATAGGCCGGTATGGTATCATAGCATGCATGTTCCCCATCTGTGCTTGTTGTTATCTTCCCTGTAGGTAACCTACTGGTAAGCAATAGAAAGCCTTAAACTTATACAAGTCTTCTAGCTTCCAAGATAGGCTTTTGGAGTGACTAAGTAGCAGTGTTCTGTATGTTCTTGCTGTACTCAACTGTTTCCTGACTACATGGTGAGTTCTCACTGTATATTGTGATCTGAAGGTCTGTTTATTGACATATTATGATTGTGATGGCCTGCACATTAGAGGTTCACAGATAGCCTACTACCTATCTGCCCAAGGGCAATTAGAAGCATAGCTACAGTGTGTTGGCCTTCCCCGCACCATTGATGAAGTAACTGAGCCTCTGTCAAGCATAGCCAGTGAAGCAATTCCAGGCAGAGTTGCTGGAAGCTGTTGAAGACTGGGGTTGTGGAGGGTTATAGGGGCACTTAGTGATATAAAGAGGGCATGTTAACGTGGAAATTCAACACCATTCAATTCCCCCAACAGGTCTTGCAGCTATCAAACTGGACAGGCTCCCCCATCCCCTGGCTGTTTGGTTCTGGGGCACATGATCCCAGGGGTGTATAGTCTGCTACCCATTCACAAAACAAGGTGTCCCTTGAAGTGTGTCAGTGAGGGGCTATGCCTAATGTAGTTAGGAATGTAATGTATTGTCTCACAGTACATTTGTTATATGTTGTTATTTCAAGAGTACGTGAAGCTCAGTGAGTTTGGGGGCCTCCGCCCTTTGCTTAGCCTAGCTTACACATAGAAATCATCTAAATAGGAAATAGGCGGAAGCAACATTAATGTCAACAGTGTAATGGTTACAGCATTTGCATAGTATCTGTGCATTCGAGGTTACAATCCCAATAAAGGTAGGGATGTTTATCATGTGCATAAGTATACCTTAACCACAACTTGCATATATAGGTAGTAATCGTCTGTATAATAAACATTCGAAACACCCATATAAACCCATGTGTGCTGGAGAGTACAGTCAACAGAGAATGTAATGTTATGTCAGCCCATAGTGAGATGTTACGTCACTGACATGTATATATCCGGAGTAGTTAGCGGATGTGGTCATGTTTGCGCACACAGGTTATACGTTACAAAGTTTGTTTAACTGTGTTTAACCACTGCTATAATGTCACACAAACACTATTAAAAATGCTTACAACTGCTTAAATGAGCCTTTTTCTGCAGTAAAAAACATTTGTAAAGCATTGCAGGTGTCAAACCCTGGACCATGCACACTATAGTCATAGGACTTACCACTAAGCCATCCGAGGTGTACACGTTTCATGATTTTGAGACTACACCTTATACCATATGCATTTCACTGTAATGATCACAAATGACACAGTCACTTTGTGTACATATGTACAGTACATTGTAATGTACTGTAGTT